>NC_086021.1:13750235-14081485 GCF_036323735.1 Rattus norvegicus | reverse complement strand
GGTGAGTCTGTGGACCATCGTGGTAGACACCATGACAGTAGGCTGGCAGGCAGGCAGGCCTGGCTGGAGTAGTTCCTGAGAGCTCACATCCTGCTCCCCAGATGAGGGAGAGAGAGAGAGAGGGAGGGAGGGAGAGGGAGAGGGAGAGGGAGGGAGAGGGAGGAAGGGAGAGGGAAAGAGAGAGAGGAATAGAGAGGGAGGGAGAGGGAGAGAGAGGGAGAGGGAGAGGGAGAGAGAGAGGGAGGGAGGGAGGGAGGGAGAGAGGGAGAGAGAGAGAAACCTGGTGGGCTTTTGAAATCTCAAGGCCCCCACCTCCCATTGAC
Source organism: Rattus norvegicus (assembly GCF_036323735.1). Classification (NCBI taxonomy): domain Eukaryota; kingdom Metazoa; phylum Chordata; class Mammalia; order Rodentia; family Muridae; genus Rattus; species Rattus norvegicus. Next base: position 14,081,162 of record NC_086021.1, on the reverse strand, counting down.
ACATCTCTTTTAACAAAAACACAACTCCCAATCCTTTCTAAACATTCCACCAACTGGAAACCAAACACATTCAAATATTTGAACCTCTGAGGGTCACACTTATTCAAAATCCTAAAGTATGTTTTTTTTTTCTTTTAAAAGAAATCAAGTAATGAGTGTCCATTCCATTTGGTAGTATATTTTATCGTTACATTTAATTTCTCAGAGATTAGGGTTATTTGCATAACAAGTATCCAATCAAGCCATCACTCTCCCATAAGCCAAAGGCATCATACCTTCCCCTTTCTACTTGATTATCCACATAGGGGTTACGGAAACATATCCCGTCATCCTGATTTAGTTCAAAGCATTGGGAGCTATTGATGTGCAATTAATTGCTATTCATAGCGGGATAAAACAGAAGCCAACATGATTGAGTCTATTGTTGCTGGGAGCTGAAGATTTCCCTTCCATTTAATAAAACGTGATAAATATGATTTTAACGCAAGCCTAGAAACCCCAACAAAGCCTTTAGTTTATATTTGTTTCAGTATTTCCAGATAATTCTCTGTGATACACAGGAACCTAGAGGAGGAGAACTGTGTGGAGTCACTGACACACACTCAACAAAGGATTCGTTTGCACAATAAGGAGATATATCCTGTCCTCTTAGAGTTGGCCCCAGGACTCCCAATTATCTATAAGTCCTCAGGTTCCTTGGATAAAACGACACTGCATTTGGATATAACCTATGCAAGCTGCTTATTTACTCTAGTCATATTTATATGTGTGTGTGTTTGTGCGTGTGTGCGTGTGTGCATAGAGACATGTAAGTTCAGAGGCTGGCAGAGGGTAGAGCATGTTCTGCTCCTTCACTCCCTACTTTATTCCCTTGTGACAGGGTCCCCTGCTGAACCTGAGGTGAGGCTCATTGTCAGGAAGCCCCGGTCACCCTCCTGTTCCCATACCCAGAACTGGTGTTTGCATGTGTGACCACACACTTGGCTTTACCCCTCTGCCTTCTCCCCAGACTCTCATACATTTTAAATAATCTCTGCATTACTTTGGTACTTAATGAAATGAATTCATGAGGGGCTGTTATTTAGGAGATGACAAGAAAAATGGTTTGTATGGGTTCAATATACATATGGTATATTAAAAACCAATTTTATTAGTTCCTTGAGAACTTCGTACATTATATATTGATAGAATTTACTTCTCACTTCTCTTCCTAACTCCTCCCAGATCCATCCCCACCTCATCCCTTTTCCCAACTTCAAGCTCTCTTTCTCCCCTCTGTAATAACCCACTCAAGTCATTTATGCTGCCCATAAATTCATGGGGCTTGGGCAAGCCCCTGGAGACCGGCCAGCTTATCACCATCTATATCTTTGGAAAAAACTGACTCTCCCTTTGCTATCAGCTAGGGCTGAGGGATAGTGGTCCTGTCGTGTATACAAGACACTGCTTTGTTCTGGTTCTCACTGAGAGCTGTATCTTATATTTCCACTCCCTCTTCCTTGAGGGTTCCTAAGACTCAACTCCTTCCCTTTTTGCCTCTCTCTGTGAGTCTGTGTATATGCGTGTGTGACTATATTATAGATGTCCCATTTTACATTCAAGCAAACACATGGTGGGGGGCGTCTTTACAATTGACTGCTGATGGTATCTCACCCCAGACAAAATGCTGCAATGCAGACATGGTGTAGCTCAGTACCAGAAAGAAATAGGGGATATTGAGAATCCTACCCAGCTCTTTCTAGTGTGAGGTGAAGGTTAGACCTCTGACACAACCTTCTGGCCCTGCCCTATGGGTTTAAGATACACATTGTCCCAGTACAATGTTCAAAGGTGGGACTATGAATATCGATTGGACCCTGTGGGTTGTAATCAATGAGTTCATCTGTTGATAGATGTGTATGAAGGTGGCGGGAAATGAGGAGATAGGAAATTAAGGGACTTGGTCATTTGGGGCATGTCTTGGAGGGTGTTCTTTTGTCCTTGGTCTCTTCCTGTGTTGATGCTTCTTGGATGCCAGTGAGGTTAGCAGTTGAGCTCTACCGTGCCCCTTTCATGGTCATGTGACCATGGACCAAAACCTATGAAACCATGAACCAAAATAAGTTTGTTTACAATGTGAGTTTCTAGGCAACTTGTAAGAGTGATGAATGGATTAACATGAAAGTGGCCAAAAGTGATGCTGACCATACCAGGTCAGGTCCGGATTTGATGTAGGAGGACCCAAGACTTAATGCTTTAAACTCTTTGTCTGGAGGCTGCACACTAAGAGAAGACCCAATGTTTCCCAAGTGGTTTTATACAGAAGATTCTGCCAATGTATCTGTCTTCTTAGCAAATCAAGAACCTCCTGCTTCCCGCTCTGGTCCTTCTCCAGACTTCACTTCTGTGTTTTTAATAGACTTCGATATCATATGAACTAGTGGGAAATGAAGTATAAAAAAAGGAAGGAAGATATAAATTTTGCTTTAAAATCATTAAATTACACACTTAAAATAAATGGATTTTTTAAGAAAGTAAATTATACTTCAATAAGGCTGCAGAAAAGGCTTGGCCAACTGTGATGCTTGTCGTGTGATTTGCTATTTGTCATAGTTCCTGTGACTTTGATCTTAATAGTAGTGGGTTTTATTACAGATGACTCAGACACCAGGGTAACCATGCAGGGAGAACACTCCGTTCTGTCAGGGAAAATAAATCAAGTCAAATTCATTGGCTTTATTAATGAGGGTTTTTCTGGTCACAGCTGAGTTGGCTGGAAGTTGGACAGCTATTGGCTGAGAGCAAAGATGGAGAGAGCACAATGTTTATGGGGATAACTGAAGGTTGTTCTCACAAAAGGGTCTGAGTCTCACTGAGTGCATTTGCAGAAGCTCCAGCGGCTGGTGGACCTGGGGCCTAGGAGCATTGCAAGATGGCCATTATATGTTTTGTGATGTCATGGCCAAGTGTGAGATAAGGCTAGATGAAGTGGAAAAATTTTGGTATCTATGGAATCTCACTTGTGTCATAGGATGTTTTTCTGGAAGCTATGATAGGAGAGCATGTTTTGCTGAAGCAGACACATGAGAAGGCATGTGATATTTCCCTGGAGCACATGCTTGAAGGGTTACAGGATGTTTATGGAGAACATAAATGTAATCCCACAGAGAGGGAGAGGACATCTTTACATTGCTACACCTTGCAGGACTTCGGTGGTCTTTGCTGGTCTTCGTTCCGTAATGAGAAATGTACAAAAGAACCTGTGCTATCCGGGCTGTTATGGATACTTCTGCTGCTTCTTGTTGGTTTGTTAGAGCCTTGTGGTCTAAGCCAGGTCAAGGCACTGCTACTGATACGTGTTTTGCGTTTGCTATAGGAACGTACTACACAATGAATATTGGAGTTACCCCAAAGAATTACTTCTAAATAGGTCCACAACTCTCTCCCTTTTCCTATCAACTTTCTCTCTCTGCTACCTCTGGTTGGTGGGCTAGAAGGTTTAAGAACCCTAAATAAAGTAGGTTTTGAAAAAATCTAAGCCTACAGATAGATTCATGGGTTTTGAGAAAGGGCCATGTTTCCTGCTGAGAGGAGATGGTATGTAGGTTGTGACTTTTTGCTTCTGTTGTCTACTGTGATCCATTAAATGGCCAGTGACTGACAGTCTCCCAGTAAGTGTAGCCCACACTAAAATGCTTTCGCTTGGCGTCGGGAGCTGTAGAATGTATTCATTTCTTGTCACATATCCTCGAGTATTCATGTTGGTGACAGTAGCTACTCTTCAGTTCTGCCATACAGGGAAGTGGGTCTGTACACTGAGAGAAGAGAGTGTCTGTTGGTGAGTATGTAACATGGAGTAAGAGAAACATTACGGTGTTGGGTCTCTCGCTCTCTCTTTTTTTTTCCCAATTTGACAATCTGGAGTCAACTGAGAAGAAAGAACAATTCAAGAACTGCCTCCATTAGATTAGTCTTTGGGTTAGTTTATGGAACATTTTCGGGATTAATGACTGTTGTGGGAGGGCCCACCATTGTGAGCATGTTCATCAGTAGACATGTGTAAAAAGAATAGCCTTTTAGGCTGTAAGAAATAGTAATGGAGCAAGCCATGGGGAATGTGGTGGTTTGAATAAGAAAGGCTCCCACAGTAATATATTTGAATATTTAGTTAATAGGGAGTGACAGTATTTTCAAGGATTAGAAGGATTAAGAGGTGTAGCCTCATTGGAGGAAGTGGGTGTGTTGACAAGGGTGGGGTTTGAGTTTTCAAGAGCCCCAAGTTTTCCCAGAATCTCTCTTTATCTCTCTCTCTGTCTCTCTCTCTGTCTCTCTCTGTGTCTCTGTCTCTGTCTCTGTCTATCTCTCTGTCTCTCTCTATCTCTGTCTCTCTGTCTCTCTGTCTCTCTGTCTCTCTCTCTCTGTCTCTCTCTCTCTCTCCTTACAGAGCAGTAGCTCTCTATTGCTCCCGTGTTATGCTCCCTGCCATGATGATGGACCAGACGTCTGAAACTGTAAGGGAGCCTCCAATATATGCTTTCATTATAGTAGTTCCTTGACCATGGTGTCTCTTCACAGCAACAGAACAATGACTGAAACAGGGAGCAGGCCAACAAGCAGAGCTCCTTGTTACCACTTCAAGCTCCTGTTCTGGTTTCCCTCAGTGATGGTCTGTAACCTGTAAGGCAAATAACCCTTTCCTCCCCAAGTTAGTTTTGATCATGGCATTCATCATGGAGAGAAGGAAGCAAACTAGAACGTCACAGGTCAGTACATGAGCAAGTCTTACCTTTAAATTAAAACAAAGTGTCTATACGTCTCTATTTGTGGTTATGAGGTAAGCATCTGTGGCTCTACTAGACTCACTGTTTCTATAAGAAATTGTCTTACTTAGGGTTCCTATTGTTGTAAGGAAACACGGTGACCAAAGAGCAAGTTAGGGAGGAAAAGGTTTCTTCAGCTTACACTTCTACATTGCTGCTCATCAGTAAAGGATGTTGGGACAGGAACTCAATCAGGACAGGATCCTGGAGGCAGGAACTGAGGCAGAGTCTATGGAGTGGCACTGCTTACTGTCTTGCTCCTCATGTCTTGCTTAGCTTGCTTTCTTATAGAACCCAGGACCACCAGCCTAGGAATGGTGCCCCTAACAGAGGGCCGGGCCCTCCCCACCAATCACTAAGAAAATGCCCTCCAGCTGGATCTTATGGACGCATGTTCTCAACTGAGGCGCGCTCTTCTCTGATGACTCTAGCTTTTGTCCAGTTGACATGAAATCAGGGCGGTGGTTAGAATGTGATTGTCCCATGGGAAGTGTGGCACAAGTAGGAGGTGTGTCCTTGTGGGAGTGGGTGTGGCGTTGTTGGAGGAAGTATATCACTGTGGGGGTGATATGCTTCTTCTCCAACACTATGTCTGCCTAGACGCTTCCATGATTCCTGCCTTGATGAAAATAGACTGAACTTCTGAACCTGAAAGCCTGCACCAATTAAATGTTGTCCCTTTGGGTTGGGGATTTAGCTCAGTGGTAGAGCGCTTGCCTAGGAAGCGCAAGGCCCTGGGTTCATTCCCCAGCTCTGAAAAAAAGAGAACCCAAAAAAAATGTTGTCCCTTATAAGTTGCCTTGGTCATGGTGTCTTTTCACAGCAATGAAACCGTCAGACAACCAGCCAGTATAAAAAATCCCAAATAGCAGAATTAATCAACGATAGAAAGTATTTCCAAGTCCTGCAGTGAGAAACATATTCTTGAGAGAAGAAACAGCAATGAATGTGTCCAAGAAAAGGTTGTCTCCAAAGTAACTCTTGGAATGTAGATGTGGCTCAGGGAGACCCCATGGGGTGCACAGGCGCTTCTCAGGAGGAGACAGCTACATGGTCAGGAACCGCAAAGCATTTTAAAGTCACGGCAAATGGCATAGGAAAGAGCTCAGCACCTCTGCATTGGAGGCACCATCATGAGTTTTCTGAGGATGAGCTCACATGTGAGTAAAAGACGGGAACGTCCTGGGGCTAGATAGGGTAACAGGGCCCACAGGTGTGTAGGAAGCCATCCAGTCGAAGGAGAGCCAGACAAGACAAGCCAGTGCAGGAGCTCTTTGAGGTCATCTAGGGGAATTGAGAAGAGACCTCAAAAAATATTACAGGATGCAACAGAGTCTAACGTGTTCAGGGAAGCTAAACACAGGATCCACGTAACACCTGACAGAAGTTCACGGCATCCTCAACTTCCCTTTTAAATTACTTTTTACTGATCATACAAAATAATGGGCTTTATGATACTTTCAGGTATCGATAGATATAAACTGAGTTTGGCATTCACTACTCTTGAGTTATCCTCGTCAAAATGTCCTCCGGGGAAGCCTCCACCTCACATCCACCTTCTGTAGTGATGGTTGGCTGTTCTTTAAGGAACCAAAGAGACCAATATGGATGTGGCCCAAGTTCAACTCATTCTAGACCCTTTCTGTTCTTCCTGGTCTCCTGCTTCACTTTTTGAGAACGCCATCTTGGAATTCCTTCATCCCTCAGTGTCCTCTATTCCCTCATGTGTTCTTTAGTCTTTCTGCCACATCCCCATCACTTTAATCTTTCTTACCCTCATCCTGGTCTCTTCTGTGCATGTGAAGGTTGGATTTATTTGAAAACATGACTTTAGGGGCCTGGAGACATGACCAATGGATCAAGAGCTCGTCTGCTTTGAAAGAGGACGTGGATTTGTTCTTTGAGCTCACGTCCAATGGCCACCAACCACTTTTAATTCCAGCTCCAGGGGACCTGACTATTCTTGTCTCTGTGGTCTCCTGTGTTCATGTCCTGCCCCCACCCACATAATTAAAAATAATACATCTTCAGATGAGAAACAGGTTCCATTAGGTTTCGTTAGTCAAACAATCCCCGACCTTCTCTGATTCTGAGTCTGCTTGGATCAGTTTATTGGGTTTCCCCTTGAGTTCCAAGACCACCTCCCTGTTCCCTGCCCCTCTTTCCCCAACAGTCTGTTTCTCCCTCAAACTTCACCTCAGAGAGTCTATCTATGACTGGCCCCTCTCCACGGCTTCCTAAACTTCCATCTTTTTTTTCCCGTGCCATCCCTGCTCCTCTAAGCCTCATCTCCAGTTCTTTTCTCTCCCTAAAGACCAGACCAGCTCAGTCCTCTTTGTTTTAGCCTACGTGACATCAGACTTACTGTTCACAGCCTTGACCTTTCCGGCTTCCTCTCCATGTTCCATCCACCAAAGCCCATCTCCTCCACCAAAGTGTTCACACACAACACGTCACATCGCACATTTTAATTTTTAGAGCAAAAACAAATTCCACTGGAAAAGATACTGGGGTTGTCAAAGGCCCTTGGGTATCTGAAACACAGAAAAACAAAAATTTCCCCCCCAATCCTATAAATTACCCATCTATGTCCCCCACACTTTGTGAATTTCACCTTAACAGATCTTTTCCACCAGATTATAGACGTAGATGTGGACGTCGCCATCAAACTTGATGAAGTACACGGAAGGCTTGGCTAGAACTTGGTAAATGACTTTGCCGATCTTTATGGAACCGTCGCTTCTGGTGAACTGCACACATTGACCTGTTAAGATGTCGCTGTCAACGTCTGACTTCACCTCTGCTGGAGGAGTCTCTGGAATGATACGGAGGTTACCTTCTGCGTAATCATCCAGGAGATGGTAGATGTATAGGATGGATCTTTCTCGTATGTGATGTAAAACCAGGTCTTCATGATCGGCACCTGGGCTAGGACCACCCCCCTCAAGTTGTCCTTAGAGCCATGTTTGCCCTCAAATTTATGCTCCACAGCTCGGCCAACCATGGCACTTGTGAGATAGGCATCTTTCACTTGAGGAAACACTACTTTGTGAGGCAAGACCTTAAGCTTTAAAATCCTCTCATCAGTGTGAATTTCCAGTCTGGAGACACAGTCAAATCCATCATACTTGACCAGATAGAGAGAAGGATTTGTTTGCAGTTGATCTACAGCGATGGCCTTCCATTGGGTGATGGGCTCATCACCTTCCTTCCATCCATGAGAAATTCTGCAGCCCACAATGTTCCCCAGGGCCTGGGGAGAAGGCCTCCTCCTCCTCCACTTCTGGAAGGATGGTGTGCTCATCCTCCTCAGAGACATCCTCTTCTTCATGGCTGTAGACCTAATGTGGTAGGCTACGGCATCATGGTCCACTGTCTTGTGGCTATCGTTCTGTGTTCAGGCTTCATACTTGCACATGGCCTGGGTTTGTAGAGCTCGCCTGCTTAAACCATACACAATGCTGTTGCCTCTGTCATGTGAGTGCCTGCAAGAACAATGGGGGTGGTGTGGGGAGGGCGCTGGACCAAGGCTCTTGTCTAAGAAAACTTTGGAGCAGGTGAGGAAGGCGATGGTAAACATGTTTGAGCATCTGAATCTTATTCTGTCATAATCACAAGTTCATAGGAGGGCTGTGCAATGGTGGAGCACACCTTTAATTCCAGCACTCAAGAGGCAGAGGGAGGCAGACCTCTGTGAGATCAAGGCCAGCCTGGTCTACAGAGTTAGTTCAAGGATAGCCAAGCTACACGCAGAAAAACACTGTCTCAAAAATGAAAATCAAAATTTCAAAGGGAAATGAGCAAATGGTTCTCTACAGCTCAGAATAACATATTCAGACACATTTCTTCAGCCCGAGGCACTTTGCCTCTGCTGAGGAACCTCTCCTTGAATGTCTAGGTCAGTGTGGGATTAAGTATCCCTGTCCCCCACTTTAACCAAGCAGAACAGAGAAAGGATAGCAAAGGAGCCAAAAGGTTGGCCACACCCCTCTTCTACCCTCTAACTATGAGGTATGTGGCAAAATCCACAAGTATCTGCCCAGAGACACAGCACACCAGTCCATTGACTTTCTCTATTGTGCATCCTGAGCCAGCCCCAGGTTTATTACACCAAGCTGTTGCATATTCAACTGGATCAAGGGATTTTTGTCTAGGCAACAACAGCCATTTAAAAATAATATCTCCTAGGGTTGGGATTTACCTTAGTGGTATATCACTTTCCTAGCAAGCACAAGTCCCTGGGTTTGGTCCTCAGCTCCGAAAAAAAAAATCTAAAAGAAATATTATCTCCTAAAATGCACAAGCACAGAGAGGAGCTTTGGCATTTTAGTAGAATTATGAATTAGATATTGTTAGCAAAGGATAATAAACTCTTAGACTGACTAGCCTAGACCATCCGCCGAGCTCTCAAACGTGGAAGACATTAGAACATACGGTTACTCGCTGTACGAGGGAAAACTTTTAGCTTTCTGGGCTACAAGGGTCCCAGTTATCCTCATAAATGTATTTACTGAGAGAAAATGTCCTAGTCGTCCAGATTCTGTCTTCGGGAACCAGTCAGGCACAAAAAGACTGTTGAACAATTGTGGGGTTCAGGAGCTGAACTGGCTTTCACACCCCGCTGCGAAGATAGTGAACCCACCTTCAAGGAGTCTAGCGCCCCCAAGTGGAAGAGAAGCGCAACCTCCTCCCAGTGCTCTGTGACTTCATCCAGGCGATGCTTACGTCATAGAAGCGCTCTCAGGCCAGTTCCTTCCCTAGTTACGCTTAGAAACTTCCAGAATCTAGGTTTTAACTTCTCATGTAGCCTCCTGGAGACCCAAAATAAAGTCCCCACCCAAATATTCTGATGACTTGAGTCACAGTCTGTCCAAGTAGCTCTTTTCATGCATTTTTTTTTCTGAAAAAGTCTTTGGTTTCTGAGTCACCAACATCCTTGGTGGTTATTTTCCCAGCTCCTATCTTTCCTTTGGTTATCTTTAAGTCATTCTCCGTATCAGAAATATTGGTAGCCTCTCTCTGTGGCAGCCCACTGGATAGCACACCAAAATTAGCTTTATCAAAACCCACAATTAGAGGAGGGCCATTTTTATTCACACAAAGCTGGAATTTGACAGGATTAAATACCTTGTATTGAAGTCAATGGCAATCATGAATTATGGATTCTTTGCAAAGAGGGAGGAAAAATTCGCTCCTGGACCTGCTTCCAAAGTCGGGATAAACTGATGACAAACCCGATATCGACCAGTCGTATTTTAAATGCCTTAAAATTCACCAGCACTTCAGGTAAAGGAATTTATTAGATCAAATGCAGCAAAACAGGATGAAATAGATGACGTAATTTTGTTTTTGAAATATGGGTAGACAGAACACTGGATGCAGGTAAGTGTGGAATTTACCTGTAAATTACAGGGCACTTTAATTGTTTGTGTCACATATTTCTTCAGATCTTCAAAAGGATTCTTTTCAGAACCCTCCCCTGTCCCCACCACACTCTGACCCTCCCTTCCCTCTCCCCAGTAATTCCCTTCCACATTAACATTATAATTTTTTAAATGTACTTAGAGCTTAAAAACTTATGGCAGCTTTTTAAAATCTGTCCACTTTTCTAAGTGCACCGTCTTCTTTTTCTCCTTTCTATCGTAGTTTTAAGCACATTTTCCTTCACACTTTGAGTTTTCCTCTCTGTCTGCTCTCATGACTCCTCTGCCATTATGTGACTGTTGTCCACTATGTGGCTGACCTCAATGTGGGGTTAAATCACAAGACATGATTTTTCCCCCTTTTCTCCCCTTCATCTTCCTTCTCTAGGCACCTGCTGAGATTTACAGCCTTGTGGATTTTTTAAGCCTGGAAACAGCGCTCTCACACACACACACACACACACACACAAACACACACACATACACACACACAAACACACACACATACGCACATACACACAGAAACACTCATACATAAACAAACACACAAACACACACATACATACACGCACAAACACACACACATGCACACACAAACACACACACAAACATACACATATACACACTCAAACACACAAATACAGAGAGAGAGACAGAGAGACAGAAAGAGTCACATAGAGAGACAGAGAGCCCATGAAAAAACATGTAATATCATCTTTCATCAATAAACAGAGACAACTTTCAAAAAAGGGAAGAACATGTAGGCAACAAGGAGAACAATCTTGTCATAGCCGTCAACTTGAGGAGGAAAGAGTTTGTCTCACTCTATCTTCTAGGTTCCCGTCTGTTACTGAGCGACGTTGGGGCAGGAACTCAGGCAGGACACTAGAGGCAGGAAAGGAAACAGAGACAACTTAGAAATGCTGAGTACTGAATTGCTATCCATGACGTACTCAGCTTTCTCTCCTTCTCCTATAACCCAGGGCCACCTTCATAGGGGATGACACTCCCCATAGTGGGCTACACCCTTCCCCATCAACCATCAAAAAAAAATTCCTTACAGATGTGGCCAAAGGCCAATCTGATGGAGGCAATTCTTCAGCTGAGGCTCCTTCTTCCCAGGTTTAGTCAAACTGACAATAAAAACTAAGCAGGACCCTGCACATCCATTCTGATTGCCACACTTTGTGCAATAGACAAGCCATTGGAATAACCTTAGCTGTTGATCACTGTACGAATGGCTTAAAAAATGTTATATACATTGATGTGATTCTCATCTATGTGTAAGAGCAAAGGGTTTTGTTCTCAGAAAAACAGATGGGAGTGTAAAATACAATATGTTAAGTGAAACAAGCCAGACTCAAACAGATGATTGCGGAATTTAGATTTTAATAAGGGATATTAAGTGAAAGGGGGCATTTAGGTAAAGGAAGGGGAGCAGCAGGGTGTGTGTGTGTGTGTGTGTGTGTGCGTGTGTGTGTGTGTGTGTGTGTGTGTGTGTGTAGGTGGAAATGGAGGTGAGTTGTGAGGATGAAGATGGCTAATGTACAGTATAAACCTGTACAAGGAGTCACCAGCAAGCCCACTGACTTCTACATTTAAAGAACATCGATATAAGAAAACTGAGTCTAAAACAATGTTTTGATTAAATTGGGGGTTTATAGTTTAGAGATACCATAAAGTTTATTCATATTTTCCTTCCCACAGGTGGCTCTTGCTGTTTCGAGCTTGATACTGGTGACAGGATATGGGAATGAGCTTTGGTGTCTGTACCTCATCAATCACCTGGAATTCACGTCATTCAGTGAGGCTACCGTGGGTAAAGAGGTAGTTAGAGAACTTACGGGTACATGACATGGGAAGAATAATGCCCACCCCCAGTATAGATAACCAAATATTCACCGTCATCTCTGGTTTGAATGTGTTCACCCAAAAGTTATTTTCTGAAGATTAATCCTCTGTGGGAATGAAGTTGTGAAGAATTGATTAGGTTAAGAGGAATGCGACCTACAAATAAAGATCTATTAATGATGCGATTGTGGAAAAAGGTTAAATTATGAAAGGGAGTTTGGTTCCCTCTCTTGTCTTCCGAGCCCAACGGATCCCTTCTGTGGTGACAACATCCCACAAGAACTCCTTCCTCTGCCGATGGTCTCTTCATCTCCGATGTACAGGCTTCTGAATCAGAATGATACAAAATCTGCGTCATTATAGACTAGCCAATCGGTGCCATTCTGTTTGTCCATACAAGCGTGAACATGCCTCAGAATTGTGAGCAGCTGGGTCATATGGGAGAGCGAAGCAGGCAGAGAGGACTAGGTGTTAGTGCTGACTGAAGACCACATGGGTTCAGGGTTAGCGTGTGTGCTCTTCGTGAGAGAAACAGCACAGAGGAAGAGTGTAGATTGGAAAGGTGCAGCTTGGGAGGCACTCAGACATCTACTGTTGGCCTTGTGGGGACAAGGAGCCATTAGGGAAGGGGAAAGATCGCCAGGGATAGTATCAGCCACTGCTTTTGGCTAGCAGAACCATTTTTAGAATCCTCATCTTCGTGGATGTAAAAGCAAACTGCCTGGAGTCAGTTGATACATCAGTAACCATCAAGAGTGTGTCCACTATTACAGAGCGAAACAGGAAAAAGCCTGATCTTGGAAGATACTTTGCCTTCAAAATTGGAGACTTCTCCCCAGCAACACTGGGCATCCCATCTACGTAGGTAATGGCATCCCACTAAGTCCAGATCAGTGGTTCTTATCACGTGGATTGAGACCCCTTTGGGAGCTCAAATGGCCCTTGCACAGGAGTCACATATCATATATCCTGTATATCAGGCATTTACATTAAAATATGTAACTATAGCAAAATTATAGTTATGAAGTAGCAATGAAATATTTTACAGTTGGTGGAGCTGTATGAAAAGGTTACGTTAGGAAGGTTGAGAACCACTATTCCTGACTCCTCTAAGATATGCCTGTTGGTATGGACTGGAGGTATAATCCCTTTTATTCAATCAGGCAAATCCAGAAAAACCAAAACACCACCAAAAGCTTATGAAGGATAAACAGCCACTGCACCCACAGTGTCAGGACTGCTGACATCTTAGACAAACGATGTCAAAATGAAATCACGTCACACCATGACCATCCCCCTAAATGAAAAGCAGAGGAGAAAAACCAGTTCCCTGGTGGTGGCACCAAGAGAAAACCCTTGTCAGAATCATCAGCAAGGATTTTAAAGCCAGGATTCAAGTGTCGTCAATGAGAAACTTCCAAAACAAAAGGATACACATCATCTTGGTGAGGTAATAGAAGAAACAAGAGAAAATCGAATAGGAACTCACTGAATTAAAACAAACACTAAGAGTAGGAATTAAAGACATGTCTGGGCAAGATGAACAATGAAGTGGAGTTTAGAGCAGGCAGAAGGGGCTGGGAGATGGCTCACTGGTTAGGAACACTGGATGCTCTTGTAGAGGATCAGGGTTCAGTGGATCTGATGGACTCTTTGGTCAAAACACACACACACACAAACACATATACACATACACAAACACAAACACACACACCCACACCCACTCAAATACACACACACATACACAAACACAAACACACACAAACACACACACACTCACATACACACACATACACACACAAACACAAACACACACACACCCACTCACATACACACACACATACACACACAAACACACACATACACACTCACATACACACACAAACACAAACACACACAAACACACACACTCACCTAAACACACACACATACACACACAAATACACACACAAAAACACAAACACACACACACACTCACATAAACACACATACACATAAACACACAAACACACACACACACACACACACACACACACACACCCCATAGAGATAAATTTTAAAAAAATTAAAAAAAGAAGGAGCCAGGTATGCCCTTTAATCCCAGCACTCAGAAGCAAGCTGATCTCTGTGAGTTCAAGGCCTACCTGGTTTATACAGTGAGTTCCAGGCCAGCCCTACCTACATAATGAAACCCAGTGTCAAAATAAAACAGAGAAGAGTGTTCTATTTATTTCTGATAATGTAGGCAACAGAGAAACTATTTCTACAGAGAAAGAACTTATTGTTGAGAGAATCAGTGGGCTAGAAGGAGACCCCAATTCTTTGTGTCACTAACTCCACCACAGCCTCAGCAGGAAGCAAGAATGGGTACAGCTAAAAGGAAGCAGGCGATCATGAGTAAAGCTGTGGTCACGCATCAGCCCATCAGCAACAGAAGCAGGCGGAAAACCAGCTGGGATGAGATGGCGTCACCAGCCAATGTCTCTGACTGACAGTCCCTAGTAGCACCAGGATGTTCTTTTCCTTCAAGTACCCTGGACTTTTCAGACACTCAGAAACCACAGAACAAAGTGTGGCAAATGCCTAAGAAAGGATGTCCTGTGGGACGTATTTGTTTATACAGGTTTCATGTAGCCCAGGCTGTCCTCAAACACACTATGCACCCGAGGATGATTTTGAACTCCTGGTTCTCCTCCTGGTAATGGGACTCTGGGCATGGACACCACACCTGGATGATGAGGTACTGTAGGTGGAGCCCAGAGCTGTGTGAGCACCAAGTGAGCACTCTGTCCACTGAGCTGCATCTCCAGCCCCTCAGGATGTGTTCTGCTAATACAACAAAACTAAAATAGAAGACTTCAATGAGAGACAACAGGAGTCTCCCAGTCCAGAAACATTAAATCACACATTCACAAGTAATACAGATGTCAAGAAATAATGAAAATATGTAACAGTAAGAAAAAAAGAAGAAGATAGGAAACATACTATCAATATGTGTGAGATATAACTTTGACGATGCTAAGAGGAAACTTTATTTGCAACACTAATTCTCAGATTAGAAACAAAGACCAGCAACCTAAATTTTTATCTACACTAGAAAATAAGAAAATAATTATTTCAAGGAAAAAATAATTGTTAAAATGAACCCCAAAACACAAAACACTAAAAAAAAGAAATTAACAAAAAAAAAAGCCAATGAAACACAATTAGTTTTTTTTTTTAAAGCAAAGAATTTTATTTTTACGTCTCGATTAGACCTAGATAGAAAAATATAACATCCATTCTGTTTGGCGATTTAAAAAAAAAAAAAGAAATTGCAATGTTTTAGAATTTATGCAGAACACCGAACCTGGTACCACAGACAAAAATTTAAAAAAAATTATTCATCGTTTAAACACTTTTTAATGACAGTGTTTATACTCAACTTGTCTCTCCTATAATCTGATTAATATCAGACAAGGTTTCCAGGGTTGCCATATGGAGATTATGCAGTGTTGAAATGGAAGCACAGCATTGCATTCCCAACACAGACTATGGTTGAGAACATCATTGTTTTTATCACGAGGAAACTAGCACAAGATCCAAGCCCAGTCTCCCGAGGCGTTGTCCCATCTTAGAGCCATTTCCTCAGACAGCACTTCCCATGTGTCATATTTTTCTTCAAAAATCGAAACAGACTTGTTTGCTGCACTGTTTGGTTTGCCGTGCTGCTTGGGAGATCCTGGACCATCAGACATGATGAAATTTCTCGCCCACACCCCCAAACTACAGCACTGGTATCAGTGTAGAGGAAATAGGAGAGACAGAAACCAAAAAGGAAAAAAAATACAACCTGTTGTTGTTTGGAGTCATGTAAGTAGACCAAGCGGACCTTGGACTTTCTATGTAGCCCAGGTTGGCCTTGGACTTACTATGTAGCCCAGGCTGGCCATGGACTTACTCTGTAGCCCAGGCTGGCCTTGAATTACGATGTAGCCCAGGCTGTCTTTGGACTTACTATGTAGCCCAGGCTGGATTTGAACTTGTGATCTTCGCGAGTATTGAGAATATAGGTATGCACTACCACACTCAGCTTTGTCTCTGTTATTATAAGTGACTCAGCTGTGGCCCCTCATTTGCCACCCTCCCTCAACATCACCAACAGCATCCACAATCACCCACTAGGATAATCCCATCCTTTAACTCATCTGTTAAGGTAAGACTTTACAGAACAGAGAGTCAGCAGGGTCCTCCCCCTTATTAGAACACATTGGTGTGGAGGGATTTGAGTGATTGTTTGAGTGAGTCAGTCATACCTTAACCTGGTTCTGATATTATGACCAAGACGGAAATAAAAGAAAGAATAAGAAAACAAAAGTAAAGGAGACGGGTCCAACACCGGGACTTGAACCTTAGCAGGTGAGGAGATGGCTCACAGGTCTTAGGTAAATGATGGGTAGGCTTTGAGGCCCACACAGAATCCCAGTACAGGGAGGTAGAGATAGGGCAGATCCCCAGGGCAAGACAGCTGTCAAGATTAGTCATATTGATGAACTCTGGGTTTGACTGAGAAATGCTGCTTCAATGAATAAGGTAGAAGAGAAATGGATTAGTCCCTACATTATACACTGCACGTACATGTATGTATACACACACACACACACACACACACAGAGAGAGAGAGAGAGAGAGAGAGAGAGAGAGAGAGAGAGAGAGAGAGAAAGAAAACAAAAAACCTTGGACTTAAGGCATTGCCTCCACTGTAGTAGCACATAGTAGGAGGTGGGGATCTAAATAAGTGTTCCTTTCCACCCCCACAAAGACCAACATACTTATGAACCCTCAATCCTGGATCTGTACAATCTGCTGAGGACTCCCAGATGTTTAGTTTAGTCTCCTCGCTCTGTAATATATTCTGGTGTTCTGTTTCAGGAATCCTATGAGCTGGGGCTCGGATGACTTGAGCATCACTCCCAGTCTTGCATCCAAGACAACTTTCAGCTGCCATGTACTGATCCTTGGGATTCCCTGCCAAGGTACCCTGACTTGCATTTCTCACGAGGCCGTGCCATGAAGCCAGAGAAAGTGCGGCTGTCTTACTCTGCCATTTATTAGCTTAGAGTATTGGGAAATTGCCTCGACGTTTAAACCTTACTTCCCTCATGTATTAATGGGCAAGCGAACAATTCCAGTTCATCATATCTACATTAGGAGTGAGTTAGAAAAACACATCAAAACGATTAGTGCCAATGTGTTTTATGAATGATAAGCAGTGATATTGGAAATTATGGTACCTGGAACGTAACGGTTTTCATTATCCTTGCACAGATAATGAGAGGAAAGCATCTAGGATGCAGAAATGCTTCCTTTTTTTGCTTTATTTCCAAGAAGCATTGCCTTTCTGCTCCAATTAATTTTTTAAAACTTACTTTCCACTCCATCTCCCCTTAGGTGATTAGGTTAGAAAAGGGTTTGGTGAGAGGGGTTATAAAACGTTGTGTTACAGAATATATCTGCAAGATCAACTGTTGTGTTCAAATGGAGGCACCCTCCATGGATAAGCTATGCTCCCCCTCAAGCTATTGATTTCTTTTCTTTTTTTATTTTCATTGATTTCTTGTGAGGGCTAGTCTTGGAGGAAAGAACCTCCCTCGAGGAGCTTCCTCCATCAGATTGGCCTTGACTATGTCCAGGTGGCATTTCCTTGACTGTTCACTGATGTTGGAGAGCCTGGTCTACTGTGGTCAGCACCACCCTAAGCGGGTGGGTCTGGACTCTGTAAAGGTAGTTGAATGTGAGCTTAGAAGCAAGCCAGTGGGAAGTCTCTGTAGTTCCTGTTTCACAATCCTGTCTTGGTTTTCCTTGATGACGGGCTGGAACAGATAAGATGAAATAAAGATTTCCCTTCCCAAGCTGGCTATGGTGAGTGTATTCATCAGAGCAACAGAAAACCAAAATTAAGCAAAAATCACTGTGCCAGATGTGTGATATCTTCCTGAAAGTTGCTGACCAGCGAGATCCCAAAAGCCCTCACAACTTTACAGGTTGTAGACATTGTTCTTCATAGCCATCCAGAACTTGATGGTAAGACCCTATTGCTGAGGATACTGAATCCTTTGGGTCACAGGTCACAGAAGGGTCAATCTGAAGTTGAGGTGGAAGCATCTTCTATAATGGCAAGCCATCATGGTTCAAGAAAGTGCTATGTAGGCTTCCAGGGGAGAAAATCATCTACAACCTTACTCGGGGGTGAACCATTCAAGCTAAAATGTCAGGCAAGATGCGTCCCTAACGTGTTAGTGGCATCGCAGTCATGGAAGTAACCTGTGGCTTTCCAATTGGATACAAGGCATATTCCACATGAGAGAATACACACCAGGTTCTGTAAACTGGTCAAGAACCTATGGTTAGTGTGATATAGGCCCTAGGAAAGAACCTAATGCTAAATACATTGTCGAACTTCCTTCCAAACACCCATATTTGTATCTACAGATCAGCGTTACACTCAGCTCTCATCAGAAAAGAAGCCTCTGACTACCATGGGCAGAGACATACAGCTGGACAAAGTGCTGGGAATCAGTGGTGTTGGACTGTTCAGGTGGAAATAAGACAGCTAAGTCTTCTCCTCCACAGCTCAGAGAACATCATGAAAGAGTGGGTGGAAGGAATATAAGAACCAGAAGATGGGGAAGGGGACAGCAAAAGGATATCTTTTAGATTGGACCTAGTCATTGAACTCTTAAACTGATGGCGGCTCTGGTCACGGGCACAAGACTGGGCCCCTCAACACTTCATTACAGATGGGAGAGGCCATAAAGACCCTCCTCTCCCTTCGCAATCAACATTTATTGGAGGGGGGGTTCTATCCTGCAGGCTAAGATTTTTCAAGACCTACTTTAGTAAGAGTTTTTAGACCCTTTAACCTTCCTCTAGCCCACCACCCACCAGAGGTAGTAGAAAGGATGGATAATAGGGCAAACAAAGGACGACCTGGACCTGCTTAGAAATAGTTCTCTGCGGCGATTTCAATCTTCATCATCAGGATATCAGTTCAGTTGTCATGAATCAGCAGAGGTAGGTCGATCTACTTGCAAACACCATTCACGAATCACCATGGACAGTTCAACCCAGAAGAAATTGCTGAGCTCTTCCAATTGGCCTGGGTTCGAGGAGGCAGCAAGAAACCACCGCAATGTCACCACAAGAAGTTCTCTGGGACTTTTCTCTCTACAAAGCCATGACAAACAATGGTCAGTGAGGTAGGAAAGGTGAACCAATGCCACAGCATTGTCAATGAAGACCAGTGTCATCAAAGTCCATTGAGCATCAGCGAAGAGTGGCAAGGCAAGCCAATGCCGTGGTGTTGCCCACTGTTGTCCAGGGTTATACTCATACCCTTTCTAAACATCACATGCCCTTTTCCCATGCAGCTACCAGAAACGTCATGTGTTTATTCTCAGCAAAACATCCTCTCCTAAGACAGTTTCCAGAAGAACATCCATGACACAGTTGAGTCTCCAAAGAAACCAGAAATTTCTGCTTCACTCCCTTCTTCATTCCTGTACCCATAGATAAGTTGTTCTGTTGAATTCCTCTGTACTCATGTAATTAATTAAACTTAGGGATTACACGCAGAAAGGAGACATGAAATAGAAGAGAGGACTTATTCAGAATATCGGTGCCAATTGGAGAGGGAATGGCTTGAGAGAAGGGGTTGACCGAGGGGATGACAGAGGAGGATGTGGGAGGAAGCAAGGGAGACCTGAAGGATGGGGTGGGAGAATGGGGGAGCGGGATGAGGGAGGGGAATTCAGAAGGGAAATACAGAAAGGAAATGACTAAAACTCATTATATAAATATATGAAATTGTTAAACAAAAATATCAAAATCATCATTTTTTAAAACAAAAAGTTTAATGTTTCTTTTTATAGAGGGTCAGTCATTACAACTTAGGGCTTATTTTGTTGGATCAATTTTGTCTTTAAGGTTTTTTAGTTCCTTGGAGCAAATTGTCAGATGTGAAGTTTTAGTTCGACTCAGTGCCGTCCAGGGTTCTGTGTGACTGAAAAATCAGGTCAATAAACACTTTGTATTAATCGTCAAAATCCCAGTGAGTTCTCTCCAGTAATTTTCCTTTTATCACACTCCACCCACAGCCCTTCTCAAAATGCTGGCTGAATTAAGTACCTGCCACTGAATAGGACACAAGTTCAAACCAGTGGAAGTGGGAAAAAGCAACTCAAAGCAAACAAAGTAACAAACAGCAAAACTTCTTCCGTCTGCATCTGGGATTCCATTTTATGGTTTTGGAGAGTCTACTACACTGAACAAAATGAAAGAGTAGAGTGTGATGTGGTGTTTAACTTACTGAAGAAAGGCAAGCATAGCTGCAAATGGGGAGGAGGCGTGGGTAGGCTGACAGGGCGGTTCCTCTCTTGATGATGTATGTAAACACCAAAGCTGAGAATGAAGAGAACCTCCAAGTGAAAACGGCGATGCCAAAATTTATGAACACAAGAGCATTTGTATCACACTGACTGAACATTCACACAAATAAATCACACCGCACGTCTAGTATGCGTGTTTACACACATCAAGTGCTGCTGTGTTTGGGGGCTGTATAAACAATGATTGTGTGTGACTGGAGAGGTGGCTTGGTAGTTGGGAACCGTTACTGCTCTGGGAGAGGACCTGAGTTCAGACCCTGGCACCAACATGGTGGCACACAAGCATTGATTACTCTTGTTCAGTTCTGTGCCCTGCTCCTGTCTCTTGTCATGATGAATACACATGTATGCAGTTTCCTGGCCAGAGGTCCTGGGATGCTTTCAATACAGGTAAGTTGATTGAACACAACTGTTTGTGTTACAAGCTTTGCTTGTAAATAATTCTTTTGGTGACCCCCAATTAGATTGAACAAATCCTCCTGCCGTTTACAGACATATCTATAATCACCTTTGCTTGGAGAAAGGAGTTAAGTGTTATGCCTTCTTTGAATGAAGAGGAAGATCTAAGGCTACACTCCTCAGAGAAAGAAGAAATAATGAACTGTAGGAAGAAATATGCATCTAGGCAACAATAAATGTTCCAAGCTAACCTGTGCTGTAAAATAATGTATGGAAAATACCACTCCTTCATTATTAATATCATTAACCATTGTATTTGTTTTCATTGGAAATATTAACCCTTTTCCAGTCGCCGTTAATAAACCCCACCAGCGCATACTCCTCCTCTTTGTCTCTAAGAGGGTGACTCCCCAACTCTCCCACTCATTCTTTACTCACCCTCTAGAATCACTCTTCTCTGAATCACTCTTCTCTGGGACATCAAGCATCCAAAGGACCAAGTGCTTCCCCTTCCACTGATGTGAGATGGGGCCGTCCTCTGCTACATACGTAGGGTACCAGACCATGTATAATCTATGGTTGGTGGTTAGGTCCATGGGACCCCTGAGGGGTCTGGTTAATGGATATTGTTGTTAATTACAGTCTCCTTCAGCTCCCTCTGCCCTTCCCCTACATCGTCCATTGGGATCTCTAGGCTCAGTTGAATGGTTGGCTGTGAATATCTGCATCTGTGTCAGTCAGGTGCTGGCAGAGCCTCTCAGAGGACAGCCACACCAGACTCCTGTTTGCAAGCACATCTCAGCATCGGCAACAGTGTCCGGTTTGGTGTCTTCAGATCTCCTGATGGCCTTTCCTTCAGCCTCTGCTCCATATTTACCCTGCATTTCAATAGACACGGATAACTCTGATTTAATGAGAGATGGGTGAGTGTCCCATCCTTACACTGTGGTCATGTCTATCTACTGCAGGGGGTGTCTGCAGGTTCAATCTCACTGTTGTTGTGTATGTTGGCCAATGTCATCAGTGTTGGGTCCAGGGAACCTGTCGCATCCCTAGTATCTGGGACATTCAAGAGGTTACACCGTCCGCCACTGTTCCTTCTTTCTATACTCATTCTCCTGGTCCTCTGTGCTTCTCTCCTGTCTCTTCCCACGTCTGATCCTGCTCTCCTGTATTTCTATTTCACTCCCCTCTCCCACACACGGTCCTTCCTCCATGTGCCTCCCATGATAATTTTCTTCCCCCTTCTAATTGGGATTGAAGCCGTCCCTCTTTGTCCTTTCTTGTTGAGCTGCAGAGTGTATGTGAGTTTATTGTGGATATTCTGAGCTCTTGGGCTAATTTCCACTTACCAGTGAGTGCATGATATTTGCATTCATTTGTGTTTGTGTTATTTCTCTCAGGATGATATTTTCTAGTTTCATCCATTTGCCTATGAATTTCATGAAGTCATTCTATTTAATAGCTGAGTCCCAAACCATCGTGAAAATGGACCCCATTATATGAATCTCTGTCTCTTTTGAGGGAAATCTGGGTTCTTTCCAGCTTCTGTCTGTTATAAATAAGGCTGCTGTGAACATAGAGGAGCACGTGTCCTTGTTGTAGGTTGCAGCAGGTTTGGGTATGTGCCATCGAATGGTAGAGCTGGGTCCTCAGGTAGGAAATTCTATGTTCAGTTCTCTGAGGACCCTCCAGCCTGGTTTGCAGAGTGGTTTTAAGAGCTTGCAATTTCCACAGTGACAGGGTGTTCCTTTCTCTCCACACCCTTGCCAGAGTCTGTGGTCACCTGACTTTTTATCTTAGCCATTCTGACTGGTATGAGATAGGATCTCAGGATTGTTTTGATTTGCTTTTCCCCAAAGACTAAGGATGTTGAATATTTCTTTAGGTGCTTCGCACTCATTCAATAGTCATCAGTTGAGAATTTTTTGTTTAGAACTGTAGCCCACTATTAAATAGGATTATTTGATTCTCTGGAGTAAATCTTCTTGAGATTTTTGTAAATATTGGGTGTTAGCTCTCTATTGGATGTAGGATTGGGAAAAATCTTTTCCCAATCTGTTAGTTGCTGTATGAAACTAATGACAGTGTCCTTTGCCTTACAGAAACTTTGAAATTTTATGAAGTTCCATTTGTCGATTCTTGACCTTAGAACAAAAGCCTTTGGTGTTCTATTCAGGTAATTTTCCCGAGTTCCAATGTGTTCGAGGCTTTTCCCTGTTTTTTCATCAGTTAGTTTCAGTGTATCCGGTTTTATGTGGAGGTCTTTAATCCACTTTTACTTGAAATTTGTACAAGGAGATAGGAATGGATTGATTTGCATTATTCTACATTCTGCCCTTCAGGTGTAACAGCACAATTTTTTAAAAAATGCTATCTTTTTATCCACTGGATGGTTTTAGATCCTTTATCAATTTTCAAGTGGCCATAGCTGTGTGGGTTCATTTCTGCGTCTTCAATTCTATTCCATTGATCTACCTGCCTGTCTCAATACCAATACAATACAGTTTTTCATCACCATTGCTCTGTAATACAATTTGAGCTCAGGGATGGTGATTTCCCCAGAACGCTTTTATTTTTCAGAATAGTTTTCTCTATCCTGGGATTTATTTTATTCCAAATAAATTTGCAAACTGCCATTTCTATGTTTGTGAATAATTGAGTTGGAATATTGATGGGGATTGCATTGAATCTGTAGGTTGCTTTTGGCAAAATGGTCATTTTTACAATATTAATCCTGCCAATTCACGAACATGGGAGATCTTTCTAATTTCTGAGATCTTCAATTTATTTCTTCAGAGACTTGTGTTCTTGTCATGTGTATCTTTCACTTGCTTGGATAGAGTCACCCTGAGGTATTTTATATGCTTTCTGACTATTGTCAAGGGTGTCATTTCTGTAATTTCTTTCTCAGCCTGTTTCTCTTTTCATAGAGGGAGGCTACTGATTTGTTTGAATGAATTTTATACTCTGCCACTTTGCTAAAGTTGTTTATCAGGCTTAGAAGTTCACTGGTGGAATTTGTGGGGTCAGATAATCTGCATATAGTGGCATTTTGAATACTTCCTTAGCAATATGTATCCCTTTACATTCATTTGTTTTCTAACTACTCTGGCGAGGACTTCAGTGACTATAATGAAAAGGTAGGGAGAGAGTGGGTGTCCTTGTCTAGTTCCTGATTTTAGTGGGATTGCATTAAGTTTCTCTCCATTTAGTCTGATGTTGTCTACTGGTTTGCTGTATATTGTGTTTACTGTGCTTCAGTATGGTCCTTGAATTTCTGATATTTCCATGACTTTTAACATGAAGGGGTAGGTTCGGTGAAATGTTTTCTCAGCATCTAATGAGATGATTGCTTGTTTTGTTTTCATTGAATTTGTTTTTATAGTGAGATTAGTTTGATTAGTGATCAGGTTCTGTATACTGAACCATCCCTGTATTTCCAGGATGAAGCCTACTTGACCATGATGGATCATTGTTTTGATGTCTTCTTGGATTTGGCTTGCAAGAAATTTACTGAGAATTTTTGCAGGGAAATTCATGAATAAATTGGTCTGAAATTCTCTTTCTTTGTTGGGTCCTTGCTTGCTTTAGTTATAAGCATAACTGTGGTGTCAGAGAAGGAACTGTGTAGTGTTCCTTCTATTTCTAGTTTGTGGAATAGTTTGGAGAATATTGGTATTAGGTATTCTATCAACGTCTGAGAGAATTCTGTACTAAACCTTTCTGGTCCTGGGATCTTTGGTTGGGAGACATTTAATGACTGCTTCTACTTCTTTACGAGTTATAGGAGTATTTAGGTGGTTTATCTGATACTGATTCAACTTTGGTAACTTGTATCTGTCTAGAAAATTATCCATTTATCCCTAACTTTCCCGTTTTGTTAAGTATAGGGATCTGATAATTTTTGAGCTTCCTCATTTTCTATGGTTATATCTCTATTTCACTTCTGATTTTGTGATTTTTAATTTGAATATAAAGGATTTACCTATTTCTGGATTTAAAAAAGAGCCAGCTAGTGGTTTTGTTGATTCTTTATATAATTCCTTTTGTTTCTACTTGGTTGATTTCAGTCCGGAGTTTGATTATTTCCTGCTGTCTAGTCCTCTTGGTGTATTTGGATTTTTATTGGTTCTGAAATTTCAGGTGTTCTGTCAAACTGCTAGTGTATCATAGCTCATGTTTCTTTGTGGAGGCTCTCAGAGCTATGAGTTTTCCTCTTAGCATTGCTTTTTTTTGTTCCCTATTTATGCCTTCATTTTCATTAAATTCTAAAAAGTCTTTAATTTTTTTCTTTATTTCTTCCTTGAACAAGTTCTCATTGAGTAAATCATTCCTCAGCTACCATGTATATGTGGGTCTTTGGTTTTTCTTGTTGTTATTGAAGACCATTCTTGGTCTGTAGTGATCTCATAGGATGCATGGGATTAATTCAATCTTCTTGTATCTGTTGAGGCCTGTTTTGTGATGGATCATATTATCAGTTTTGGAGAAGGTACCACGTGGGACTGAGAAGAAAGTGTCAGGAGCCGTAACAGGACAAGCGAATAACTAGCAGGTGATCATCCTGAGATGTACAGCCTCAGATTATTTTATAATCCACAACTGGTTCACCCTTATTAAGAAAGGCTGTGAGGGATTCATTTTGGGAAAGTTTCCTGCTATTAAAATGCTATTCCTGTTGTTATTATTAGACATATATAACAATCATTGAGTAAGAGCACACCCCTTTGGAGCAGATCTCTGCAGGCCTACGAAGTTGTACTGTCCCGTAGTGATGCTATACAGACAAATAGATGAATCTTTATTCTTAATAATGATCCTACAATAATTCCTAAAATTATATCAGTGGGTATTAAGCTCTTTTATAGTGGGACTCCTATAAGTCTCTTTCTAATAGTCAGAATTGCAGTGACAACTCTGCCAGTCTCCCAGGTGTCACCAGTTAATTGTTCTGAGATAGTAAACAGACTTTCTCCTACTCAGAACACATTCCAAGAGGTTGCAAAACAGTCATCAAGAGTCATAAAAAGAGAACAAACGATTTGTTACAAGTGCAAGGACAGATGATAAGATACTGACTGGGTTTATCTGTAAATAACTTCTCTTTCAACTATGGTTTTAGCTTCAGTGAGCCTGTGGAGCTGACACTGGTGATGAATATTTAGCCAGATAATTATTCCTGATGGATTATTCATATAAACATTCTCGGTTGTAAATTATATTTCAGTTTATGCTTTGATCTTTCATATGAACTTGTGATGAACATAGTAACACGGTATCATGTATTCTGAAATATGTTTAAGCGCTGAGGAGAAAGAGAAGACACACAGAAGGACTGAGGGAGAAGGACTGAACGGGAAGGACAGAGACAGATGGACTGAGCTGGAGAGGGGCTGAGTTGAAAAGTCCGGTTTGAGCTAAGGAGAACTGAGCTTAGGAGAACTGAGCCAAAAAGATCTGGGCTGAGAAGAAATGTATAGAGGAATAACTTAGAGACAATATAGGTAACATGAGAAAGCAATCTGCAGAGGAGAAGAGGACAACAGAAGAAGCTGGAAGGAACAGAAGGTGCAGGCAGGTTTCTCCTTACCGTGGGACAGAACAGGTCATTTTTTCATTTTCTTTTTTTATTAACTTGAGTATTTCTTATTTACATTTCGAGTGTTATTCCCTTTCCCGGTTTATGGGCCAACATCCCCCTACCCCCTCCCCCTTCTTTATGGGTTGTCCCCTCCCCATCCTCCCCACATTGCCACCCTCCCCCCTAAAATCACTTTCACTGTGGGTTCAGTCTTAGCAGGATCCAGGGCATTTGATTACATAATGCAATATTCTGTCATTTGTTTTTCACTTAACAATGTATCTTGAATACATGTGCATGGGGAATCTTCATGGAATATCATGCATTTAATAAATGGTAGTGTACTCATTTGTTTAAATAATAACCTAATTGTGCCTTTCAGATTATTTTCATTTTCATTAGCTAAAGTTTGCTAGAGAAAATCAGCATGGACACTGACTCAGGCACAGTACTCAATGGTGATTATTTACATTATATTTTGTATAAATTACAAAACACGTTGTTGGAATGATGTCAAGGCTGTTAAGTAATGTAATACTTGTATAAATATTGACAAATTTCCATCTCAGAAGACTCTAATAAATATATATTGCCATCAATTTTACATGAGAACCCATACTATGCCATTCAAAATTAAATGGTACACATATTTTAAAAAGGTATCAGTCTCTGACTTCTGTCAGTTCTTTAATTAGGGGAAGGATTGAAGAAGTTGAAGGGGACGGCACCCTCTATAGGAAGACCAGCAGTCGCAACTAATCTGGACCGCTGAGATCTCCCAGACACTGAGACAGCAACCAGGCAGGACACACAAGCTGGTGTGATGCCCTGACACATGTATAGCAGAGGACGGCCTGGTCTGGACTAATCCTTGAGAGACTTGAGGTTCCAGGGTTTATGGTGCCTGGCAGGGTCTGGGGAACATCCTCGTGGAGTCAGGGAAGGAAGAGGTGGAATGGGATGAGGAACTGTGGGAGGGGACCAGGAGAGTGTACAATGGAAGGAATGTAAATAAATAAAATAATTTATAAATAGTTTCACTCATAAATTCAAATGCTAGATGCTTTTTAACATCTACATTGCAATTCAGTCGTGAAGTTTAGCGTTTTTGCTTACTGAACTGTGTAAGCATTAATCCGTAATTTACTCTTCATACTATTTGTGATTTTTTCCAGTCTTATTACTTTGCATCAATTATGTTTGCATATGTAGAAGGCTTACTATTCATAATTTGTGCAAAAAATACATTCATGAATCTTTTTATTTTAATGATCTGTTATGTGTGAACGTCTATGTATAGATTTGTGCACATGGACACAGGCACCTGGGGAGACCAGGAGATGTCAGATGCCCTGGAGCTGCTTTTACAGCTGGTTGCAAGTGATTTCATGGATGTTGGAAACTGAACGTGTTTGCTCTTAAGAGCAGTAAGTGGTCTTAACCACTAAGCTAATACTACAATATTTATTCCATGATAAACTCAATTTATTTATAATTTTCTCATGTATTTCAGGGTATGTTTGAACTTGAGACATCTTGCCACATTCTAGGTGCTGAGACCACATTCAGGCATTATTTTTTCCAGTTTTCTTTCCTTTATCATAGTAAGATGTGTTGGATTAAATATGTTAATATTATGCAGTAAATCCTCCAAATGTTTACTTATAGAACCTTGGGTTAGTGTCTGTTTCTTTCCTCTGCAAAGACTATATTAATTTTACAGTTTGCAGTTCTCTCTTTCTTTACCCAATCCATCTCATGTGTTTTTGCTTTCATATAGAATGAAGTAAAAGCCTTTTAGTTTTTCTTTTCATAGTTAATGTACTAAGAAAATGTGTTGATTTTCCTATTTTAAGGCCAATACAATACATTATTTCTGTAAAATGTTCCTAGAGTTTTGTTTTTTCTTTCTCTTATTATTATTGTTCACATTAGTCTCATTATTAATATTCGGTTTAAGCTTTTATGTGTTCTGGTCATGTAGTGAATATAGAAGTCTTCCAAATATATATGTGTAGGTATCAAATTTAGGTTCTTGGTTTTTCATGGCATGAAATTTTATCTGCTAAACCACCTCACTGCAACACACTATAACACTGTAAGGTGACATTTAGCTCCAGGCTGCTTTTATATATAAAATGTTTTCATCATTTGGCTTTTAATAAATATTTTTGATTATTCTAATATATTTTATTGTCCATGTCCACTTGGTAACTCTACTATGCTTATTTTGATATTTAATTAATAACTTAGTCATAATTATTATGCATTTGATACCTAGCTAATATGAAATTATCCTAGATACAATTGAATACATGCAACTAGTTACCTAAAGCATGAAGCTTGGTACATAATTTTGTTCACTATTACTATGCATTTGCATAAACCAGAGAATATTTCATCGTCACAATCCTGATTCCTATTGTACACAGTATCACAGCTACCAACTATCTGTGAATTTTAATCACATAAAAGGAGTTAGGATGATATTGTTAAATGATATTTCCCCAACATCAAGTAATTAGATTTTATTTTGCTTCAATTAATTAAACATGCTATAGCAGGAAAATTTTAATTTCCTCTTTTTGGTTAAGACTAAATTTAACTTTTAAATCCTTCTGCCTATCAGAAAGTCAATATTCTTATACAGGAAGATGTGCCAGGAACAGGTCTAATTTCTGGTATAACCTGTGATTACAATCATCATTCTTGTCAGGTTCAAGTGATTTTTCACATCATGCCTGTAAAACACAATGATCAACATGGCAGGGTAACCATAAGGGCAGTGCAGTGGCATAAATAGCTTGGTGATAGCCAACAGCTCTCTAATTTTGCTTAAGTCCTGTTCAATGAACATGGATGGTCCTGGTAATTTACCCACATATATAAGGCTATTGAAGCTGTGGTTATGGGGGAGAATGTACAGCCCCTTACTTACTTAAGGCAGTATCTTACCTAACAACAATCATAGCCATGTGTCCTTATATACAGAATTAATTACAGTCTCTGCAAAAAAGGTCACAGTGAAAATCCCAGCCATTCAAAATGCAGGATAGAAACTTCACGTCCAGTCTCGATGGCTCTATCTACAAAATGTCCCTTGATTCAAAGCTGAGGAACATTACAAAGAGGGGAAAGAAGATTGTAAGAGACTAAAGTTTACTATGAGATGGTGTCTCAAAGTAATACCAGAAATTACACTTATAACGTCTCACTAACACGACTGCCTAAACAACAGCTGAGGACGACAGGGAATAGGGAGAATGAAAGTTTAGTTTTCTTTCTGTTTCAATTCCCTCTTCCTCTTCCTCTTCCTCTTCTTCCTCTTCTTCTTCTTCTTCTTCTTCTTCTTCTTCTTCCTTTCTTTCTCCTCTTTTTCTTCCTCCTCCTCCTCTTCCTCCTTCTCTCTCTCTCTCTCTCTCTCTCTCTCTCTCTCTCATTGTTGGGTATTTCCTGTTTACATTTCTAATATTATTCCCTTTTCCAGGTTTCGAGTCCATAAGCCCCTTAACCCTTCCCCCTACCCTTCTATAAGGGAGTTCAAATCCCCACATGGCCACCCCACCCCTCCCCACATTCCCCTACACTGGGGGACAAACCATGTCAGAAAAAATTGTTTCTCATTCCACTGTTTCCAGCAAGACCATCCTTTGCTCCATGCAGTAGGAACCATGAGTCCGTCTATGTACAGTCTTTCTGTTGTGGTTTGGTCCCTGGACGCTCTGGGTGGTTGACATTGTTATTATTATGGGGTTGAAAATCCCTTCAGCTCTTTCAATCCTTTCTCTAATTCCTCCAACTGGGGTCTGGTTCTTGGTTCAGTGGTTTGCTGATGGCGTTTGCTCTGTATTTGACATACTCTGGCTGTGACTCTCAGGAGGGATCAATATCCAGTCATTGTCAGCCTGCACTTCTTAGCTTCATCCATCTTATCTAGTTTTGGTGTCTGTATATGTCTGGGCTACATGTGGTCCAGGCTCTGGACGGCAGGTCCTTCAGTCTCTGCTATAAAGTTTGCCTCCTTATCCCCTCCTGTGGGTATTTTGTTCCCCTTTTAAAGAAGGAGTGAAGCATCTGCATTTTGGTCATCCTTCCTGAGTTTCATGTGGTCTGTGTATTGCATGATGGGTAACTCAAGCTTTTTGGCTAATATCTGCTTATCAATGAATGCATATCAAGTGTGTTTTTCTGTGATTGAGTAACCTCACTCAGGATGATATTTTCTACTTCATTCCATTTGACTAGAATGTCATGAAGTCAGTGTTTTTACAGCTGAGTAATATTCCATAGTGTAGATGGACCACATTTCTGTATCCATTCCTCTGTTGAAGGGCATCTGGGTTCTTTCCAGCTTCTGGCTATTATAAATAAGGCTGCTATGAACACAGTCGAATATATTTCTTTGTTGTATGTTGGACCATATTTTGGGTATATGCTCAAGAGAGGTATAGCTGGGTCCTCAGGTCATGGAATGTCCAATTTTCTGAGGAACCTCCAGACTGATTTCCAGAATGGTTGTACCAGTCTGCAATCCCACCAACAATGGAGGAGTGTTCCTCTTTCTCCACATCCTCGCCAGCATCTGCCGTCACCTGAGACTTATATCTTAGCCATTATCACTGGTGTGAGGTGGAATCTCAGATTTATTTTGATTTGAATTTCCCTGATGACTAAGGATGTTGAACATTTATTTAGGTGTTTTTTGGCCATTTGATAACATTCACCTCAGAATGTTTTGTAATTCATTGTACCCAATTTTATTAGTACATTTTTTGCTTTCTAGGGTCTAACTTCTTAAGTTCTTTGTATATTTTGGATATTACCCACTATCAGATATAGGATTGGTAAAAATGTTTTCCCAATCTGTTGGTTGTAGTTTTGCCCTAATGACAGTGTCTTTTGCCTTACAGAACGTTGCTGTTTTATGAGGTCCTATTTGTCAGTTCTTGATCTTAGAGCATAAGTCATGTGTGTTTTGTTCAGGAAATTTTCTCCAGTGCCCATGTGTTCAAGACTCTTCCCCACCTTTTCTTCTATTAGTTTGAGTGTTTCTGGTTTGATGTTTAGGTCCTTGATTCACTTGTACTTAAGCTTTGTTCATGGTCATAAAAATGGTATAATTTGCATTCATCTACATGCTGACTTCCTGTTGAACCAGCACTATTTTTGGAAAATGTTATGTTTCTTCATTTGGATGGTTTTATCTCCCTTGACAAATATCAAATGATGGGTGTGTGGGTTCATTTCGGGGTCTTCAATTCTATTCCACTGGTCTATCCATCTGTCTCTGTATGAATGCCATGCAGTTTTTATCACTGTTGCTTTGTAATTCTGCTTGAGTTCAGGGTTGATGATTCCCCCAGAAGTTATTTTATTGTTGAGGATAGTTTTAGCTATCCTGGCTTTTTCTTATTCCAAATGAATTTGCAAATTGCTCTTTCTATCTCTATTGAAGAAGTGAGTAGGAATTTTGATGGATATTGCATTGAATGTGTAGATTGCTTTTGGCAAAATGGTCATCTTGACTATATTAATCCTGTCAATCCATGAGCATGGAAGCTCTTTCTATCTTCTGAGATCTTCCTCAATTTCTTTCTTCAGATACTTGATCTTCTTGTCATACAGATCATTCACCTGCTTGGTTAATCTCACACCAAGATATTTTATATTATTTGGTACTATTGTGAAGTGTGTGATTTCATTATTTTCTTTCTCAGCCTGATTATCCATTGAGGAGAGGAAGGCTACTGGTATGTTTGAGTTAATTTCATACCCTGACACTTTGCTGAAGTTGTTTATCAGGTTAAAAAGTTCTCTGGTGGAACTTTTGGGGTTACTTATATACTATCATATCATCTGCAAATAGTGATAATTTGATATCTTCCCTTCTGATTTGTATCCCATTGACCCCCTTTTGCTGTCTGGTTTCTCTGGTATCACATGGAGTCCTGTTTTGAATAAGTAGGGAGAGAGTAGGCAGCCTTGTCTAGTGCCTGATTTTAGTGGGATTGCTTCAAGTTTCTTTCCATTAATTTTGATGTTAGCTACTGGTTTGCTGAATTTTGATGTTAGCTACTGGTTTGCTGTATATTTCTTACACTATGTTTTGATATGAGCCTTCAATTTGTGATTTTTCCAGGACTTTTATCCCCAAGGGTTGTTGAATTTTGTCAAATGCTTTCTCACCATCAAATGAAATGACCTTGTGCTCCTTATCTTTGAGTTTATTTACATGATGGATTAAATATTGAATTTTCCTATATTAAACCATCCTTTCATCCGTGGGTTCAAGTCTACTTGATCATGATGGATGATTTTTTTGATGTGTTCTTAGATTACGTTTGCAAGAATTTTATTTACTATTTTTCATCAATATTCATAAGGGAAATTGGTCTGAAGTTCTCTTTCTGTGCTGAGTCTTTGTGTGGTTTAGGTATAAGAGTAATTGTGGACTCATATAAGGAATGCGCTAGTGCTCCGTCTCTCCAATTTTGTGGAATAGTCTGGACAATATTAGTATGAGGTCTTTTCAGAAGGTCTGATAGAATTCTGCACTGAACCCATCTCGACCTGGACTCTGTTTGGTTGGGAGTCTTTTAATATCTGCTTCTATTTCCTTAGTAGTTATAGGTTTGTTTAGATATTTTATTTGTTCCTGATTTAACTTTGCTACCTGTTATCTGTCTACAAAATTGTCCATTTCCTCCAGAGTTTGCAGTTTTGTTGAATATAGGCTTTTATATTACAAGCTGATGATTTTTTTAATTTCTTCAGATTCTGTTGTTATGTCTCCCTTTTCATTTCTGATTTTTTGTAATTTGGATACAGTCTATTTGACCTCTGGTTAGTTTGGCTAAGGGTTTATCTATCTTATTGTTTTTCTCGAAGAAACAGCTCCTGGTTTTGTTGATTCTTTGTATCGCCCTTTTCATTTCTTCTTTATTGATTTCAGCTCTGAGTTTGATAATTTCCTGCGTTCTACCCCCATTGTGTTTACTTAGTTCTTTTTGTTCTAGACCTTTTACACGTGCTATCAAGCTCCTGACATATGCTCTCTCCTCTTTCTTTTCTCAAGCACTCAGAGCTATAAGTTTTCCTCTTAGCTCTGCTTCCTTGTGTCACATATGTTTGGGAATGTTGTGTCTTCATTTTCATTAAGTTCTAAGAAGTCTTTAATTTCTTTATTTCTTCCTTCACCAAGTTGTCATGGAGTAAAGCATTTTAAAACTTCCATGTATATGAGGGCTTTCTGTCATTATTGTTATTGTTGAAGACCAGTCTTAGTGTGTGGTGATCTGAGAGAATACATGGGATTATTTCTGTCTTTCTGTATCTGTTATGGTCTGTTGAGGGATCGATTATGTTGTCAATTTTGAAGAAGGTTCCCGAGATCATGAGAAGAATGTATATCCTTATTTTTTAGGATGGAATGTTCTATATATATCTGTTAAATCCATTTGGTTCATAACTTCTATTACTTTCTCTACATCTCTGTTTAATTTCTGTTTCCAATATCTCTCTAGTGATGAGGGTGGGTTGTTGAAATCTCCTACTATTATCATGTCAGGTGCAATGTGTGCTTTTAGCTTTAGTAAGGTTTCTTTTATGAAACCTCAGGATTTCTCGTGAATCATTTTTATTGCACAAATCCAAATGTAAGTATAACATTCTGGTTCTTGAGTTGATATTCTGGAAATTTAACGGGGAGTGGCAAGGCCTCACTCTCTAACTAGAGAGCTACCTATACAAATACAGAAACTACTAATGAAAAGGAAGTTGCTTTAAAATATTTCATATTTAGAAAAGTATTCATTTTCTGTTTTGTCTGTGGGAAGGTTGTTTACTTGTTTTTTTTGTTTGTTTTAATATGAAGGAATATTTACAGTACATCAAAATAAGTGTGAAATGAATCACAATAGAATCCTCTTCATCCCAGCAATTTTTCTACAAGAGCAGAGTCCACTGAGTGGTCAAGTATGTACAACAGACCTCATGCTTCCTAATTGTCAGAGCTCTAAGACTGTCCTGTGTTCTCTACACTTAGATTTTTATAAATTTTTCATGAATAGGTGCAGATCTAATCTAATAGATCTAATAAGCTAGTATACCTGACTATGTCGTCTGCCCCCATGAGAAAACTTTCTATTGTTTTGCTTTTCTGTTGTTGTTGTTTTTTGGGGAGCTGTGTTTTTCATTATCCCCAATAGAAAATTAATCTAGTGATCAATTAGTGAATAGAAACAAAAATTATGTGCTGTGGTGAGAAATTCCCCCAAATAGAGTGTACACAAAGGTAAATCTGATATGTTTGTGGGTAGACATGCACACATGCTCATGTCCATGTAGCTGACAAGCATTCAACACCAGATCAACTTAAGTGATTTGGGAAATTAACTTAATTCACACAGAAGACAACTCATATGGAATACATTTTTTTTCTTCGCTGCATTTAAAAGTGACCAAATGATGAAAAAGGATGTAAAGAAATACTGTTACCCTGCATTGTTGTTTATACTAACATTTTAATGCATGTACAATCTCCATGTCCTCTTTCTCTATTGTGTTTCTCTGTGTCTGTTTTTCTGCATGAATACATAGGTACACATGTGTATGTGGCATACGTGTAAGAGTGTGTGAACGTGTGTGTTATGTGTGTGTGCGTGTGGGTGTGTGTGTGTCTTATATGGTATTTGTAAACATAGGTAACATGTTTATTTATAATTTGGAAATACTGAAAATCACATTTGATTTGTGGATCAACCATGTGCTGATCTACTCACATACGTCTGACATTTCATTATATCAGGTGAATAGAGATAGAGCCTAACAGGCTGGTGATATCTCCTTCTCTACACTTGTCAGGAAAAAGTGGTGTATTTTTGGAAAGAAAACCCAAACTTCAGCAAAGACATATACACTCCACAAAACAGGAGATGACATCTCATTTAAAGGGAAAAGTTATCAGACTGGGAGAAAAATGAGTTTGCCACGTTCCAGTATTTGAGGGACATGAGAGCAAACTTCAGAAGATATAATGGGAAGGGACAGGCAGAATCCCCAAGGAACCAAAGTAAGCTAAAACCCTGGAGCTTCTCCTTACACGAGAGCTCAGAGATTGGTGAGGATGCTGAACATAATGATAAGAACTTTGCAGTCCATACTCAGTCTCCATATAAGGCTACAATGTGAACAAGATGAGAAGGAGTCACCACCACAGAGCTAACAGCTACTTTAGCAGTCACATTGTGAAAAACAAAGTGTAACTATAGACAGAAAAAAAAGGATGATATTTGAAATCAGACAAGGCTGTGCTAGAACTGAACAGTTTTCCATGTAAGTAACCAAGCAAGCACACAGCAGGTGCCATATGCAAAAGTGAGCAAAGAGGAATGAACTGTGTAGATACTATGTGTACAGAAATGCAGGTACTTTGGTGGAATTCTAAGATGTTGAGATGAAAGGATAGGAAGAAATTTCTATCAAGCCAGGCACCATGTCTTGCTCTTAGAATACTCACATTCAAGAGACTGAGGGAGAGAAATTAGGAATTTCAGGTTAGCCTGGACTACATATCCAGACAATACATCTTTTATTCTTGTTTTCTTTATTTAAATCAATAGTCTGATTGATAGAATATCATGAACAATATTAAGAAAACAGACATTTAATGCCTACGCAGTGATACTCCTGCTAAGAAAACATATTCTATAAAGAGACAGTAATTTTTAAGTTACAAATGCCAGCTGTCATATTGAAGGTTCTGGCATGAAGGGGTCTGGTGTTTTTGGTTGATCCTTTTTCACTTTCATTGCTCACATTACACATCTTAAAAATCTTCTCTGACGACCTCGTTACTGTGCAGACATCGAGATGTGCCTTCCCTTTAAGTCTATGTATTAAAACCAGTAATCATTTATTTATCAAATGATTCTTTGATTTTACTTAATCTTCAAAAATAATGAGTCTTGAGGAAATGATACGTTTATTGTGTGGGTTTGAATATTCATAATAGCAATCAGAGGATAATCGGGGCCCAACACACACACTGGGTGGTTGGAGAGACTATACCTGTGGCAACACGAAAGCATAGAGATGAGTGGATTTATCAGGTTTTCTGTATAACATTGATAACTAGTTAATGATAAGAATGTAAAAAATTGAGATACAGTCAAGGTTTTCTTTTCCTTAATTGTAATGATTGCTTATGCAGCATGGGAAACTGAACTTAAACCCAAGGTAAACCTTCTGCCTGAGCTTCATTAGTGCCAGGACTACATGTTTCCACTTTCTATTGTAAGTATTTGTACACTTGGCTCAGTGCTTAGCACACTTTGGAAAATCCCCTGGTGTTAAGAGAGAAAGTATTAGCTATGAAATTATGTGAG
Source organism: Rattus norvegicus (assembly GCF_036323735.1). NCBI lineage: Eukaryota > Metazoa > Chordata > Mammalia > Rodentia > Muridae > Rattus > Rattus norvegicus. The sequence continues at coordinate 14,044,295 of NC_086021.1, read as the reverse complement.
AAATAAATCTTTTCTAAGCTTTGATTTTTGTGACTGCAGAGAAAGACATTGACGGTGATGTAACTGAGCCTCTAAAATACTAAAATATTAATATCTCTCATCTGCAAGAATCCTACTAATTGCTTACTGCTCTCTGTTTCTGGAGATGAGTGTCAAGTGTGTCAATTGCTCTTTGTGGCAGGAAAAGGGCTTGTCTGTCAAATGCTTTGCAATTGCCAAGAACTGTGAGGTCCCTGGAGAATGCTTCCTCTGTTCACCCTCATTCTGCTCTCATAGCCTTTGCTATCTGAACCCGTCCATCTCTACACATCCCCATGTACTTCTTTCCGGGGAACTTAAGTATCCTGGAAATTGGTCACACTGGCTCTGTCATACCCAAGAGATGGAGAGCCGTGTAAGTGAGATCTGAGGAGTCTCTCAGGAGGGATGTGCACCACAGATGTTGTTCTTCACACTTTTTTGGTATAACTGAGTGTTTCCTATTGGCAGTCATTGCCTTTGTCCACTGTATGGCCCTGCTTCACTATGCAACCCAAATGAGTCGTGAGGTATGTGCCCATTTGGCAATTTTTTCATGGGAAATAGGTTGCCTTGTAGGGTTGGGCCAAAACTACTTGAGACCCAAATCTAACCACCCACAAGGAGTTGATAATTTCTTGGTCATTTTCCATACCACAGTGACATCCATGCTGAACCCCATAATCTATAGCTTAATGAACCAAGAAGTCAAGGCAGCACTGAGAAGGACTCTGGGTCAGAAGAAAGTTCTGATAATAAATATGTAATTAAGGATCCCAAAGTGCTCTTTCAAAAAGGTGCAAAGTCTGCGAAAGAACGAAAACAAAACCACTTTGCTCTTTCTTGGTGTCTTGAAACAAACTTAAGAAACATAACTTTGTTTTAGAGTTTTCTCTTTATTCACCACCATGTTTAATTGCAAACAATTGTAAAGTTTGCTTGCTACTAAATTACTTTAGTAGATCAGTCCAGTACTTAAGTGGTTTCATCTGGACAGAGTTTAAACCACATGCAAATGACTCAGGGTCTTGATAATTCTCTGTGTCCATTCTTACCTATTTGGAAATCTTCCACAAATTGTTTGTAAATGATCTCAGCTTGTTATGCTACAATTCCATATTCCTCAGTACATGTACATTCATTGCATTGGACTGGAACTGCTAAGTAGTTCTCAGGAGAGTGAATTGCTAACCTCTGCTTTGTGTACCATTTGGTCAGTCCATACGTCAGTTCTGGGCACCCAGGGCCTATGATTTTGGAACAGGAGTAGACTTTCCTCCACTGTTTGATTTCTATAAGGTGGAGGAAAAGAATTTCAGCCAGGTGATTCTCAACATCAATATCATAGTTTCAGATAAACACACGCACACACACAAACACATGTACAAACACACGTACAAACACACACGCACACACACACGCACACACACATGCACACACACACACAAACACACACATGCATGCATGCACACATTATACAGGAATTGAAGTGGGTTTACAAGTGACAGAATGCAAATATAAAAGTCAGCTAGTGTCAGATAATTAGTTTCAGGTTGCTATTCAACAAGAAAATAAAATAAAAAATTAGAATCTTGAGTCTTTATGAGTGTAATGAAACAAAAATAAAATTCCATTTTAGTGTGATGAAAATATGGAAGACATTAAAAAAATTACCATGACACTAAAACTACAGTAATGTTTTAGGCATGAGGTACCCAAACAGAAAGACAATAATTACATAATCCTCAGACTCATTGTACTGAGTTGACTTACATACAGTAAGGACCATTCAGGTCAAAATGTTGGTAAAAAAATGACCGAGATGTTGAAAATAAAGCCTAAAGTATTGAAGAGACACACAGTCTTTCCATAGGCTTTATGTGATTCTCTCTAACTTCTATTACTTTAAAAGAAAATACAAAAGAACAATATATTAAAAAATTTTATCTACAAAAGGAAAATAATTTAAAATAATTTCATTGCTCCGTAATTGGGAGCAATTGTTAAGATGACAGGCATCCTCCTAATGCTTAACTGCAATAAGCAAAGCAGGAAACACTTTTTGGTATCTGTGTCAAGTACGTAAAATCTCAACCTAAAAGAGAAAAATCACTGTGCAAATCCAAATTCAGAGATATCCTAGCAAAGTAATTATTAATCTTCAAAGGTGTGGTCACAGAAGATAAAAATAGTAATGAATTATCACAGAATAGAAGGACTTAAGACATGCAATAACTAAATGTCAACTGGATTTCTGGATTTGATACGGGCATAGAAAGTGTACAGTTCTGGAAACATTGTTGTTATTATTTGGTCAACCTACTGTGTTACTTGTAACATTTTTTTCCAATTTTTTGATTTCTGAGAATTAGACACTAGATTGATTAAAGTATATAAAATTCAGGAATTAGGTTACGATATAAAACCATACTGTTTCCTTTCAATTAAATCTGATTTTCCTGCATAGTATGACTTCTGCTTTTTTTTTTTTTATTAACTTGAGTATTTCTTATATACATTTCGAGTGTTATTCCCTTTCCCGGTTTCCGGGCAAACATCCCCCTCCCCCCTCCCCATCCTTATGGGTGTTCCCCTCCCAACCCTCCCCCCATTGCCGCCCTCCCCCCATAGACTAGTTCACTGGGGGTTCAGTCTTAGCAGGACCCAGGGCTTCCCCTTCCACTGGTGCTCTTACTAGGATATTCATTGCTACCTATGGGGTCAGAGTCCAGGGTCAGTCCATGTATAGTCTTTAGGTAGTGGCTTAGTCCCTGGAAGCTCTGGTTGCTTGGCATTGTTGTACTTTTGGGGTCTCGAGCCCCTTCAAGCTCTTCCAGTTCTTTCTCTGATTCCTTCAACAGGGGACCTATTCTCAGTTCAGTGGTTTGCTGCTGGCATTCGCCTCTGTATTTGCTGTATTCTGGCTGTGTCTCTCAGGAGCGATCTACATCCGGCTCCTGTCAGTCTGCACTTCTTTGCTTCATCCATCTTGTCTAATTGGGTGGCTGTATATGTATGGGCCACATGTGGGGCAGGCTCTGAATGGGTGTTCCTTCAGTCTCTGTTTTAATCTTTGCCTCTCCCTTCCCTGCCAAGGGTATTCTTTTTCCTCATTTAAAGAAGGAGTGAAGCATTCACATTTTGATCATCCGTCTTGAGTTTCGTTTGTTCTAGGGATCTAGGGTAATTCAAGCATTTGGGCTAATAGCCACTTATCAATGAGTGCATACCATGTATGTCTTTCTGTGATTGGGTTAGCTCACTCAGGATGATATTTTCCAGTTCCAAACATTTGCCTACGAATTTCATAAACTCGTTGTTTTTGATAGCTGAGTAATATTCCATTGTGTAGATGTACCACATTTTCTGTATCCATTCCTCTGTTGAAGGGCATCTGGGTTCTTTCCAGCTTCTGGCTATTATAAATAAGGCTGCGATGAACATAGGGGAGCACGTGTCTCTTTTATATGTTGAGGCATCTTTTGGGTATATGCCCAAGAGATGTATAGCTGGATCCTCAGGCAGTTCAATGTCCAATTTTTTGAGGAACCTCCAGACTGATTTCCAGAATGCTTTTACCAGTCTGCAATCCCACCAACAATGGAGGAGTGTTCCTCTTTCTCCACATCCTCGCCAGCATCTGCTGTCACCTGAGTTTTTGATCTTAGCCATTCTCACTGGTGTGAGGTGAAATCTCAGGGTTGTTTTCATTTGCATTTCCCTTATGACTAAAGATGTTGAACATTTCTTTAGGTGTTTCTCAGCCATTCGGCATTCCTCAGCTGTGAATTCTTTGTTTAGCTCTGAACCCCATTTTTTAATAGGGTTATTTGTTTCCCTGCGGTCTAACTTCTTGAGTTCTTTGTATATTTTGGATATTAGGCCTCTATCTGTTGTAGGATTGGTAAAGATCTTTTCCCAATCTGTTGGTTGCTGTTTTGTCCTAACCACAGTGTCCTTTGCCTTACAGAAGCTTTGCAGTTTTATGAGATCCCATTTGTCGATTCTTGATCTTAGAGCATAAGCCATTGGTGTTTTGTTCAGGAAATTTTTTCCAGTGCCTATGTGTTCCAGATGCTTCCCTAGTTTTTCTTCTATTAGTTTGAGTGTGTCTGGTTTGATGTGGAGGTCCTTGATCCACTTGGACTTAAGCTTTGTACAGGGTGATAAGCATGGATCGATCTGCATTCTTATACATGTTGCCCTCCAGTTGAACCAGCACCATTTGCTGAAAATGCTATCTTTTTTCCATTGGATGGTTTTGGCTCCTTTGTCAAAAATCAAGTGACCATAGGTGTGTGGGTTCATTTCTGGGTCTTCAATTCTATTCCATTGGTCTGTCTGTCTCTGTACCAATACCATGCAGTTTTTATCACTATTGCTCTGTAATACTGCTTGAGTTCAGGGATAGTGATTCCCCCTGAAGTCCTTTTATTGTTGAGGATAGCTTTAGCTATCCTGGGTTTTTTGTTATTCCAGATGAATTTGCAAATTGTTCTGTCTAACTCTTTGAAGAATTGGATTGGTATTTTGATGGGGATTGCATTGAATCTGTAGATTGCTTTTTTAAAATGGCCATTTTTACTATATTAATTATGCCAATCCATGAGCATGGGAGATCTTTCCATCTTCTGAGGTCTTCTTCAATTTCTTTCCTCAGTGTCTTGAAGTTCTTATTGTACAGATCTTTTACTTGCTTGGTTAAAGTCACACCGAGGTACTTTATATTATTTGGGTCTATTATGAAGGATGTCGTTTCCCTAATTTCTTTCTCGGCTTGTTTCTCTTTTGTATAGAGGAAGGCAACTGATTTATTTGAGTTAATTTTATACCCAGCCACATTGCTGAAGTTGATTATCAGCTTTAGTAGTTCTCTGGTGGAACTTTTGGGATCACTTAAATATACTATCATGTCATCTGCAAATAGTGATATTTTGACCTCTTCTTTTCCGATCTGTATCCCCTTGATCTCCTTTTGTTGTCTGATTGCTCTGGCTAGAACTTCAAGAACTATATTGAATAAGTAGGGAGAGAGTGGGCAGCCTTGTCTAGTCCCTGATTTTAGTGGGATTGCTTCAAATTTCTCTCCATTTAGTATAATGTTAGCAACTGGTTTGCTGTATATGGCTTTTACTATGTTTAGGTATGGGCCTTGAATTCCTATTCTTTCCAGGACTTTTATCATGAAGGGGTGTTGAATTTTGTCAAATGCTTTCTCAGCATCTAATGAAATGATCATGTGGTTTTGTTCTTTCAGTTTGTTTATATAATGGATCACGTTGATGGTTTTCGGTATATTAGACCATCCCTGCATGCCTGGGATGAAGCCTATTTGATCATGGTGGATGATTGTTTTGATATGCCATTGAATTCCGTTTGCCAGAATTTTATTGAGTATTTTTGCGTCGATATTCATAAGGGAAATTGGTCTGAAGTTCTCTTTCTTTGTTGTGTCTTTGTGTGGTTTAGGTATAAGAGTAATTGTGGCTTCATAGAAGGAATTCGGTAGTGCTCCATCTGTTTCAATTTTGTGGAATAGTTTGGATAATATCGGTATGAGGTCTTCTATGAAGGTTTGATAGAATTCTGCACTAAACCCGTCTGGACCTGGGCTCTTTTTGGTTGGGAGACCTTTAATGACTGCTTCTATTTCCTTAGGATTTATGGGGTTGTTTAACTGGTTTATCTGTTCCTGATTTAACTTCGATACCTGGTATCTGTCTAGGAAATTGTCCATTTCCTGAAGATTTTCAAATTTTGTTGAATATAGGTTTTTATAGTAACATCTGATGATTTTTTGAATTTCCTCTGAATCTGTAGTTATGTCTCCCTTTTCATTTCTGATTTTGTTAATTTGGACGCACTCTCTGTGTCCTCTCATTAGTCTGGCTAAGGGTTTATCTATCTTGTTGATTTTCTCAAAGAACCAACTTTTGGTTCTGTTGATTCTTTCTATGGTCCTTTTTGTTTCTACTTGATTGATTTCAGCTCTGAGTTTGATTATTTCCTCCCTTCTACTCCTCCTGGGTGTATTTGCTTCTTTTTGTTCTAGAGGTTTTAGGTGTGCTGTCAAGCTGCTGACATATGCTCTTTCCTGTTTCTTTCTGCAGGCACTCAGCGCTATGAGTTTTCCTCTTAGCACAGCTTTCATTGTGTCCCATAAGTTTGGGTATGTTGTATCTTCATTTTCATTAAATTCTAAAAAGTTTTTAATTTCTTTCTTTATTTCTTCCTTGACCAGGTTATCATTGAGTAGAGCATTGTTCAATTTCCACGTATATGTGGGCATTCTTCCCTTGTTGTTATTGAAGACCAGTTTTAGGCCGTGGTGGTCCGATAGCACGCATGGGATTATTTCTATCTTTCTGTACCTGTTGAGGCCCGTTTTTTGACCAATTATATGGTCAATTTTGGAGAAAGTACCATGCGGAGCTGAGAAGAAGGTATATCCTTTTGCTTTAGGATAGAATGTTCTATAAATATCCGTTAAGTCCATTTGGCTCATGACTTCTCTTAGTCTGTCGACATCACTGTTTAATTTCTGTTTCCATGATCTGTCCATTGATGAGAGTGGTGTGTTGAAATCTCCCACTATTATTGTGTGAGGTGCAATGTGTGTTTTCAGCTTTAGTAAGGTTTCTTTTACGTATGTAGGTGCCCTTTTATTTGGGGCATAGATATTTAGGATTGAGAGTTCATCTTGGTGGATTTTTCTTTGATGAATATGAAGTGTCCTTCCTTATCTTTTTTATGACTTTTAGTTGGAAATTGATTTTATTTGATATTAGAATGGCTACTCCAGCTTGCTTTGCTGACCATTTGCTTGGAAAGTTGTTTTCCAGCCTTTCACTCTGAGGTAGTGTCTGTCTTTGTCTCTGAGGTGTGTTTCCTGTAGGCAGCAGAATGCAGGGTCCTCGTTGCGTATCCAGTTTGTTAATCTATGTCTTTTTATTGGGGACTTGAGGCCATTGATATTGAGAGATATTAAGGAATAGTGATTATTGCTTCCCTTTATATTCATATTTTTTGTGAGGTTATGTTTGTGTGCTTTCATTCTCTTTGTTTTGTTGCCAAGACGATTAGTTTCTTGCTTCTTCTAGGGTATAGCTTGCCTCCTTATGTTGGGCTTTACCATTTATTATCATTTGTAGTGCTGGATTTGTAGAAAGATATTGTGTAAATTTGGTTTTGTCATGGAATATCTTGGTTTCTCCATCAATGTTAATTGAGAGTTTTGCTGGATACAGTAACCTGGGCTGGCATTTGTGTTCTCTTAGGGTCTGTATGACATCAGTCCAGGATCTTCTGGCCTTCATAGTTTCTGGCAAGAAGTCTGGTGTGATTCTGATAGGTCTCCCTTTATATGTTACTTGACCTTTTTCCCTTACTGCTTTTAATATTCTTTCTTTATTTTGTGCGTTTGGTGTTTTGACAATTATGTGACGGGAGGTGTTTTTTTTCTGGTCCAATCTATTTGGAGTTCTGTAGGCTTCTTGTATGTCTATGGGTATCTCTTTTTTTAGGTTAGGGAAGTTTTCTATGATTTTGTTGAAGATATTTACTGGTCCTTTGAGCTGGGAGTCTTCACTCTCTTCTATACCTATTATCCTTAGGTTTGATCTTCTCATTGAGTCCTGGATTTCCTGTATGTTTTGGACCAGTAGCTTTTTCCGCTTTACATTATCTTTGACAGTTGAGTCAATGATTTCTATGGAATCTTCTGCTCCTGAGATTTTCTCTCCCATCTCTTGTATTCTGTTGGTGAAGCTTGTATCTACAGCTCCTTGTCTCTTCTTTTGGTTTTCTATATCCAGGGTTGTTTCCATGTGTTCTTTCTTGATTGCTTCTATTTCCATTTTTAATTCCTTCAACTGCTTGATTGTGTTTTCCTGGAATTCTTTCAGGGATATTTGTGTCTCCTCTCTATGGGCTTCTACTTGTTTATTTATGTTTTCCTGGAATTCTTTCAGGGATTTTTGCGATTCTTTCAGGCATTTTTGCGATTCCTCTCTGTAGGCTTCTACTTGTTCTCTAAGGGAGTTCTTCATGTCTTTCTTGAAGTCCTCCAGCATCATGATCAAATATGATTTTGAAAATAGATCTTGCTTTTCTGGTGTGTTTGGATATTCCATGTTTGTTTTGATGGGAGAATTGGGCTCCGATGGTGCCGTGTAGTCTTGGTTTCTGTTGCTTGGGTTCCTGCGCTTGCCTCTCGCCATCAGATTATCTCTAGTGTTACTTTGTTCTGCTATTTCTGACAGTGGCTAGACTGTCCTATAAGCCTGTGTGTCAGGAGTGCTGTAGACCCGTTTTCCTCTCTTTCAGTCAGTTATGGGGACAGAGTGTTCTACTTTCGGGCGTGTAGTTTTTCCTCTCTACAAGTCTTCAGCTGTTCCTGTGGGCCTGTGTCTTGAGTTCACCAGGCAGCTTTCTTGCAGCAGAAAATTTGGTCTTACCTGTGGTCCTGAGGCTCAAGTTCGCTCGTGGGGTGCTGCCCTCGGGCTCTCTGCAGCGGCAGCAACCAGGAAGACCTGTGCCGCCCCTTCCAGGAGCTTCAGTGTACCAGGGTTCCAGATGGTCTTTGGCTTTTTCTTCTGGCGTCCGAGATGTGTGTGCAGGGAGCAGTCTCTTCTGGTTTCCCAGGCTTGTCTGCCTCTCTGAAGGTTTAGCTCTCCCTCCCAAGGGATTTGGGTGCAGAGAACTGTTTATCCGGTCTGTTTCTTTCAGGTTCCGGCGCTGTCTCAGGCAGGGGTCCTGCCGCTCCTGGGCCCTCCCCCACGGGAGCCCAGAGGCCTTATACAGTTTCCTCTTGGGCCAGGGATGTGGGCAGGGGTGAGCAGAGTTGGTGGTCTCTTCCGCTCTGCAGCCTCAGGAGTGCCCACCTGACCAGGCGGTTGGGTCTCTCTCTCACCGGGTCTGGGAGCAGAGAGCTGCTGCGGGCCGGGATCCGCGGGTGTGGGACTTCCGGTAAACACAGAACGTGCCCGGTCCTAGAGAAATTCTGCTTCTGTGTGTCCCAAGCTCACCAGGCAGCTTTCTTGCAGCAGAAAATTTGGTCTTACCTGTGGTCCCGAGGCTCAGGTTCGCTCGTGGGGTGCTGCCCACGGGCTCTCTGCAGCGGCAGCAACCAGGAAGACCTGTGCCCCTTCCCTCTGCTTTATTTTTTGTATTTACTTATTTTATTAATTTATTTAAGTCTCAAAATCTGCCCTCCTTCCTGTGTTCCCCCACAGAGTCCCTTACCCCAAACACCATCCCTTTCTGACTTCTTCTTTAAAAAAGTCAAAATTTATAAGGCATAATAGTAGCTATAATTGATAATAGCTGTTCATTTGGCCATGCATTTGAAAATCTACAACACTGATAGTGCAGACATCAGGAAATAGCTTCAAAAATGATCTTCAAAAACTAAATATTCTCCAGTTATCAGCTATTAGCTCTCAGCTTGACAAAACTGGAAGAATCCAAGAACAAAATTATCCTTGAAATGTACGTAGAGAAAATTGATCAGACAAGAAGGAAAACAGATGGCAACCTTCCTGGATTCAACACAGGAGGGCCTACCTTCCTGTAGTGTATTCTGCATGAGTTTATAAAGTTTATGGGCTAATACCTGGAAATGAACTCCTACAAAAATCAACAACAAACTAACCACAAACTGCAAGATTTATAAAAGCCAAACAAATATGTGGAAAGTATTATTTCCAGCTCTATGTGAGAATATCAATGTTTACTAATTTGTATATTAATAAAATTTTAACTTCATTACAGCAATTTTTATTGCATTTTTTTTAAATAATGGATTTTTAGTGACTCATGTGATCATTAACGTTTAGTGGCTTTGATTGCATTATAGATCAATGAAGTCTTTATTTGACTGTGATCATCACTATGAATATTCACGAAAATCAAATTATGTCAACCAGGAACTGTTCTTCTGTTTTTATACTTTTTGTTGTACATATGTAAGAGTTTTACCTCCTTGTTCACGTGTGCAGCACATCCATGCCTAGTGTCCAGGAGGTTGAAGAGGGTGTGAGATTCCTTGATGCTGAAATTACAGCCACTTGTGAGCTGTCACTCAGGAGCTAGGGATCGGCCCCAGGTCCTCTGTGAGAACAGATAGTGCTATTAATCACCGAATCATTTCTTCATCTTCCGCAAATGCCATTTTTTTGTAAGTATAGTGCCTAAGCTGTCCTGTCTTCTGCATAGACCACTGTTTTCTCAAATGTGATAATTTAATATTAAACACACACCCACCTGCTTCTTACCTTCATATATATATACATATATATATATATATATATATATACAAATACAAATATATATATTTATATACATATACATATATATACACACACATACATACACACAGACACATGCATAACTGCTCTTACCTTCAAGTTTACTTACACACACACACACACCTGCTTCTTACCTTCAAATTCACTTAGTTACACACACACACACACACACACACCTGCTTCTTACCTTCAAGTAGACTTAGTTATTTCCATAGTTATTTGTTTATTTATGCACTTTCCATGCTGCACACTGCCCCCCTCCAGTTCACCCCTCTCACAATCCTTCCCCCAGCCCTTTCTTCTCTGAGCAGGAGGGGACCACACAGGTATCTCCTCACCTTGCATATCCAGTCTCTGTGATCACACCCTCTGCTACTGAGGCCAGACACAGCAGTCTAGATGGATAGGGGTGGGGAGGTAGTGGTCACATCCAGAAAGAGGCAGAGAGCTGGGGTAAGAGATGCCCATGAATCATGGGTGTTTGATTAGCTGAGACTCACAGCCTCAGTGATATGGACCTGAAGAAGCCATCTCCTGGAGCCAGAGAGCAAGCCAAATGGAGAGATAGAGACACCAACTTTAGACCCAAAATTTATTCTGACCACAGGACATGCAGGGGCCGTGCATAGAGCAGAGAGTGAGGAATGGTCAACCAATGGTTAGTGCAGATTGAGACCCACCCCATGGATGAGCACCGATCCCTGACACTATTAATGACGCTCTGTTATGCTTGCAGACAGGAGTCTATCATGGCTTCCCTCTGAGAGACTCCACTAAGCTGCTCACTCAGACAGAAGCAGAAACCCACTATCCAAACCACGGGTGGAGCTTGGGGACTCTGATGGAAGAAAAGAATGAAAGGGATTATGGCCTCTAAGGGCATAGGCACTCCACAGGCTTTGTCTTCATGTGGGTATCGAACAACTAGAATTGGGCTTTCCCAAAACATGTAGTCTATAGATGGGGCATCTGTGTCTTTGAAATTCATTTATTTTTTTACTCACTTTTCATCCCAATATCAGTCTCCATCTTCAGGATAGGCCAACACTCATTGTCGGGGGAACCCGTAAAAAGACAAAGCTACACATTTCCTATCTATGTCCTGGGGGCTCAGGTGCAGTCCATGTTCACTCTCTGGTTGGTGGTTCACTCTTTGACATACGCCAAGAGTTGCTGTGAGTTGACTCTATTGGTCTTCCTGTGGAGTCCCTCATACCATCTGGGCCTCAATTCTTCACCTGTTTTTGTTTATTTTTTTAAGACTCCCCAAGCTCCAGCTAATGTTTTGGGGTGAGTATTTACACTTGTTTCTCTCAGCTGTTGGGTGGAGTCACACAGAGGACAGTTATGCTACGATTCTGTCTGCAAGCACGATAGAGAATCTTTAATAGTGTCAGAGATTGGTGTTTACCTCGGGGTAGGTCTCCATCTGCACTAACCATTGGTTGGACGTTCCTTCCATGTCTGCTCTATCTATCTTTGTCTCTGAAGGTCTTGTAGGCTGTGTACACTTTAATAGTGTCAGGGATCAATGATTGCCCTCGGGGTAGGTCTCCATCTGCGCTAACCATTGGTTGGACGATCCTTCCATGTCTGCTCTATATATCTCTGTCTCTGAAGGTCTTGTAGTCTGTGTTCACTTTGGATTGAAGGTTTTGTGGGTGGGTTTTGTCCTTGTCACATCACTGGGAGTCATGCCTGGCTACAGAAGTGGCCAATAAAGGATCTGTATCCCCACTGCTAGAGTCACCCCAATAGACACCCTGGAGAATCTCCTTTCCCAGGTCTCTGGCACTTTCTAGAAATGTGCACCCCACACTTGGGATTTCCATTCCCTTTTCCCTGCTTTCACTCTACCTAATTCCTCCAAACCCACTCTACCTAATTCCTCCTACCCACTCCCTTCTCTACCTTCCCTCCCATTCAGTTTCCTCCCTCCCTCGATCTCCCTCAATATCTATTCTGCTAACTGCATTTTAAAGTCAATATTTAGGAAAAAACACTAAGTAAGTATAGGAAGTATCCCATAAGTAATTGTGGTGGATGTTTAGGCAAGATATGCACATATTAAATTTTATAGAGGCCAGAATTACTACATATATTGTTAGAAGAGACACTGTCTTCATTACATTCAATATGAAGGAAAACCATTTATATATTCTATTAAGTTATACAAGAGAATCTATTAAATGAGTTAGACACATCACACAATTTTATTACTTTGAAAGCTCTCTTTATTGCAAATGTTTAAACAATGAAAAGTTCAAAGGTTTAAACTCATGTGAGTGTACTTTGTTGTAAAGTTAAAGTTTATATACAGGTTGATGACAACAGTCACCTCAGATTCACAGGGATAAATACATCAGGGAGTCATCTATTACCTTATCTGTCTTCTTCCCTTTATTCCTGATGAAGACTCATCTCACTTGCAGCCCTTACTGTGAGGGATGGATCAGAAAATGCCTGAGAGTCTACAACCCAGAATCCATCTATAGAAAAGAAGAAAGACAACATCTCCAAATAGTACACACAGTCAAAACTTTCCTGTAGACCTTGAAACAAAATGCAAAGAACAAATGCACATCCTACGCTATTACCTCATATAGGAAACGGTAGCTGTAGGAAGCATTCTCAGGGGATTTTAAACTTCTGCTCCTAAGACCAAAACTGCCTCCATGAATATGAAGATTTATTCCTTTGGCAAGAAAGTCAGTCTGTCTCTTGACAGTCGTGTCATCTGTCCATCACTAGAGCGACAGCCATGCTTTATGAATGTGAACAGATAATCACATACCGATTTTCACGTCTTCAAAGAATTTCAAGAAGAACCTGAAAGAGAATATATAATGTTTTAGAGATGAAATACGGGAATTTAAATTAGTCAGCACACATATGTTGTTAAAATTTTCTGCCTACTATTATTTAATAATTTTGACTTTTCCTGCTATGAATGAAAAGACGGTGATGTAATGTCTACCAATCCCCAAAGCCTGAAACATTGTGAAAAACTGTCTTATTTCTCCCTAACTTGGGTCTTTGGTCACCAACCTTTTCATTGCTCGTCTAAATTCTGTTTTTCAAATAGATCAGAGGACTACGTGAGGTTGTCAATGTCGTGTAGAAGACCAAGGAACTTTCTGTACTTGCATGTATTTGCTCTTGGGAACATGTAAATAAAAATTTCCGTTTCAAGAACCAAATCATGGCCGTCCAATGGGACCTACGTGAACAAAAATCTTCCTGCCATCAGTGAACATTAGCACACTGGTAACAGCACAAACAATAATATAATGGAATAATCCTGGAATAATAATAATAATATATAATGATGATGATGATAGTAATAATAATAATAATAATAATAATAATAATAATAATAATAATGGAATAATCCCGTCAAGGGATCACGGACTAAGGAAAGTAAATGTTGAGATGTGTTTTTCAAGGGTTATTGTATCCATGAAAGCAATTTTCAATAGGACAGACTCCTCACACATGACAATCACTCAACCTGTCATGACTTCACAGAGAGAGGTGAGAACCAGGGTGGTCTTTTCTTAGGACAAGAGAAAGATTCGCCAACCTTCCAAAAGAAAAGCAATCCAGACAGTCTGTGTGTGAGGATGGTTAGCTTGTGCAAGATTAACACACACACAACACACACACACACGCACACACACATGCACACAAACACATACAAAAAGACACACACACAGACACATACAGACAGACACACACGCAGAGACACACACACAGACACTCACACATACAAATATTCACACACTTAAAAATACACACACAGAGACACAGACACACAGACACACATACACACATATACACACACACATACACACAGAGAGACACACAGACACACACACAAAAACTCACACATATAAAAATACACACACAGACACACACACACAGACACACAAATAGACTCACAGACACACAGACACACACACACACACACACACACACACACACACACACGCATGTCTGATGTCTGCTTCCTAGAGTGTCCAGGTGCAAGAGGATGAAATGGACTCAGGAACTAGTCGGTCAACAGAATCTTGTTCTGTCTGCAAGTGAGTTTTGTATTTGCTCCAAGGATTTCCGTGTCACAGCTCTGTTAGAAGGTGTTCAGTGACGCGCTGTGTGCATACATTTTACTCAGGGTGAACAAGGGCTACACAAACCTTGGAGAGGGGGAAGGGGTTTTCGGGTGCATTTACATCGATGGAGGCTTAAGGTACCAGGAAGGTCTCATTTGCTATATCTTTACAATCTCTGTCCCAGCCTCGGTCTGCTGTTCAGGGATCTCCATGTGACCTCCCAGACACCGACTCCACTGAATGTGCCCCATCCCCACCCTGAGGTCCTGCTTGCTCGATTTCAAAGGATTGAAGGTTCGAACTCTGCGTTCTCTGTCAGATTAAATCCTCCGGAGTTTGCCCTCTAGACACCATGAACTAACCAGCGCGTCAATCGAGTGTCTGCATTAACCCGTGTGTTCCCTAATTCTGGCCGGTTCTCTCTGCACCGTGCTCTCCCTCCATCGTCCCCTCCGACCCTCTGCTCCTGTCCTCAGTCGCCCTCACTCACCCACAGAATCTGTTCCAGTTTTCCTTTCAGAGAGGTCGATGCTTTCCCCCTCACGGGCCTTCTCCTTTCCTGTGTCCTCTCTGCATGTGTGGATCGTAGATAGAATAAGATTTATCTCACGGCCGATACCATCCATAATTAAACGCCGCCACGTTTGCGTCTCTAGGTCTCAGTTCCCTCTCGGGCTGATTTTTTTTTCTAGTTCTAACCATTTTCCATGAAGCTTCATGATACCATGCCCCCATCCCTATGATATCATTCCTCAACCCCATGATGTCATGTCCCACACCCATGATGTCATTCCCCACCCACATGATGTCATGCCCCACTCCCATGATGCCATGCCCCACACCCATGATGTCATTCCCCACCCACATGATGTCATGCCCCACTCCCATGATGTCATGCCCCACATCCATGATGTCATTCCCCACCCACATGATGTCATGCCCCACTCCCATGATGTCATGCCCCACCCCCAAGATGCATGCCCTACACCAATGATGTCATGCCCCACTCCCATGATGCCATGCCCCACACCCATGATGTCATGCCCCACCTCCACGATGTCATGCCCCACCCCCTCAATGTCATGCCCCACACCCATGATGTCACATCACATTCCCCGTGATGTCATGCCTGCGCCCCTTGCTAGAATGGTTGTATCTATTCACCAGGTAACACTCTGAATGCGGCCCTGTCACCACACCCCTCCAGGCTCCCACCATTTACAGTCCCTCCTCCTCTCCTCTCCCCTTCTTCTCTGAGAGAGTGGAGGACCCCTCTGGGTGCACACTCTCCCCTGGCACATCAAGTCTCTGCAGGACGAGATTCATCGTCTCCCACCAGGTCCTGAAAACGCAGCCGGGTAGGAGAACAGGATCCACAGACAGGCGACGGGTTAGTGACCCCACGTGAAGACCATTGTGCTCCTCTGCCTCTCTCCACCCTTCCCTCAGCTCCTCAGTGAGACACACTGAGTTCCATCCGATATTTGTCCGTGTGTCTATGCTTCTGTGTCAGTCGGCTGCTCGGTGGAGCCTGCAGAGGATAATAACGCTACCCTCCCGTCTGCAAACACAAGAAGGACCATTAATAATGTCAGGGTTTGCCGTCTGCCCATAGGATAAGTCTCACATCCGGTCACGTATCCTGTCAACATTCTCTCATTTCCTCTCCCATCTCTGTCCCTGTGTCTCTTATAGAAAAGGCAATATCTGGGTCAAAATTTTGGGGGTGGGTTTGTGTCATTCTTCAACCTGGGGTCCTCCGTGGATACAGAAAGTGACCATTTCGGTCTCCATATCCCCACTGCACCGAGTCTCAGCTAAAGTCACCTTCATGGACGCCAGGGCAGCATCACCCGTCCCAGATTGCAGGATAATCATAGAGATAGCGCCCACCCTGGACAGTCACTGATTCAATCTATTCTCCTGCCCTCTGTCCCTCTTGATCGTCTCTCCCAAGAAATGATTCTCAAACCCCATTTCCCGTCCCATCCCCTCAGCCACCCAATCCTTTCCTTCCATCTGCCTCCTCTCATTAGTTTATTCCTCCTTCTGGGTGAAATTCAAGGATTTTTCTTGGGTCTTTCTTCATGTTTATCCTCTTTGGTTCTGTAGATCGTAGTGTGTGAATTCTGTACTTTATGGCTAATACCCTCTTTTAAGTGAATGTGTACATGTTATTTTGGGTCTCAGTTACCTCATTCAGGACAATACTTTCTCATTCCATATACTTGACCGCATCTTCACAATGTCCTTATTTTTCATAGCTGTGTAGTATTCCATTGTGTAAATGAACCACATTGTCTGTAGCCATTGTTTGGTTGACGGGCATCTGCGTTATTTCTATTTCCTGTTCATTATGAAGAAATCCACTAGGAACATGATGGAGTACATGTCCTTGCGGTATGGCAGGTCTTTTCAGATATAAGATCAGGTGTAGTATAGCTGGGTCTTTAGAAAGAATATTCCACATTTTCTCAGAATCCACTGGATAGATATGCAAAGCATTATACAGATTTGCTCTTCTCCCAGCAAATGCAATTTGTAACCTGATATTTATCTGCTTCCTCAAAGGATGTTCCCCCCTACTAGCCCTCCATCATGGACTCAGGTGATCATATATGAACCTTCTTCCCATTTTAACTGGTCAGTAAATGGTAGAGCCTATTACTGAGAGCCAGAGGGGAAAGATGGTACTAGAGGTTTGACGGTGGGGTTAGGTAGAGAGTCAGAAGAGGGTAAGAGGGGAAGGGAGAGGACTGAAGAAAAAGAGGAGGAAGGAATGATGGAAACAATCCATATGGCCTGGAGAAAGCACATGTAGCAGGGGGTTTTATGGTTGGGGAATAAGTTATGATAACTTCAGATCTACCCAATACACGTTTATAGATTATAATTATAATAACCAGATTGTGTGTTTTCTTTATGGGCTCATTGGGTTTGGAAATTACAACAAGTTTTCCTCAACAGTATGTATGAAAAGATATTTTCCATCACTATTCCCCTTAAACTATAAGCTGAATTTGTATTAAATAAACCTATGTAAATACACTTTAAAGGCTTTTCTGTGATTAGCTAAAGGGTTTTTACATTGTGAATGAAGAATGGTGGATTTCAGGCCAATACCATCTGCTCTCAGAAGATAAGAAACAGAGAAAGATAAGCAATAACGTATGCTAAGGAACAATGAAATGGGAGAGACTATTCTATGGAATACATAGAACAATAAATTTGACCCGTCTGTTACTGGTTAGCTGGGCACTTCATTACGCACATCTATGTACTTAAAATGTTTCCTTTCCTTCTTAAGTTCGAATGGTTGCTCTGAAAACTCTGGGTTTTCTTTTAAGATCTTTGCATATTTAATGATAGTTTTGAAATATTAGTGTTATAATCAAAATCCGTGCTTTGTACATACTTTTTAAGTAACAAAAAAGAGACGTGTCTGCTTGGGTTTTATGAAGAAATTTAGTATGTTAAACATGAATATATTTTTCTGATATATACCTTCTCTTTATATACCATGTTGATGAAACCTTAGCACATAGGAATGCATAGTAACCATCTTAGTAGAGTTTCGGGATTTTATTGTATCTTGTTTGACATGTGCACTTCTATTAAAATGCTATCTTTTTTTCTAAGTCTCTTAATTTGACTGGAGAGGTTTTCAATAACTTCTAGTCCGTTGTTAATTCATATAACCGGTCTTTGGTGTTGTTATTGAATTTTATGACAGTAACTTCTTAATATTCTTTATTTTGAATATATATATGTATGTATAACCAAAATATTTTATAAAAAGATTAAATATTTAGTGCAAATATCACTTAGTGATGGACAATTTTATAAGCATTCTCTAAAGTATTGAATATTCTACAATTTTAATTACTATTAAAACATTATAAATACCACATCCTTTATTAATGTTAAAATACACTGATCTAGTTAACATAGCCACAAATTTTTATCTTTGGAAATTTTTTCTTAGTTTGTCAGTAATTAATCTTGACTTCTCTATCTTCGGTTTCTCATCATTTTTCACAAAGAAATCTATTGCTGTTTTATTGAGAATAGTAAGGAATGCTCATTGATACGTAGATACATAAGAATGTGACAATATACACAATGGTATTTCATTCAGCCCAGGAAAACTAAACTATGATGGTTTCAGGAAAATAGATGTAACTAGAAAATATACCGAGTAAGTAACAAAGACTCAGAAAGGCAAATACCATGTGTTCTTTCTCATATAGATCAAAGAATCTCCTTTTCATATACTTGTATTTATGTGAAGCTGTGGGTGGTTTGAGTTTATTTAGCGGGTATAGGTCACAGAGATTAGAGAGTAGGGTTTTAAAGAGTGTGGTATGGAAGATATTGAACATGTGGGATATGAATGTAGAAGTAAGAATAATGAAGAGAGACTAGTATAAGTGGTGAGGGTCATAGGGCAGGAGGGAACAAAGAACTGAGGAAGCGAGGATGAGGTTGAATGTCTACAAAAATAACATAAGGCAGCCTGTTACTTTATAGGTTAGGTTAAAATAAATATTAAAATTTAAAACTAATACCATAATGTTTAATGATATATTATATATATATATCATGTGTGAGGAAAAATGCCAGCAAGTGATATCAAAATGAAAACAATATATTTATCTTATTTGATCTTAGTCATATTATCCATAATTATTTGATAAAACATCACTTGCCTGCCAAATTTTGGTATCATTTAAAAAATCACCTGTGAGACAATAATTACTCATGATAGTAGAGTATTATTATTATAAGAATGTCAACTGGTAGAATCTGTGATTTGATTTGTTTCAAGTTTCTTTTTACTTAAATTTGCTCCTCCTGACATTCATTCATACTAAATTATAATTTTCAATGTTAACATACTACTATAAAAATATGATCCAGCAGGGTTGTTGAAATTGCTCAATTATAAGTAATATTGTCCATAAACTACAGGACGTCCTCCACAAAGCTCATAGATACAAAGAAGATAAACAGGAAGAAAGGCCCAAGTGCATATGATTGACTTTCATGTGAATGGGGAATAAAATAGTCTTGGAGGCAGATTGAGGGAAGGAACTAGGTGGGAGAAGGAAGGAAGAGGAGAATGGATCCTGTGTGGGAATGGACAGGAGATATGACCCGATAGTCAGGAGAAGGAAAGGAAATCTTGAACTTTTAAAGATGAGGAGGTAGGAGAAACCTCCAGGAAGAGAAAGAGACCTGGATAAGGGAGGTCCCCACGAATCAATGGGGTGACCTATGATGTGACTCACATTGGTGATATGGTATATTAAGAGGCAAACTCCTGTACCCGTGAAGGACCACCAGTGGAGGGATAAAGACACAAATACACCCACAAAACTCTCTACGCAAAATTTTTGAAGCCTAAAAGAAATTCAGAACCACATTCTATGGTCCATGTTGTCCTTTGCTTTACTGATGGCTGGTAATTTTTGTATAAAATAAGGATTTGGGAGATTATCATTTGAAGTAGGTATACAATATTTAATACTGTTATATTCACGCTTTAGCTGGGCCCACTTTATTGCCAATATCATTCCAAAAAATAAAATTGGAAAACAGAATTTTTGAGTACATATTCAGGAATATATATAAACTCCCCTTTCAAAGAAAGTACAATAAGAAAATGTAATACAATATTCATTCAACTAAACGTCTGGAGGGAAAATATTGGAATTTGGGAAACAGAGAAAACCCAGGAACTTTAACTCTATGTCACAGGAATGGACCTGGGAGTGGAATTATTATCCAGAAGAATCTCCTCCACCCCATGTTCCTAGATCTTTTTTACCCATGCCAAGCCCCTGACCAACACTCTCTATTCTGAACATGTAAGTACTAATGAAGCAAAGAGAGGTCTCTAGCTTTAGAGATATATAGTATGTAAAGGTTTCCACTGTGTCACAGGAGACACTCCTGGAAATGGCACCCTCAAGTCTGGTCAATGTAAGGAAAGCTGTTCAGCAGGTAGGACATGGCGGTTCTCAGTGACATCATCATTAGGCCCTCCATGAAAAATCTCTTGTATCCTGAATAGCTTTTTCTTTTTCTATGATGTCACAAGTGTTGTTGTGACAACAACTGCCTCTCAAATATTCTTTCCTTACCTCTAGGATTTGCATATTGGCCTCTAATTCAGAGTAAACAACCATTTGGGAGGGAGAACAAAGAGGATGAAGAGATCAGAGATGGGGAGAAGGAAGCTGGCCTTCTGTCTTGGTATTAAAAAAGGTAGAAATACATGGTCCATGGGAAAGCTCAGTGAGTCCTGCGTAGTTGTTGAGTGGAACCGCTGAAGAGATAGCCTAGACCTGAGCCTTCCACATATGGGAATAAGGAGATCGGAGCCTCTCAGAAGCATCTGGACTTCCCTGCCTGTTATGGTTCCTGGAAATCAGAGAGTTTATATCATTACTTTCTTTATTCCAAAAGACAGGTTTTCATCTTGGCACATTTGTTTTCCTGACAGCTCATGGCTTTTACTCTTTTTGTCCAGAAGAAAAACCTCCTTAGGAAGAAGGGAAAGACAAGTATTGTGTCCTCAGCTCTGAGTGAACTCCTCCAGGCTTTGGATTCCTATAGTGCAGTTTGTGTCTGACACTGACATCTGGGAGAGAGAAGTGCTTCTAGTTGAGACTTCAGCACCTCAGTCTTTTGACTAGTATTACTCTGATGACTATTCCCTGACAGTGATTCTTTACATTTCTGAGTCCATAGATGTGATTAGTTAGAAGTTCTCTTTTCTTTTATTTCTTTCACTTTTTATTATTTAACAAAATTTATTGCATTTTAATTGGTTATTTCTATATTTACATTTCAAATGTTATTTCTTTTCCCACTTTTCTGTCCATAAGATCTCTAACTGCTCCCCCTCCCCTTCTCCTCTAATCCCCCTTACTGTCCTTTGACATTCCCTTGAACTATCAATCAATCCTAGGGAGGACTAAGGGCTTCTCCTTCCATTGGTGCCCCACAAGGCCATCCTCTGCTACATATGCATTTGGAGCCATAGGTCTCTCCACAAACAGTCTTTGATTATTGTTTTAGTACCAGAAAGACTCTGGTTCATTGACATTGTTGTTCTTATGGGGTTGAACCACCATCAGCTCTTGTAATCCTTTCTGAAAATCTACCAACAAAAGGTCCATTTTCAGTTCACTGGTTTGCCACTAGCATTCACTTTTCTATTTGACATGCTCTAGCTCTGTCTGCAGGAAAAATCTATATCTGGTTCCTGGCAGCATGCACTACTTCTTAGCTTCATCAATCTTATCTTATTTTGTGGTGCATATATATTCTCTTGTACTGCTCTGACTATCAGTCCCTGACAATGACCCTTTAGATTTCTGAGTTAATAGATATGATTAGCTGGCAGGTTTCCATTCAGGTGTATTATCATAGGCTAGCTATGGAAGAGGCTTTGATGAGGGACAAGCTCACCTACACATCTCCTCCAGCCCAGGTAAGGATATGTTTGTCCTTCAGTCAAATGAGACCAACATTCTTTTCTTCCTACTGTCCTGATGCCTTTGCAAAAAATCAAGAAATGGTCACCCCTGTGTGCTCAGCTGAACAGTCAATGATGGATAAGAGAGTGATATATTCACGAATAAAGGGCCAAAGACATGTGACGGGTGGGCGGTGCCATTAGTTGCTGCCTTATCCCATGAAGGACCCTGACTCAAAGATTATCTAGGCCATGTGACAAATATCACTCCAACCTAAGACAGACAAAGTTCTCGAGGGGTTCATTCCAGGACAAGCACGGCCAGTTGACACCTGTTCACTTGACTATAAGGAAGGGGGAGATGTCGGGAGTGATGCCATTGAAGCCCTACGTTGTTGATGTTACTATTACAGTTAGAATTAAGTATGACTGGGTTCATGGAAAATCCCCAGCCAGGTGCAGAAGTCTATTACAAATCTGGTGGTCAAGAAAAATAATAATGTGATAAAGTTGTCCTGATGACTAATAATATGACAAATATGTGAACTCTCTGACATACTGTCAACATTTGCCGATTCCCTGACCACAGGAATATTGTGTCCTTGAGCTGCATAAATGTTTCTTACTCCCCCCTCCCTCTGTTACCCCTCTTATGGTATAAATTCAGCCATGAAGAAAAATAAAATTGACGCGTGGTTCAGACTCTTGCCTTGGCGTCCTTCTTAGCGTTGCTTGTCCCCAATTCTCTTCCAGGTACCCTCAGACCCCTCACCTACACAGCTCTTGTAAACATTTCTCAAAATCTACCAACAAGAGGTGCATTTAAAGGTCAGTGGTTTGCCATGATCACTCACTTCTGTATTTGACATGCTCTAGCTGTGTTTCTCAGGGAAGATCTATATAAAGTTCTGGGCAGGATGCACTTCTGAGCTTCATCAATCATACCTAGTTTGGTGGCATATATATATATATATATATATATATATATATATATATATATATATATAATTTCTGTTATATATGTTTTTATTTATGATACACACACACACACATTTGGTGGCTCCTACAATTTGGAGGTTAAGTGGAATTTTAACATGGATTCTGAGCAACGAGGTCAAGAATGTAGAATCCACAAATGACAGTGCCAAATAGACTTCCTCCTTTTCTGATGAAACTGTTGATGTTGAGGTTTCCCTGGACCTCAAGCCATTCCTCTCCCTGACCCTACTCCTATATCTTATGTTTGAACTGAAGAACGAATTATGGTAAAACACCTAAAACCCTCACGTCTGGCCATGGGAACACATGAAGGTAGATATTAGAGAACTGATATCTAATGGGACTACAGAACTGCACTCTGTTATCCATTTTGTTCTTTGCTTTACTGATGTCTGGTAATTGTTGGATAAAATAAGGATTTGGGAGTTTATCATTTGGAGGAGGTACACAATAAATACACTGTTTTACTCACTCTAGAGCTGAGACCCTTAGTTGCCAAAATCATTGCAAAAACTTGAATTGGAAAACAGAAATTTTGAATACACTTTCAGTAATATAAAGTCCCATATAAAGGAATGTACAGTAAGAAATGTAATAAAATATTCACTCAATTAAAGGTCTGTAGTGAAAACACTAGCCTTTATAAAACAGAGAAAACTTAAGAAATTGAATCATATGTGACAGGAATGGTCCACTGAATAAAATTATTATCCAGAAGAATCTCCTCCACTCCATGTTCGTATAAAATTTCTACCCATGCCAAGCCCCTGACTAACGTTCTCCATTCAGAGCATGAAACCACTAATAAAGCAGAGAGAAGTCTCTAGCTTTAGAGAGATGTTATACATAAAGGTTTCCACTGTGTCACAGGAGACACTCCTGGAAAGGGCACCCTAGATCTGGTCAATGTAAGGAAAGGTGTTCAGCAGGTAGGACATGGCGGTTCTCAGTGACATCATCATTAGGCCTCCCTGAAAAATCTCTTGCATCTGGAGAGCCCGAGCTTCTTCTGTGATGTCACAAGTGTTGTTGTGACATCACCTGCACCTCAGGTATTCCTTCAGTACCTCTAGGTTTCACCAATTAGCCTTCTATTCAGAGTAATTAGCCATTTGGGAGGGAGAAGAAAGATGATGAAGATATCAGAGATGGGGAGAAGGAACCTTCCCTTCTGTCTTGGTATAGAAAAAGGAAGAAATACATGATCCTTGGGAATACTCAGTGATTTCTGGGTAGGGGTTGAGGTTCCACTGAGGAGATAGCCTTGATCTGAGCCTTCCACATACGGGAATTGGGGGTGTCATACTCCTAGAAGCATCTGGACTTCCCTCGTTGTAATGGTTCCTGAAAGTCAGAGAGTTTAAATCATTAATTTCTTTATTCCAAAATCCAGGGGTTGGGATGGGCACAGTTTTTTTCCTGAGAGCTCATGGCTTTTACTATTTTTGCCCTGAAGAAAAAGGTGGTAAGGAAGAAGGCAAAGACAAGTATTGTGTCCGCAGCTCAGTGTAAACCCCTCCATGCTTTGGATTCCTATAGTGCAGTTTGTGTCTGACACTGATATCTGGGAGAGAGAAGTGCTTCTAGTTGAGACGTCATCATCTCAGTCTTTCCACTAGTATTACTCTGATTACCATTCCCTGACAGTGACCCTTTGTATTTCTGAGTCAATATGTGTAATTAGCTGGCAGATTTCTTTTCTTTAATTTCTTTCATTTTTTAATTTTTTAGCAAATTGTATTGCTTTTTTAATTGGATATTTCTATATTTGCCTTTCAAATTTTACTTTCATGCCCAGGTTCCTGTCCATAAAGGACCTAACTGGTCCTCCTACCCTTCTTCTATAACCTCCCTTAGTGCACCTTGATATTCCCTTGAACTGAGAGTTAAATTTAGGTTGGACCAGGAACTTCTCCTTCCATTGGTTCCCAACAAGGCCATTCTCTGCTACATATGCAGTTGGAGCCATAGGTCTGTCCATGCACAGTCTTTGAATATTGGTCTAGTACCAGAAAGCTCTGGTTCATTGGCATTGTTGTTCTTATAGGTTTGAAAGCCCTTTCAGCTCTTGTAATTCTTTCCCAAAATATACCAACACGAGGTCCGTTTTCAGTTCACTGCTCTGCCACAATCAATCACTTCTGTATTTGACAGATTCTAGCTGTGTCTCTCAGGAAATGTCTATATCTGGTTCCTGGCAGCATGCACTTCTTAGCTTCTTCAATCTAATCAGGTTTTCGAGGCATATATATATATATATATAATTTTATTACATAATTTTTTATTATATGTATTATATATATATATATATATATATATATATATATGTATGTATGTATATTTTCCATGTGGACGTAAGGATTGGAATAGGATTCCTTCAGTTTCTCCTCTAAATTCTTAGACATTTTTATTCCCCCTTTTAAAAAGAGTGAAGCATGCACATTTTGGGTGTCCTTCTTGCGATTCCAGTGGTCTTTAGTCTGCATCTTCGGTAATTTGAGCTTTTTTGGCAATATCTATTTTCGGTGATTTCATACCATGTGTGTTTTTCTGTGGTTGTGTTACCTCAGTTAGTATTACATTTTCTAGTTCAATCCATTTGTCTATGAATTTCTTGAAATCATTGCTCTTGATAGCCGAATTATACACCGTTGTGTAGATGTAGTACATTTTCTGTATCCATTCCTCTGATGAGTGCCATTAGGCTTCCTTCTAGCTCCTGGTATCATGAATAAGGCTGCTATGAACATAGTTGAGCATGTGTCTTTTTTGCATGTTGGAGCATCCTTTGGTTATATGCCCATGATAGGTATATCTGGGTCCTCAGAAAGTGCAATTTCCAATTTTCTGAGGAATCTCCAGACTCATTTCCAGAATGGTTGAACCAGTTTGTAATCCCACCAACGAAGAAGGATCATTCCTCTTCCTTGACATCTTTATCAACATCTGCTGTCTCCTGAGTTTTTTATCTCAGACATTCTTACATGTGTGAAGTGGAATTCAGGGTTGTTTTCATTTACATTTCCATGATGACTAAGTATGTTGAACATTTCTTTAGATGCTTCACAGATATTTGATTTTCCTCAGTTGAGAAATCTTTGTTTAGTTCTGGAACATAATTTTAATAGGGTTATTTGTCTCTCTGAAGTCTAATTTTTGAGTTCTTTCTATGTATTGGTAATAGTCCTCTATCAGATGGAGGATTGGTGTAGACCTTTTCCAAATCTGTTCCTTGCTGTTTTGTCCTAACAGTGTCCTTTGGCAGGCAGTTTTCTACTACAGTGAAGAACTCTCAGTGAACTAGAGCACGGACTGGCTCCTCCCTGACTTCCCTACGTGTTCTGAACAGTAATTGGGGAAACTAAACAACCGTGTTATACCCCTACAAGGCATGCCTATCTATAGTCGTGGGTCTAGAGAGACCTATCAGTGATTCTGGGCATCTGCCAAAGAAATGTAGGCTGGTGGAGTTTGCAGTTTTCATCCTGGCTTCTGTAACTACAGGCTGTGGCGTTGTGAAGCCAAGATACACCATGTGCAGCTGTGAATAGGCTTGAGGAGGTGACTCCTTGGATTTCTGAAGCATTGCTAAGGGAGTGAGAGGAAATCAGCAC
Organism: Rattus norvegicus; assembly: GCF_036323735.1. Taxonomy (NCBI): domain Eukaryota; kingdom Metazoa; phylum Chordata; class Mammalia; order Rodentia; family Muridae; genus Rattus; species Rattus norvegicus. The sequence continues at coordinate 14,017,759 of NC_086021.1, read as the reverse complement.
CCCCTGCTCAACAGAGCTCTGGGAATGCTGACACTCTTGCTTCATCTCTATATGAAGGTAGGTCAAAAGATCACCAGTCAGGTATGTTCTTGAATATCCTTCAGTGTGCTAGCATTGGGGTGCAATGAAATACTATGCAGGAGACGTGTGGGAAACACCTGAACTCTTCCATTAGAGATCAGAGAGATGAGCTGCATTCACATTCAACTGACTGTGTATGTTCCTGGTCTTTGGCTTTGATCATGCAGATCTTTTCTCTCATACTTCATTGTTCATGTGGCCAAGTTTTGGGGAAGCACGACTCACAATTGTTTCCCATTTTCCCATCCTCCATTCTAGGGTAATAGATTTTAGTGAAACTCTTCACATTTTATATTGTAGACCAACTGACCTAACTATTCTTCAATAAGCTCTTCTCTATTATCCCTACACCGTATGTGTGTGTGTGTGTGTGTGTGTGTGTTTCTGTTTGTGTGCTTAAATGGTTAGTTTGTATGCAAGTTTACAGAAACCTTGTCACTGAAAGAGTCTATGTAAGAAATCTATAAACTGTGGATGGGGCAGCATCCAAATGTTCTCCCACAACATGACCTTCTAGAAAGAGTAGCATAACCTGCATAAAATAATACACTTGAAAGTAAAACTTGGAGGAAATGCCCTGGCCTGGCTCCATTATCACTGTTAGCTGTGACATTTTCTCTTGCCTTCTGTGGCCAGACATGAAGGCTCTGAATCAAAGTCGCTTCCTCTTGATCTGTGAATAAGCTGAAGAAGTCTGTCAACTCGGTCACATGAAGCATATGAAAGGCATGACAAGACAGCATCAGGCCGTTGTGACACTGCCCTCCCAATGGAAACATGGAAGTGTTGACAATCACAGAGTGGGGTCTCGAGTCTGAACTTTGACACCCAGCTAGGCAAAGTGTAACCTGTCAGTCAGCTTCCTGAGTACCATCCACAAGCCAAGGGTAGGCTCAGATGAAGCACCATTGAAGATAGATTCTGTCCCTTGTGAGCTGCATCTCAGGATATGTGGAAGACCATTCAGTCTCTAGTGACATGGGAGATCAGTGTAATGAGAGACAGAGAGAGGGGCCAAATCAGTGTTTGTTTTTCTGGACGACCATAACTGCATTATCCACGCTAAGGATTTGCTCATGGAAGTCTAGGGTTTCACATTGGTATAGGCCAATCTGTATGAAGTTTCAATAGCACAACTGGCTCCAGGCTTCTTTATTCGTTATTGTGATTTATAGGCAGTCATTTATACCTTGTCTTCTAGATTCCCATATTATTTTATGGATTCATATTCACATGGCATATCCTTTCACTCTCTCTCTCTCTCTGTATATGTGTTTTTCTCTGTCTCTCAGTCTCATCTCTCTTTCTCTGTCTGCCTCTCTGTCCTATTTTTCAGCTTTCCTACAACAGTTTTTACTAATGATAACATATTTCATGTCAGTTTAGACACTTGCTTCTCTCATAAACCCCACTGTGATCTGAACTTGCTGGCTACTGGAGAACCACAATTAAAAATAAAATTGATGTCCAAATCTACTAGACTAGAACTTTAACAACTCAGAAGACGTAGAATATTCCTCAACACCCAACAAGCCTAAGGGCCAAGGCTCATGTATGGAAGGAAAATTTTCAGAGATCCAAGAAATGCATGCCAGGCTGACCATGGACTGGCTTCTCTTTACAGGGACAGCCAGCCTCAGGAGAAAGGTAACATGGGGATATAATAAACATGCATCGTGTAATTATACCTAGTCTCTTCCCTTACGTTACCCTTCCCTGTCTGTATTTTCCTAATGGATGTTGTACATAAATGTAGTAGTGACTGCCTTTCAGGAGTATAGAAGTTGTCACATGTGGCACCCAAATGAAGAATTTGACTTTTCTTCCCTGGCTGAAGCTCCTTACCAATGATCTACAACATCTTTTTCCCTAGGACTGCTGCTTTGTTTTGTGTGTGTGAGTGTGTGTCTGTTTGTGTGTGTGTGTCTGTATGTCTTCTGTCTGTCTTTCTGCCTTTATCTCTGTCTGTCTGTTTCTTCCACATGACACCTCTCTATATTTCAGAATGACTTCTTAATTGCTCATTCCAAGATTGACCCACCATGCTTTCTCTGAGTGTTTTCTTTCGATGACTCAAATTACTCCTGTGTTAATCAATGCACCTGTAGCCAGAACTGTGTACCACTGATCACATCACAACCTGCCTTATGGCTAAAATAAGTAATTTTAGAGGCTCTGAGGAAAGTTTTTATCAGAATTTATATATGTTTTCTCTATTTTTTACTCCCCTATGCAAACTGTTGTAGTCTGTGGATTTTCCCCAAGCCTTTGCTTAATTGTATTTATCTATGTACATGGCCTACTGGGAAGACATCATCCCAACCCTCCAATATTACTTAGCAGGAGGAATAGAAGAAGAATTTGGAGAAATTGGTCATTCAGCTACAGAACATGTCCCCTGAGATGGATGAACTGTGTCGAATCATCGCATCACTGACAAGCATTCTGAACTATGATCTCAGTTTATTTTCTTCTTTGTCATTTTGAATGTGCTACCTAAGGTGGGGAGGACCATTAGTGGGCTGTGTTTGAAAATTGAGTCTTCACTATTCATGCACGAAAGTGTTAAAAAAAACGATAGGTCAGTGATATCTCTGGGTTAGAAGGGATAGTGATAGAAAGTCTTCCCTTGTGTCTCAGGCAAAGCTCCTGGACAGGGCAACTTGGCTTGTATATTTGGATAAAATCTAGTTAATTGGTAGTTATATGGTGGTGAAGGGGAACCTCTTCTGGATACTCTTGTGTATGCTGGAGTTTCCATGGTATTCTCTGTGATGTCACTAGTGTTATGGAAAAAGAAAAAGCCCTTCTGGCATTTAGTTAGTACTTATTGGTTTACCCACAGACATGTTTTTCAGGATGATCAATGTATTTACAGAAAAAACAGAGAGCATGGAGAGATAAGAGAGAGAGGAAGAAGAAATTAAGATTCTTCCTTGTTATAAAAGTTCAAAGCATAAATTACCTGGTGGAAAGCAGAGAGTGTGAGCTCTAGGCTGGTGCTGAGGAGCTTCCTGGAGGAGGTGGTCTTGACACAGGTCAACTAGGAGTAGGAATTATGATCTGAAGCCTCTGGACTCCTAAAGAAGAGACCTTGAGTCAAGAATAACTGATGCATTTTTGGCAGACAGACAGGAATTGACAAGCATGCAGCTGGTCTACTACAAGATTCTTAATATCATTCTGCATGAGGAGGAATACCAATAAGATCCACAGAGGTAAGAAGCTTTGACTCTCAGGGGAGAGTATTGAACTTCATCCTCAGAGGATTCATGTACATGTCTTTGGATTGTTATTCCAAGAGTGGACAGAGGGCTACTCCCCTGGGCACGAATCAAGGTCTCTGACGCTTTATCTTGAACATACATGATTAAGGCTTGGTGGTCCTAAACACTAGGGACTCCAGGACTTACCTGCATCCCATCAGATACAAACTGAAAATGTCCTTCATTTCTTCATGTCTTGGACAGATTTTGTTGTTTAGGGCCAGGGGGACTGCAGAAGGGAGTGAGGCATAGATCTAGGAATCATGGTTGGAAGAAGTAAAGCAGCTAATAGGTCCAGCTTGAAGAGGGCTTTTCTCCTCTTTCAGTGCTTCCAAGTGTATGTAGATTTCCCCTTTCATCAGGGTTCATTGGGGGACTAGCATTTTCTCACCTGTGTCTGGGCCATAACTATGCATGTTCCCTTGTGTTTATCTACAGGGTCTGCTGGGAAGGCATCATCCCAACCTTCCACCATCAGTGAGCAAGTACAACAGATTAAGAAGTTGGAGAAATTGACTAATGAGCTCCAGAAGATGACCTGCGAGTTGGGTAAACTCCCAGGAGTGCTGACCCATTGCACCAACAGCATTTGGACAAAAGATAGCCATTATGCCCACTTCTTTGTAGACAGTCCTGACCCCTCTGTGTTAACCTTAGTTTTCTCACACCACAGGAAAATGCAACTGTAATGTCCTCAGGTACAAACTAATTTTCTTATGTGCCTCTCAGAGGCAGGACATGAAGAAAGGATAGGAGTGTGATAGGAAGATATTTCGTTTCTCAGAAAAGCAGAAGCTGTGGTTTGAATAACTGTCTTGGGAAATGGTCACTAATGTGTGAGCCCTCATCATGGATTTTAATAGACAGAGAATGCATTTTCTGTCCTCAGAGGAACACAGAAATCTGGTCAGCTAGAGAAGCCCAGTAATTAAACTCAGATAAGTAAACTTTTATTTTTTTTATTTTAAAGATTTATTTTATTTGTTTTGCATGAGTATTCTGTAACTGTCAGACACAGCAGAAGTGGGAGTTTCATGCCTTTATACATGGTTGTAAGCCACGATGATTTTACAGGGACTTGAACTCAGGACCTATGGAAAAACAGTTAGTGCTCATAAATGCTGAATCATCTTACCAGCCTAAACTACTTTTGATGATGATGGTGATGGTGATGATGATGATGATGATGACTATTATTATTATTATTATTATTATTATTATTATTATTATACTGAAAATCTAAAGGGATCAAGATTTACCCTCCTCCAAAGCTCTTCCCTCTCTCCTGTCTCAAGAAGAACCTTCAATAAAGAAGACACCATAACAGCTGCCCATCCTCCCCAGCACTGAAGAAAGAAAAGTTTTACTTTTCTTGGTTACGGACATATTCTTGTTGACTAGGCTTGTAGCTTCAGCTCTGAAGCAGGGAGACTATGGAAATGGGAGATCCTTTTGGAGTAATCTGCTTACCTTGGTGGAAAAGGGAAACAGTGAGCAAAAGTAAGATGATGTTCCACCACCTTATCCCTTTCTAAGAATTAAGTCTCCTCTTCACAGCTTGGGCACCATGTAAGCAGGCTAAGCAAGCATGACTAAGAGCCAACCAGATGGGGAAACATTTGTCCATTGGGTATACAGGGGGAGCATTTCATTGACTATGCTGCCTGTATCTCCTGTCCACTGTGTTCTAATCCCATGTAAGGAAAGTTTGGTGGATTTTGTCTGTCCTGTGTCAGGACAATAGTGTTTCCCATTCGGAATGCTGTTTCTTCACTGATATGAACCTTGAGAGAACAGAGGGAGCCAAGGAAAGCCACAGCCAACAACATTCTACATTCTAGAATATCAAGGCCTTCTCATGAGAAACACTTTCTTGAAGCTGTGAATTCAGCAGGGAGGAAAATTACAACCAACCTCTGATCAAGCAGCATAAAAATTAGCATGAGATACAAAAAAGACTTAAAAGTGAGTCATATCTCTGATACACAGCAAGAAGTGGTCCCATGCAGGGTCACAAATAACATGAAGGTTATTTTGTTGAGCAAGACTTACTCTCCTGGAGTCCTCAGATGTTCATATGTGCTTGAAAATCTGTCACGGAAGACTGTATTGATATCATACTCTAATCCAGAGAGACCATACAAAAAAGTATATTATTCCTTCTGCAGTATTGGTTGAAATTAATTCACATCACACATTTGTATGTGAGGCTGAAATTAATGTTCTACATAGATAAAAGCATTATCTCAATCCTTGCCTTAGTAATTTGTTTTGTTTTGTTTTGTTTTTGTTTTTTTTTTAATTTGGAAAATGGCTGAGTATTCTTCAGTTCCACGCATGAACTGAAGTGACTGTTCCTCAGACTGTATACACAGAGGACATCTGAGTAGTAGTTGACATTTATAGTCGGGGCGTCTCCCCATGGATCTCTTTGGGTCAGAATAAGCATGTATAGACTTATTTCAGTTAAAGGAATCATGTAGTATGCAAAACATTACAGGATCCATCTGCTGTAAATATTTTCTTTTACACAGGAGAAGGAAGGTGTATCAAAGGCTGTGTATCAAAGGTTGTAGATAGTACACCATCCATAGAAGATAATATATCAAGAAGAATTCTGTAGGGCTACACAGATTGATCAAAGTATCCCCACACAATTCTAAGACAGGACGGACAAGAAATCACTTCACTTGGAAACTTAAAATAATCTGATGCTATGGTATGTGGAGGGTTAATAGATAAAGAAAACCAGCTAAAAAGCACATGCATACATACCAGATGCTATTCAAAAATTATCCAGAGTCAGTTTACAACCTTCACTTAGCACAAAGAGATTGATTCCCCACTTCACAGATTCTGATCAGAACAGCAAACATTACATTCGGAAAGCAAAGCTAGAACTTGAATCTAAAGACTTCAAAAATTATTTGTCAATCAGCTCTGAACCCCTATGGAGATTGCAACCTACATTAAGCACAAAGAGACTGATTCCCCACTTCACAGATTCTGATCAGAACCACTGAGTATTAAGAAATCTATATTAGAACTCAATTGCATATCACATGTCTGTATAACTAGGTAGTCACAGCAAACATGACATTCGGAAAGCAAAGCTAGAACTTGTCAACAGTGGAGGGAGTGCATGTAGTGGATGAGGTTTGGGCATGAAACTCAAAAGTCTAAAATACTCCGAGATTTGAGTTTTGAGGACAAGAAACACTTAATGAGTTTTGGGACAAAATTTGAATCGAAAGACTCCAAAAATTATTTGTCAATCAGCTCTGAGTCCCTATGGAGATTGGTGGGTATTATGAATTTAGTCTGTGCCCCAGAGGTATAAGTAAATGGTGCAATTTGAAGTGATTAGATATGCTAAAGAGGCATGCAAAACAAAGGAGGCCATGGTATCTTTCAACAAGTGTGATTCTCCAAAACATAGCACAAGTGGAGTACTGTGGAGTGACCTAGACACTAGACACATACAAACACACACACAGACACACACACACACACACACACACACACACACACAAAATAAGCCACAAATAACTGACTTCCTCTGTGCTGTGTGTGGCATGCTGGATTTATCCAAGATATGAAGTGTATTCTCCACAAGTAAGTTAAACCCAAACTCAAGGAAAAATTTAGAATTCCTCCTCCTGTCTTGAGAAAGCATTCTGTGCATGAGCAATGCTTACATTTTAAAGTTTAAGAGGGATGACTTGAAAACAGTAACTACTGAATCCACATTAAAACAGCATTCAGAGATGTGTAGTGGTTCAATTTTGATTTTATGGAACTGTAGAAGCTCAGCTCTCATGATTGTAGGATTGAACCAGGTCATTACTAGACATAATTCTGCAGGGACAGTAAGAGCTTGGATAATTCTTCAAGTTGAAAAACCTAAGAAAGCGTATTGGCAACAGCTTAATTCAAAAGGGAGAAACTTGTGCTTGGGTAAGGTCCTGTACCTAAGACTGAGCAGCGGGTTCAAAGTCAAGGAAACCATTGCATGTAAACAAGCACTACTGGGTATAGAACCTGTTACTAACATGAAGAAAGCTACGGGCTTCAGGAAATATGCATGAAGAAGACGTTGAATGTTAGAAAGTATATGCTATAAATTTAGTGGTACACATTGAGAGGATGAATTTTGAAATGTTTATCTCCTTAGGAGTGTAAACATTTGAGCTAAGTAAATGCTGTATCCTAATTAGGAAAGGGAAGTGAGTTTCCATTCAGACATTGGAATTCCCTTCATGCCGAACATGAACTTGGGAGGGTTTCAAAGAAATGTTGAAGCACATCAAGAGCTTCTGATCACCCAGAAGGAGTCTGAGAGGATTAATTTGTTCTTGTTATGAGGGATTTTCAAGTTTATTATTGGAAATCAGTGAAGAGAATTTCAAAGTCTAGAAACCAAATTCTGTACACGTCTCATATTAGCTTTGGAAGACCGTGACCTATAAAGGCCCCAAAAAGGCACAGCTAGATTCACCTTTTAAAATGTATTACACTTGGTGACTGACTGCCTTTCCATCATGTTCCCAAGGCCAGCCGCAGGGTACGACTGTGGTGCTCAACCTTCAGCTAGAGAATTCTGCTTAGCTTAATTACTGTGTTTTGTTTTTGGTTTGAGTTGTGTCTGCTTCAGGTATTAGTACTGTTGGTTTCGTTGGAAGTTTTGTTCTTCATTCTTTATTAATTTTTGTTCTTTTGGTGAATTTGCAGTTCTGTTAATGTCATGCACATTACATTATGATTGTATCATTTAAGCCCTTTTTGAAAAAATTAATATATATTTCAGAATAAAATGTGTTTTTCAACTCATAAGAAACAGGTTTTTTCTTGTGTAGTGTTGCATGCTGTAATCCCAGAAATCATATGCAGAGATAGATCACTGAAATTTGCAGGGTCTTGGGATTCACAATTGTTCCCAGCAAGCCAGAGGTACACATGTGGATTGGCCTTTCGATGTGTCTAGTGTGGCCTACTCTGTATACCAATTTCATGATGGAAAAGGTATCCATACTGTATCCTTGTCGTCATATATTTAGCTACTCCTAAAATATAGTATTTTAAGATTGATCACATAGAACAAATTAATGAGAAAATCAACAGTATTGGTATAATGAATCTCAGGAAATGAAAACATTAGCCAATGGATTTAGAAATAAAACTCGGAAAAATCAGACCTTATCTGTCTCTGGTTTCTTGAAATATAGTCTCAGTGGGAACCACATAGAAGAGATAATGAATTCCATGTTTTTAAAAACCTTTTTTTTACTTAGTTTTTATGTTGTTGGCCTTGAATATGTATTTGGTGCCTATTTTGGATAGTTGTTTGGTTCAGATTATTATCATTACCATTATTATTGCTATTATTTCTTTTATACATAAGTGTTTCACTTGATGTAAGTGTGATGCACCACATACATGCAATTCCCCCAGAATCCAGTCAAGGGCAGTGAACTCCACGTGGAACTGGGTTATCCTTTTGGTTCTATGTTAAGGAAATGCGAAAAAATGGATGAGCTATCTCTCCAGCACCTGCCCATGACTTTTGTCCTTCCTTTTGTACTGTATTAGCTGAACTGGAAGAAACTCATCCAAAAAAAAGAAGGTTTGTGAGAACTACAGAAATACATATATGCCCCCTTGCCTCCCCTCCTCTCCTCTCCTCCCCCCTTCTCTCCTCTCCTCTCCTCTACTCTTCCCTCCTCTCCTCTCCTCTCCTCTCCCCTCCCCTCCTCACCTCTCCCCTCTTCTCCCCTCTTCTCCTCTCCCCTCCTCTCCTCTCTTCTCCTCTCCCCTCCTCTCCTCTCCCCTCTTCTCCTCTCCCCTCCTCTCCTCTCCTCTCCCCTCCTCTCCTCTCCCCTCCTCTCCCCTCTTCTCCCCTCTTCTCCTCTCCGCTCCTCTCCTCTCCTCTCCTCTCCTCTTCCCTCCTCTCCTCTCCCCTCTTCTCTTCTCCCCTCTTCTCCTCTCCCCTCCTCTCCCCTCTTCTCCTCTCCCCTCTTCTCCTCTCCCCTCCTCTCCTCTCCCCTCATTGACATTTTGGTTGGGTCACAAGCCTTTAACAGCTGAGATATTTTTGTAGCCTCTTATGTGGAGTTCTCATGCACACTAAATATATTTACTCTATAGTATGCAGCAGAGTTCGGAAAGCAAATATAATATAATAAACACAAGAAAAATAAAATTTTATAGCCATAATCATAGAAAGATTATTTGTCCTCAACATTTATGCTTGCATGTCAGAACAGGATTCAATGTGCAATTGTCTTAACACTCTTCCAGTCAAGCCACACATCCAGGGAGGGGCTGATGTGAGCGGATCCACACTGAGTTGTAGTGACCTAAATCTGAGTTGTTCTCGCCATACTGAACGTGTTACCTTTCATCCTCTGTGGCTGAGACCTTGTATGAACAACCCTAAGAAACCTAGTCTCTCCTGTTCTGTCTGCAACTCATTAAGTCTCTCAGAAACCAAGTTAGGACCCCCAGTGTGTTCCGTTACCATAACCTTTCTCTGCCTGAGGCATCTCATCTGTAAAATAAGAATAAAAAGCCGCTTTGTTTAACAAACACTTAATGTGGCTGAGACCCGAGAGCTGTCCCAGGTGCTGAACACAGAGAACAGCCAGACACAGGTTCAGTGCTCATGAGAGTTAGAAGCTGAGCTGGGAGAGATACATAATTAATATGATCATATATTAATATAATAAAAAATTGGTAGTGAAAAAGCTTGAAAGAAAGAAAAATAAAACAAGTAAAAACAGAGAATAAAAACAGAAGGTACAGTTGTGGTTAGACTGGAAATCACGCCCACTGCAAAACAGGCAGGATGGCACAAGTTCACTTCTGAAATAAATAACTCTAAAGTCCACATCTGTGCTCAGAAGAAAAAAAGTGCCTATTACAGATAAAACTTTTAAAAAGTTTTGTTTATTCCCAGACAACATCTACTGGAAATATAAAAAACTGGGCTAATTGAAGAAATGATGAAATGGTGCCACAGAGACGACATAGTAATTAAGAATGCAAACTGCTTTTACAGAAGATCTGAGTTTGGATTCAGGCTCCCGTGTCCTGTGACCCACAACCACTTGTTATTTCAGCTCCAGGGGATCTACCACCCCCTACTGGCTTTCTTGGACATCGTGCTCATATGTGTACACACACACACACACACACACACACACACACACATATACACGTACACACACATATACACGTACACTCACAGAGATAATTAAAAGTTAAAAAGTAGACTTTGAAAAAGAATGTTATAGAAGAATCATTTAAGGAGACAAAATAATGAGTCAGAAATTCATATCCATACACAGAACTCAGTGCATGAGGAACAGAATAATTAAAACAGGAATAAAATTAACATTTTCAGTCATGATTGCTCTGTAACATGAAATAGTAGCAATATATGTTCTCATCTGAAGTAAATATAAAATAGACAGCAAGCTAGAGCAGATGGGAAGGAGTAATTGGAAATATAAGATTCCACGGGCTACGTATTAATACATATAAATTAATACAAATAAAGAAGTATTTAAGTAGAAGTGAGTCTGCATTCTTTGACACATATTGTAAACACCAGGTGTGGTGGGAACACATAAAACAAGTGCTTTAATTTTTTTAATACATATCGATGCTCAGGACCAGGGATACCAACACATCTCCTGACATCCTGCTACTAGAAAAAGAGTGCCCTCATCTTATTGCCCATTCTTGGGAAGGTGAAAAAAAAAACCCGGATTATGTCTACTGGGTTTGAAGAACATGTGGACTGTGACGAGTTGGTAGCAAGAGAGCCTGCATCATGTACAAAACACAGTACTGGGGAGAACAGTGAAAGATTCAAAGAAGATCACACTGTGCCTGGGCCTCCTTCTGCTGACTCTTCTACTGACAAACTGCGACTGGTAACTTCCCACACATTCCAGGTTCACATAAACCTTCCTCTCTTGCCATAGAGATCTCGGATCTTCCACTTTTTCAGGAGTTTCTGGAACTATGCAAATGTTTCCAAGAATCTATAGGTCATTCCACATTTGCCCAGGTGTGCAAAGTCTTCCCCCAGATCCTGAAAAGAAATCATACATTCTCTTCTTCCAGAAGGAGTGTCTTTTTTTATTCCATCTTTATTAAATTGGGTATTTCTTATTTACATTTCAAATGTCATTCCCTTTCCTGGTGTCCAGGCTAACATCTCCCTATTACCTCACACTCCCCTTCTATAGGGTTGTTCCTCTCCTGATGCACCCCCACATTCTGCCCTTTCCCAACAATCCCATCCACTGGGGAGTTCAGTCTTGGCAGGACCAAGGACTTCCCCTTCCACTGGTGCAGGACTCCCAGCTGCGGAGAAGGTTCTTTTCTGCGCATGTGCACACACGTGTGCTGATGAGCCTGCAAACCCTCTATTCCTCTGGGAGAACGTTGCCCTAGAGATATGACAGCCAGAATGTAGGCATCGAGACCCTGGCAGCCTGAGAGTCCTGCAGAGGCTGAGAGTCTCCACTGCCCCTTCTGTGACAATCAGTGTTGAATGTCTGGGAATTCTGAAGTGGTTTTTGTTGTAGCGACTGACTTGTTAGCAGAAATGTGAGAGCATCAGTAACCCACACAGAGGTGGCTCATATCTCACAGGTGACAGACGTGGGACTTGTGCTTGCCCAGATGCCCTTTCATGGTGTGGATGTGTTTCTCTCCCTCTCCAAGCAGGCTTCGGTGCAGGGAAAAACACCGTTATCTCTCTCTCCATAAAAGGATATTCAGCTCCGGTTTGAAAGTCAAACCAACAGCCATGTGTGCTGTGGAACAACAATGAGGACAGATTCTTTTACGTATGCAAATGTATTCCGAGTGGTACTTTGGATTTATAATCGTAAGATTATTACCAGCAGGAGATGAAATTAAGATTTAAATATCGTGCTCCATTTAAATGGCAGGTAAGCTTTTGGCTGGATCAGGAATCAGCACATTGTTGGGTAAATACTAATTGGGCTGTGATGACATCCCGTAATTAGTTAGGGCTTGAGGGGGAAATAATATTTCCTTTGCTACCTGCCATTTTAGCTTAAGGCAACATTGAGGCTTCAGGGAGGACGCTCTCAGTCTCAGAAGGGTTTCCATTAGAAGGAGGAGATGGTGGAAGCAGTTCTCCCAGCTCCGGGTGAGAGTCTAACTCTAGACCTGGGTAATTAGATCAACAGTTAGATCTAACTGCAGACACACAATAGGATGCAGTTCAGGCTGATTAGCCACACAAAGCCATTAGGTGGATCAATGAAAAGTCAGCATTTCTCTTCCTGAGCAGAACAATCCGCACTGCAGCTGCGCATGGGTGGCTGCAGGCTTGTGTCTCTACAGGTGCTCTCTGAGCCACATGCAGGTATAGGATGGTATACAGTCTTTGTCCCAACCTACAGTGAAGAGGTCCTCATCCTGTCTCCGGGGTAGAAGGAACTTAAGTCCAGAGATGTCTTTGTTCAGGTCCGCACAGCAAAGGGCAGGGCAGAGAGAGATTCACTCTCGGTATGTCTGACGCTTTAAAACATCCTCAGAGACACTGCTGCAAATCTCCACCCCCAACCATTGATCCCAAAGCAAAAGTGACCATCAAGATATCTAAGACTTCACTTCCACTGTGCACGGAGAAAAACTTCTGTACGAGTTGAGGTCTCTTCTAGGGTGCACAAGGAAAACCTTCCTCCAGTCCCTCCAACCAGCTCTGGGGTGGCAGGAGAGGGAGCATGCAGGGTCCCCCCATCTTGACATTTGCAAGGCTGTTTCAGGCTCTGTCCCCACCTTCCGGGTTTAGGGTGGGTTGGGGTGGGGTTTTGGAGAGCCCTGCCTGGACTATCCGAGATTGAAGAACACACGGAGGGGCTCAAGGCCACGTGCGCCCTCTAGCGCCAGTCAGAGGGACGATATCTCCGTGAGATCTCACCTGGGAGACCTGCATCCACCTCTGACCTGGGCACAGCCGTATCCCTCCAATTTGAGAGGGAAACCTGCCCTTTGTAGGTCCGTGAGCGCCTAATAGGGCTACAGGAAGAGCGTTTAGCTGCACAAGGTCTTGGATTTGGTCTTCAGCGGTACTTAATAAACAAAACAGGGCATTTCGACCAACCCCTTTCTTTTTACATCAAAAACGGATAAATGGAGCCTAATTGCAGTTTCTACTTATGTATTTTATCTATCCATTTCCTCCTTTCTTTAAGTCTTTCTCTCTTTCTTTCTTTCTTTGTGTGTGTGTGAGAGTTATGTATGTGTATGTATGTGTTTGAATGTGCATTGTGCAGACATGTGTGTATGTGTGATATGATGTCATAGATTTTCATTGCTTTCTTATCAGATTCTCCGCAGCAAGGTCTTTCAGTCAGAATCAGACTCATTGATATGACGAGTTCTGCTTGACACTTTCCTCTCTGGATTCCCTAACTCTGCCTTCCCAGGCTTTAATTATAGGCAACCTCCACAACCACCCCCTCCGACCCCTCCCCCCATTTATATGGGTTTCCAGGGGAGGGGAGCTGTACTAGGTCTCTGTGCTTCGATGGAAAGTGCGTTAGTTGTGTATCCATCTCCCTGGCTTATGCAGTGTATATCGGATGCTCATATTTGACTGAGTGAGTGTTTTGAAATTTCAAAGGAAAGATACCTAAGCCATCTCAGGCCAGGGGGCCATGGCTCTTGGTGCATTTGCAATGTAGGTGGCGATCCTAAGCCTCATCAGTGTCTCTGACGCCGAAATTGTAACCTTTTCTTTTTCTTTTCCTTCCTCATTTTTTATATCAGTGTCAATTCATTATCCACAGTGCTGGGTTGCATCAAGACAACTTCCTTTAACCATGTCATGTGCTTTACCCTATCCAAACTTCCTGCTCAACCCCACCCCCCAACCCCGGCCTAGTCTCCTTCCTTCTCCAGGCCTTTGTCTGCCTTCGTGACATATGGACATATTTGGGTTTTTTTGGGGGGAGGATCTGTTAAGAACCCATAAAAATTCTGTAAAACATTACAGGACTCACAAACGAGACAAAAATTACAGTATTTGCTTCTTGGTGTCTGGTTGATTTTGCTTAATGCAGTGGTCTCCAGTTTTCCTACCAAAGTCTTAATTCAATCACTTCTGTGTCTGGATAAAATTCCATTGTGTATGTGTACCAGGACTTATTCAATGGTCTATTGATGGATGCACAGGCAGATTCCACATCTTGGCTACTGAGAATGGTGCCACAGTAAGCATGGTGTGCAGGTGTCCTCTGATGTGTTGCCTCTGAGTCCTGTGGGCTCGGTATCCAAATGCTCAGGCTGACTGCCATTCACCCAGAGGGTCTGAGCCTAAGCTGTGTGCTCTCTCTTTGGATGGAGGCTTTGCATGAGATGAGTGTGTGTGTGTGTGTGTGTGTGTGTGTGTGTGTGTGTGTGTGTGTTCAGTGTATGACTGTGCACCCTTGCATTGGGACTATTCATGGAGTTTATGAAAGCTATAGCTGTGTTGGTGAGCATTGGAGATAGATGTTTACAGCACCCCATCCCTCTATCCCTCCTTACCCCTCTGCTTCCTTCTGCTCCTTTTCCCTTCCCCTTCTTCCTCCACTCCCCCTTTCAAGACAGCATCTCACTATATAGCCTAGGCTGGCCTCATGCTTGCAACGATTCCCCTGCTTCAGCCTTCCAAATACCAAGAAGTCCTTTCCTTGGAGGAAGAGAAAGAATTTCAGAGGTGCAGTTGTGTGCATGGGTTGCCAGGAGTAGACACCAGAATGTCTGACTTTGGACAAGGAAACTAGGAACGAAGCAGATAGCATTGGGGACAGTGAGCTTGGCCACTGTGCCCACACCCTGTCCCCCGCACCTAGAACCAGAGCTCTGGCAAGTCATGTTTTCTAAGGCATCAAGTCATGTCAGTGGTCAGATAGAACATGGTACAGGGATCCTTGGGAACATGTAAAGTATAAATTACTACCTACTATTTCTAGTCTAGGAGAAGAAAGGGCACCCAGGTTGTGTGTGTGTGTGTGTGTGTGTGTGTGTGTGTGTGTGTGTGTGTTCATGTGTTGGGTCATAGCAGGAAACAGGGTGGATAGCTGGATTTCAAGAATCTCTGAAATTTGAGTATTTTCCTGAGCTTCTGGGTAGAGATATGGCTGTGTGGGTCTGTTTGTTATCTGATCTGTTAAATAGAGAAGGGCTTACATTGGGAGGGCCCATCCCAAGCAAAATGGACAAATATCACATGGATTCCCTCATTTTGGGGGCCCTAAAATTCTTTTAAGATTTATTATGCTCATAGGAAATGGGAGAAGCAGGTCTGGGGGAGGAAGGGGGTTGAATAGACCTTGAGGGATGCAGAGGAAGAGGTGCTGCTCCTCTGTTAGCTAGCAGACTGGCCAGGACAGCATCAAGTGAACAGGCAAACCATGTTGTCATCACTTGGGGGAACCACGGTGAATTAGGATGAAAAGCGCCTCTCCTGTCCCAAGTCAGATACCCCAGGGCCTCTGGGCCATCTCAGACACTGACTAACAAAGGCATCAATATCAGAGCTGAGAGATCCACATCGGAAACTAGTCACATTCCTCAGTTTCCCCTCTGGAAGTAACAGATCAATTACAGTCAGGATCAGCTTAGGCACAGCCTAAGTTCCAGCTGCCTTTTCCAGCGCCACCACCGGCCTTGTTAGTGAAGGTGATCTGGCACTGATGAGTGGGCTGCATTCTTGGGTTATGGTTATTCTAATACAATCAGTGTAGGAGACATCTGTTGCTGGACATAGCACCGTAGTCATGGCCATGCCTGGTTGGTTTCTATTAATATCATTCATGAATCACAGTTTTAAGTACATGGAGGGGTGAAAGGGTTTGTGGCTGTGGGACCACTTCCCTACTGGGGACTTGGAAGGACGTGGGCTATCCTGGACTTTCTCCAGTATCCTCCCGTTATGTTCTTACCAATTAAGGTGTTAAATCAGAAAGAGAATGGGTCCAGGTGGTATCCCCGAGACCGTGGCTCTGACATCACGGAAACATCATGTGATCAGGCTGAATTAGCACACACTCGATGTTCTCATGCTCTTCTTCAAGCCAGTGGCCTCTGCACTGAGGCCCATGATTATTGATTAGTGAGTGAATGTAAGACTGAAAGGGGGTGGGGCTGCAGTATTGCCCTGTACAGGGCAGCCGGATGTCTTCCTGTTGGCAGAGCCCACATCGGAATGACTGCGGCTCCAGACAGAGTGCCCAGGCCTGAAAATTTAAATTCTGATTATTGAATCCCTAACGTAATGAGCCATCTCCCAGCCCCTGGTGTTTTGTCTGATGAATCTGCAAGTTGCATGTTTAATATGTAAGGAATGGGAACCATGAGGAATGGGAAAAAAAGAGTGTTTGCCTCCTCTGCCCACCCTCTCTGTTCCCAGGGAGGTTGTGGCGATGGCAGGCTGCCCTCATCTTCTCAGTGAACTGGACTTCGTGGATGTTCTCAGGACCTTGGAGAGGGCCACAGACGCTGCTTTCTTCTGCAGGATGTTTCTGACTCTGGAAGGTTCTGGATAAATTCCAGGTGAATGGATAGTTTACCTCACAGAGAGGGAAATCAAGAGGCTCGATTAATGCACCAGCATCTGGGGTCTGTGGGAACCGTGGGGAGGGCTCTGTCCTTTGTCAGCAGTGGTGGGGACACTGGATACTGCAGTCAGAGCCTGAGCAGTTCCTGTCCCACTCAGAGACCTCCATACAGGTAAACCTGGATCCCCTACTACACCACAGGGGGAAATCAGTGAGTTTATTACACAGAGAAGGTGACTGTCACTGTTTCTGATTTGAACATGGGCATTTAGAGAGAGCTTTATACACAATTCTGTGGCTTTTCTGGCACCATTGTTCAAAAGATATAATTTACAGCAAGATTGAAGGACAAAGTGAAGTTTAAAAATTAGGCAAAATATAGTGATTGAATGTACTTGTTTTTATTTAAATATTTTTTTAGATTTATTTTGTTATTTTATATGTACTTGCACCTATGTGCGTTTGCTATATGCATACGGTAACCTTAGAGATCAGAAGAGGGTGTCTGATCCATTCGAACTGGACTTATGGATGGTTGTGAGCTGCAACGTGGGTGCTGGGAATGGAACTCGGGTCCTCTTCAAGAGCAGCCATTCCTTTTTAGGACTGACCCATTTCTCTAGCCCATCACTTGTTTCTCTTAGGGGATTTTCTTTTGCAAATAAAGTTCCAAGATGGTTTTATAGTTACATCGTTTGGGTGTAGGGATGAGAGTGGATTAGTAACAGCGTGAAACCAGAGGCCATATACTTCCTGACCCTCAGTAAGGACAGTTTCAATTGTGTGCGCGCGCACACACACACACACACACACACACACACACACACATACACACACACGCGCGCGCGCGCGCGCACATACACGCGCATGCATATTGTTTACAGATTCCCTTGGAGGCCAGAAGAGGACCTCAGGTTCCAGGAGCTGATTTACAGGCAGCTGTGAGCTGCTTACGTGGATCCTAAGAACAGAATTTGGGTTCCCTGCGAGTTTGAAACATGCTCTTAAATGATGGGCTCTCTCTTCAGGCCCATGTGTTTCTCAGCCTCGACTGAGATATCTTTAGGAAAACGTGCACTATCTCTGCAGGCAGCCTTGGCTGGGTCAGTTCCGTTGATGTTTCTAAAGCTCAACCATCATGCGACAAAGGCTAGACCCCAGAAGATAGCTTCTCTCCATTTTCGCGTCAACCTTAACTCTCCAGTTCCTCTATTCTGTCTTCTTAGAATCACAGGCACAATGCTGCTTCCTCCAGGAATCTGGAGGTGTGTTCTCGTCAATTGAGCAAGGACGTGAGGCTCTGAAAAAAGGTCAGCGTGAGTCATTGCCTTTCGCTGTACTATTTATGAAATGTTTTGGCTGGAATTAGGGCTGGGGCTGGTTCAGGTGTGTAAATTAGAGACAGCCTCAAAGTCTCTTGAGTTGAGCCTCTTTTATAACTTAGAGGCTCTCTGGGGAGCACGTCACCAACCACACCACCTTTAGCCCTGAACGGATGGCTGAATAGAGGCTTTGGGGCCGAGATACTTCTGCAAGCTGTGAGACTGTTGAGTCAAACTGCTGTCGGGTCCTCAGCTTCCCAGCTTCTGTCACATGCAGCTCTTCAGCTTGACATCACAAACTGGAGGGGAAGAGATCTGGGAGCTCATTACCATGGGTGTCTTGGAAAGTTTGGGGGCGAGTTCTGCATTAAGGAGTCCTCATTTGAATAATGAGCACATGCTATTTATTTTCTTGGAAGGCTGCTCTGAGGGAAGCAGAGAGGATTCTCCTACAGGAAGCCCGCTGGCCCGTGTGCCCGCCGCCCATCACTTGGAGGAGAGAGGGGGAGGCAAGGATGCTATTTTAAACTCTCTGTTATTGAAGAAGACACCCATAACTGGAACATTGTGGGGCGGGTTGTCAGCTGTTTCTGTGAGAAAAGTCCTGGGGTCAGCCAAAGTCTTCTCCAGTCTTATCAACGTTGCTCTCTGCCGTGCATAGGAGATGGTCTAAAATCTGCACATCTCATCTCCCCAAACCATGTGCTCTTCTTCATCTGTTATGGGGCTGAGCAGAATGGTGGTGAACTTGGGATCATGTGGCCACCTTAGTGGTCATGAGGGGGACTCCACAGGAAGAGAGGTGTTCTCACACCAAACACCCAGATCTGCCTCATCTTGCCCTGGGTCTATTAAAAGGACAGGCATCTCTTCACCAAAAAGCATTGATTCCTCTGTACATATGGATATTTAAATCTGATTGGGGCTCATGAACTATTCTAGGTAAAACAAGCATCCTATGTGCATTTTCTCTGTGATTTTTTTTTCTTTTTGCAATTGGCTGCGCAGAGTGACTTCGTCTCTCATGTGGTACAGGAAAAAATGAGCCAGATTCCTTCAGCTCTGTAATTAATTCACATACTTTCATGCCTTTGGCTGCACCCAGGAATCTTCCTTCCCAGAACTACTTGCCCATCCATCTAGGCCAGAGTTCAGAGCCATAAACAAAAGTACAGAAGGCTCATGCCTGACTCTGTTGAGTGTGCAGCTCAAGAACTCACACATGCCGGCACTTACGAGGCTGCACACTGGAGCTGCACACACTTAACATTATGATATTGCAGACGATGGGAGGGGCTATGCACACATGCAAATTTCATACTTCAGGGAGATACGGGACTTCATGTTCTTGAGGTTTTGGAGCCACCCAGACTCAACGAATGTTCTTCACGCAAACATCATGAGTCTTTTACCAAGACTTTAAAACAACAGTTCAATTGTCATATATTCACATTTAAGAGACCCTGTGGTGGTTCGAATATGCACTGCCCAGGAAATGGCACTATTAGGAGGTTGGCCTTCTTGGAGGAGATGTGTCCCTGTGGGGGTAGGTTCTAGAAATCCTTCGCCCAGCCATGTGGGAGACACTATGCTCCTGGCTTCTTTTAGATCAAGATGGAGAACTCTCAGTTCCTTCTCCAGCACCATGTCTGTCTGCACACTGCCATGCCCTCTGCCTTGATGATAATGGACTGACCCTCTAAACCTGTAAGCCAGCCCCGGTTACATGTTGTACTTGGTCATGGTGTCTCTTCTCAACAGTGGAAACCTAATTAAGACCCCAGACTGGATAGTTCATGGGATTGCTCAAATGTCCTTGGCACCATCACTCTTTTATCTTCTGCAATGGCCCAATCCAATCTCTATCCAGTACAGGGTGCTCCTCCACTCTTGGTTTTCACAGGACTCCCCTTTACAAGGCACTTTTCCCTCAGAGTCTCCTAGTGTCTACAATACCACCAGCCATGGCCTCCTCTTCATTGATAGGGTGAAGTCTATTCTCGCGGATGGGCACCAAGTCTGCCATGTGGTTTTGTAGAGAAGCAAAGCATCTCCAGGGACGGGGCACAGATTCTGGGGTTTAGAGAGACGGCTCAGCCATGAAGAAAACTTGTTACTCTTGCAGAGGACCCAGGTTCTATTCCCAGCATCCATATGATGGCTCACAGTTGAACTGTTGGCCAGTTTCAGAAGATCTAATGCCCTCTCTTGGCCTCTTCAGACATCAGGCAGGCTCGTGGTGCACACAGTTCCGTGTAGCCAGAACATTCACACATTCGATAATGTAAACACATATGATTTTTAAAAGGTAAGAGCTTTGGGTTATGGGCATGGGTGATGCTGAGCATGGATCCCAACAGCTCTCTTTTAAGGGGAGGAGGGACACCAGGAGTTTGGTACCCGGTGGCTGTAGGTGATGGAGCACCATATGGTCATGACAGTATAATGCCTCCTGGCTTGGAAGTGCTCATCTCACGGCTCTGATGGTGCCCATGAGGCAGAGGTCTCAGCACTGAGCTTGGGAACAGTCAGCACTGAGGGAAGGCGGCAGGTGAATGACTATGTCTTTCTTCAAATACAAAGAAAGAGGTTCTTTTCCCCGTGTTTTCTGTCATCATAGAGTTCTAAAAACCCCCGTGGTCCAGATGAACTTAATTTGAAAGTCATTACAATGGAGATGGGGGGGGTGTGAGCTGACAGTTCATTAAGGAAATATTTGATGAGCCAAGAAAAAAGTGCCAGAGTTAACATTATAAACACGATTAATGAGCAGGGTGGCTCCAAAAATTCATAAAAGAAAATAACAACACAACACGCAGGTCCTCGTCTCTGTTGGCCTGACAGGCTTCTGATAGTGTGTCCTGATTTGTTTGTGTTAAATGGTTGAGGCTCTAGGCTTGCCCACATGGCCGATGTTGTCTCTCATCTGAACTTGACAGGAATAACTTTATGTTTCTGTGTAAACACTTTCCTAATGCCATAATCACTTTAGCTGATGTGGGCTCGGGTGTTTGCCAGCCAGTTAGGGATGAAGAGGCTTAATGGGTTTCTTCTTTAAAAACAACAACAAAAACAACAACAATAACAACAACAACAACAGCAGCAATAAAAAAAACACAAAACAAACAAACAAACAACCAAGTTTATATATTTTTTAAAAAAAAACCACAACAACTTCATATTCACCAGAAAAGTAAACTGGAATTTATGTTGTCTGGTGGGTACTTGTTCCTCTCTCTAGAGCGCTATTGTATTAGGCTTTCCAGAGAAACAAAAATGGCAGAATGAATACACATTGTCTTAGTTAGATTTCCATAGCTGTGAACAGACACCTTAGGCAAGGTAACTCTTTTTTTATTTTAAGGCTTGTTTTATTTTAATGACTGATCATGTGAAGCCACAGTGATGTCACTATGCACAGACATGAAGGAAGCTTTATTTCTTGGTCTCTTCCCTCTTGGACAGAGTCTTGATGATCTCCTCCTTCTTGGCCTAGAGGCGCTCCTCCCACGTGTTTTTGTGCTTCCCTGGTCTTAGGCCTGCGACCCTCAGCCTAGTCAGTCTGTAGCTTCTTGCGGGCCTCGTCTGCCTTCGGTTTGAGGATCTGCTCCATAAGAATCCATTGGTTTTTGAATACATTCCTTTGAACCTTCAGGTACAGGCTGTGATACATGTGGCGATCCATCTTCTTAGATTCCTAGTATCTCCTGAGAAGGGGTGCAGGATCCTCATCCTTCTCATCCAGGTCACCCTCTCAGGCACCCAAGTGTTGGCAGTGCCCTTTCCCTTCCCTATGACCATATGCCTGCCATTCAAGGTGTGTTTCTGGCAGCGAGTCTGAGGATGGACAGTTACAAGCTTCCAGATGATCAGGCCTTCTTCAATCAGCTTCCTGATCAGCTGACGGTAGTTGGCATTGGTGATTTTATTGGTCTCATTGGGGTCAAAGTGGACCTTCTTTTAAGCACAGTGGAGGACACTAGAGGCAAGACTCTTCTGTAGACTGAGTATGCTCATGGATGTAGACACAGAAGCCAAGGTAACTCTTACAAAGGAAAAGGTTCCATTGCAGCTGGCTTACAGTTTCAGAGGTTCAGTCCATTTTCATCATGGCAGGAATCATGGGAGCATCCAGGCAGACTTGGTGCTGGAGGAGCCCAAAGTTCTTGATGCACAGACAGCAGAAAGGGATTGTCTGTACCACTGAGCATAGTTTGAGTATATACAAATCTCAATGCAAAGCCACCACAGTGGCACACTTCCTGCAACAAAAGTCACACCTACTCCAACAAGGCCACACCTACTCCAACAAGGCACACCCAATCCAACAATGCCACATCCACTCCAACAAGGCCACACCCACTCCAAGAAGGCCACACCCAATCCAACAGGCCACAACCACACCAAAAAGGCCACAACCACACCAAAAAGGCCACAACCGCACCAAAAAGGCCACACCCACTCCAAAAATGCCACACCCACTCCAACAAGGCAACACCCACTCCAACAAGGCCACACCAACTCCAACAAGGCCAAACCTACTCCAAAAAGGCCTCACCTACTCCAACAAGGTCATACCCAATCCAACAATGCCACACCCACTCCAACAAGGACACCCCTACTCCAACAAGGCCACACCTACTCCAAAAATGCCACACCCACTCCAACAAGGCCGTACCTACTCCAACAAGGCCACACTCACTCCAACAAGGCCACACCTACTCCAACAAGGCCACACCTACTCCAACAAGGCCACACCAACTCCAACAAGGCCATACCTTCTCCAACAAGGCCACATCCTCTCCAACAAGGCCACACCTACTCCAACAAGGCCACACCTACTCCAACAAGGCCTCACCTACTCCAACAAGGCCACACCTACTGCAACAAGGCCACACCTACTGCAACAAGGCCACACCTACTCCAAGAAGGCCACATCTACTCCAACAAGGTCACACCTACTCCAACAAGGCCACACCCAATTCAACCAGGCCACACCTACTCCAACAATGCCACACCCAATCCAACAAGTTCACACCTACTCCAAAATGTCACACCTACTCCAACAAGGTCACACCAACTCCAACACGGCCACACCTACTCCAACAAGGCCACACCTACTCCAACAGGGCCACACCTCCTAATAGTATCACTCCTCATGGGTCAAGCATTCAAACACATGAGTCTATGGTGCCCACTCCTATTCACACCACCAAACACATCAAAAGGTAATTTGGCTTAAGGACACTGGATAATTTAACAATGACTGTCCCATAGAAGGGTACTGAGAACCCCATTGGCTGCTCAGTCTATGATGCTTGATGCCTCAGCCACCTTAACCTGGTGCTGAAGGCACATGAGTTTCCTGGAGGCTTTGGTCTTCAATCTACAATGAGATATCAGAGAAGGTGTTTAGAATATTAGCAAACGAATGCAGCAGCCACAGGAGAGATGAACTTGCCAGTGAGAGTGAAGGCAGGCAGACAAAAATCAAACCCTCCTTCTTTCACATTCTTAAATCTGGGTTGCCACCAGAAGGTCCCACGCACACTTAGGCCATATCTTCCTGATTAAAATGACCTGATCAAGAAAATCCCTCACAAGAGTGCCCAGATGTGTGCATTTTAATTGAATTCAGAGCCACTCAAGTCAGAAACCAAGATTAGTGATCATGTCTGCCAACTCTCTCATACAATTTATTTTTCTTGTTTGCTTTTTATTTTGGGCCCGAGATTAACCAAGCCGTGCCACTCATATTGCTTAGCCTTGAACCATTCATGTGCATTCTGTTCTCACTAGAAATTAAGAAGCACATTGTATGTTCACCCCTCTCCTGGCTGATCCCTGCCTCACCCAGGAACCAGCCAGCTTGATGTCACTCCAGTCATAGAGACTGGATGGCTGATAATGAGTCTTCAAGTCCAAGATCAGAGTCCTGGCAAATTTACTGAAGCCTGCTACCTGGCTTGTAGATGGTGCATACTGCCTATATGTTCCTGGGCTGAGAAGGTCCAGCAAGCTCTCTGGGGGTTCTTTTTAAACATAGGTGCACCAATAACACAGAGGAGGAGTCCCTCTTTATGACTGAAGTCACACCTTCCAAAGTGCTGCTTCCCAATGATGTCATCTTTGGTGACATCTTCCTAGGGGTGTTATAGGGGAGACATTTAGATCACAGCAACCTCTACCGATGGAGATGGCTCTCCTCCAGCTTGCTCCGGCATCATCAGGCTTCTATGTGGAGGCAGCACAGGCAACCTAAGTCCCAAGCATGTCCCTCTTATATCTCCTTGGACCCAGTGTCCCCTGTACCATGACCCTCCCCCTGCAACATCTGCCCTTGTGTGCACCAGAGCTC
The DNA here is from genome assembly GCF_036323735.1 of Rattus norvegicus. NCBI lineage: Eukaryota > Metazoa > Chordata > Mammalia > Rodentia > Muridae > Rattus > Rattus norvegicus. The sequence goes on along the minus strand of NC_086021.1, from coordinate 13,993,140 downwards.
AGCTTCCCTGATGTCAGGCACCTGAGATCTACGTCTATCTCCTTTTAAACCCATTTGTTAGCTAAAGGATATGGGTCAGTATTTAAACTGCTTGCTGTACATGCATGGAGACCTGAGCTTGGATCCCCAGAGCCAACTTACAAGTCTAAAGTGGTAGCATGCACTCTGACCCCAGAATCCAGAATACAGAGACCTGGGGACCTCTGAAGTTCACTGGCCACCCCAAAGTCAATGTTTTACTTAGGGTTATGATGATATGAACAGACACCTTAACCAAGGTAACTCTTCTAAAGACAACATTTAATTGGGGATTGCTTACAGGTTCAGAGGTTCAGTCCATTACCGTCAAGGTGGGAACATGGCAGCATCCAGGCAGGCACAGTGCAGGAGGAGCTGAGAGTTCTACATCTTCATCTGAAGGCTGCTTGGAGAATACTGGCTTTCAGGTATCTAGGATGAGGGTCTTAAAGCCCACACCCACAGTAACACACTCACTCCAACAAGGTCACATCCACTCCAACAGGGCCATACCCTCTAAAGCTGCCTCTCCCTGGGCTGAACATACACACGCACACACACACACACACGCAGCGACACAGGCACACACGCACCCAAACCATCACAGCCATCAGTTCCCAGATCCCAGTGAGAAAAGCCTACCTCAAAAACAAAGACACGCACTGGCAAGATAGCTCAGCATGCAAGGGAATTGCCACCAAGCCTGAGGATCTGAGTTCAATCCCCAAGACTCACCAGGTGGAAGATGGTACTGAATCCTACAACATGTCCCTTGGTCTCTACATATGTGTTGTAGCATGTATGTGTCTCCCTCGACTAAGTAAAACTATTTCAAAGAGGAAAGACACCCAAAATTGTCCTCTGACCTCTACATGCATGCACATACACAAGTCACGAGTACACACACACACACACACACACACACACACACACACACCACTTGTTTTGGAGACCAGTCTCATGTGGATGATTTTTTTAGATAATACTGGTCTTAGTGCAATTCTTGTTCTATTGTCCAAAGGGAGACACATCTCTAATAGGGCCGGGTATGCACAAGGTTTCCCATCTAACGAAACAGGAAATGGGAACGTTATGTTTCCCAATTTCAGGATGAAAATCAATTCCTTCTGCTCTGTGACCTTGCACGTTCCTGCTCATCTTCAGAAGTGATAGCCAGACATTGCTGTCACCCAGTCAATTGGAAGTGCCAATATGACATTGGGGTGGGACAGGGATGAGAGACAATCTGGTCCTGGTCTACACACAAACCCACAGCTGTAGGGAGCCGTTCCCCACTTCATTTGACATAGTAGGGACAGCATCACAGGAAAAGGGCTTATGACTCTTGAGTAAGAAACAAACTTATACAGTTTCATAGGAAATAAGTTGACACAAGCTTGGATTTCTATTGATTCTTGTCTTGAGTGAATGAAGACACAGTTTTCAGCTTTCCCTAATAGGCTCTGGGTTGTCCTGAAGGTTTTAAAAACTGTCACATGTTTCCTTTGAACATTCTCATCTCAATGCTCCGAATTCCCACTCTTTGTGTGTAATCCCCTTATGGTGCTTGAGTCACTCTGGTCAGTCCATTAGTCGTAATTGTTACTTAATGTTTCCTTTTCAAACACACTGCTTGGGATGAGGGAGACAGCTTGGAGTGGAGCCTGAGGAACTGCACACAAGGTAAAAACTAAGCATGGGTATAAGTTCTTGTACCAAGAGTTGGAGAATTCCTGGGATTTACTGCCAGCCCTTCTGACCTATACTGGTGAGATTCAGGCCACAGAGAGACACTGGGTCAAAAACAAGGTAAATTGGTCCTCTGGCCTGGATGTCACACACATGAACACATACACACATAGCACATATCCATATATGCATGCACACAAATGGGAAAACATGTTATTAAACATCCATGCATGTAACGATACTTCCTCAGAAAACCCCCAGAGCACTTTCTTTAAAGAGGAGATAGTTGCAATAACAGATGCAAGGGAAAGGAAGTTGTAATGGAAACGAGTCTGACACCCCTTCATTATATGGGGATTCATGTAGACTTAGATTTTTTTCAAACCTACTTTAATAAGGGTTCTCAAATGCTTAGAGCCCCCTTCTAGCCCACTGTCCAAAGGTAGGGGAGAAAAGATGATAAATAGGGCAAGTGGTGGTGGACCTGTTTAGAAGTAGTTCTTTGGGGCAAATCCCATCTGAGCTGTCAGGACGCCGGAAGTCCAGTCCGGTAATGTCTGGATACCAATAGACCAGTTGAAAAAAAAATGTCACCAAACACAAATCAGCACTGGTACCACAATCTAGCAGAAACAGTCAGGCCTCCACCAAACTGGCACTAGTCAGCAGGAGTGACCAGAACCAGCTGGAACACCAGGAGCTCTTTCCACACTCAATAAAGTGAAGGTCAGTGAGAATCGAGACCAAGGACGTATTGCAGGCAAACAATGCAAGCACCTCATCAGTGTCTACTAAATCATACTCGTAATCTCTCCCAATATCACGTGACTCGCCTTAATGAAACCCCACATGAGTCTGCATCACAGGACACCCAGAAATTTCCACATCAGACACCAGAGTGTGAGGAACGAGAGAGAGACTGAGACATATGGAACAAACAAGGATATCCCCTTGAATTGTAACATGTCCCCAAATGACTGGGAAGGGAAGGTACCTCTTTGCCGAGCTGCTAAATTCCATTTAAATCACATTGGCCTCCAACTGCCTGTTTCCTAAAATTGTCTCTGTTGTTACCTGATACACACACTTTATACTTTGTGGCTGATGATGGACCTTCATTCAATAGCTCTAGCCGTCCTTTTGCTACTTTGTAGGTTCTCCTTTCTTTCACATTCAACCCCCTAACACTAGATAGGAGAGAAAAGAGGAGAGAGGGAAAGGGGTTCTATCACCATTAGACGACCTCCTGTTGATTAGGGGCATCGAGTTCCTTGGGGGGAAGTTTGATCTTCATTGACAGGATGTTTAGTTTCTTCTTTGGGCAAGACTGTTTAACAAATTGAAACCAACAGCAGCCCACCTCTGGGGCTCTAGCATTTATATGTTCTCTGAAAAGTCTCCAGTATCCCAAATGTTACACACGTGCAAAATCTATCTGCTGCTGGCAAAATCAAGCCCCTGCCAGAGCACGAGGCAAATCATAGTCAGCCACTGTTGACAATCGGAAGCAACACCATACCCCACAGCCTGGATTAAAACAAAAACATACTCTTATAATATCTCTATGTTTTTAAATACACCAAAATTCTCACTACAAATAGCTAGTTTCATTTGGATATTAGTATAAGTGACTTTCTATCTTTTAATCCACGGAGGGCATCCTGATTAGTTTGAATCAGTCACGCTAGCTTTGTCCTGTTCATGTCACTGGTGTTGAAGTGCATCAGAAGACTCACTGAGACACACCAAAAATCTTCTGAGGAAATGTTTTTTCTGCCCGTCACAAATAGGGAGCTATCCAAGACAGGTTCATCTCTCTTCCTCCTCCTCCCATCCAGGGTTGGAGTTCTGCTGTGGAGGAGTGTGATGTGTTCTCTGGGGATGCAGCCGCCATCTTGTGACTACATGATAGCCAATCACTGAGGGCAGTAAGATGAGAAAGATGGATGAGCCGAGAGTCCTGTGGGATGTCTGGGCTGGTGAACTGATGCTGTGTGTGCTTTGGTGTATCTTCCCAAGTCAATCACACCCTTGGGATTAGGGGACACTGATTGGTTTTATATTTCTGTGACCAGACACATTTCCAGCAGATATATTTCTTGTGTTTGCCCTTCTCAGGCCAGAATTACTGCCAGCCTCAATTGAACTCACCTTCTGTCCTATCGTAACCTCACTTTGCCAGCCCCTCCCCAGGCCCTCCTTAGCAATTAGCAACCACACACTCAAATAAGGACCAATGTTTCAGGAGGTGAATGTGGCCTCTATCAATTAAAACACACACACACCAGGAAGTACAATGGAATATTATTTAAAATGTTTCTGCCCAAAGAATAGTGAAGTCAATATAATTTTAAAGTTACATTCTTTTATCACCCCTCTCCCCGTTAAATGTTTGATAACTATCTCCTAAATATCTGACCTTTCTCAGGACCACACAACACAGATGATATCCACCCCTGCCTTCTTCATGATTACTGTGGGTGTTAAGTTTTACTTCATGGACTTAAGGTATTTCCTTTTTTTGTGCAGCATAAGGCAGATGAGGTTTCTTCCAGAAACTTCACATGTTACAAATGCAAAATGCCGCCCTATTGAGAAACAAAGCAAAATCCTTCATAGCTCACGTGGCTTCCTGTCTTCTGATTAGAAATTTATCCCACATGGCATTGTCATGGAAGGAATGTGAGCCTTACAGAGAGACTGTGGTCTGACAGAGGAATGGCTTTCCAAGGTCCTGAGGTGGGGTTCTCGGGCTAAGGAGCTGGCTTAGCCAGTAAAGTGTTTGCCACGAAAGTATGAGGCTCTGAGTTCGGTCCCTAGAACCCACGTTAAAAAATAAAAGTCAGACATGGTGGCCTGGAATCCTGGTACCAGAGAGGTGGACAGATGCATCCCCGAAGTTCTCTGGTCCACCAGCTCGACTGGTATGTTTGGGGTGTAAGTGTGAGACTTTGTTGCAAGAAAACAAAGCAAGGCAGGGTGGACCTGTCTCAGTTACTTCTCTTTGCTCTGATGAAATACTGTGTGAACTATCTCAGGGAGGAAAGGGTTGACTTCAGCTTGATCATTGCCCATCAGGAAGAAAGTCAGGGCAGGAACCGAAGGCAGAGACTTGAAGGCAGCAGCTGAAGCAGAGGCTGTGGAGGAACAACCGCTTACTGGCTTGTTGCTTATTGCTTGGTCAACGTGCTTTCTTTTGTAACCAGGACCACCCACCCAGAGGTGGCGCCATCCACAGTGGGCCTCCACATGAAAGACCCCCAAACTTGGGGAGACTCTTGCTTCTGTCACGGGTAGGGTTACCCCCAGGAAATACGAGTAGCCGGTCTTGATGTAATCAACAAGAGGCAGTTTTATTTACGAGACCTCGGGCTGACACATATCCCACACAGGAGATTGAGTCAAGTCCCGAGCCTCTCTAGGCAGGAGCTTATATAGGGAAAACCAGGGGTTTCGTGTGGATACACATAATTGGCTAATACAAAGGTGCACAGTTACTTTTGGCACGGAGTTACATCAACAAAGCATACGTGTAATCTAGCATCTCAGCAATGTGGGCAGGATAACTCATCTCACTGCAGCAGGGGGATGACCCATCCTCAGGGAGTGAAGAAAGGGGAGGGGGTGGCTCCAGATGGCCAGTGTCCTTGGGAGCTGATAGTCGGGCTGGTGAGCCCTATCTCAAATTCTTTCAGGCATGTCTGGACTTTGCTTGAGACTAACTTTTTGAAATTTAACTCTTCACACACACCAATCATTATTCCAAAAGGTGCCTCACAGATCTGTCCACAAGCAAATGCAATGGAGTCAAATCCTCTGCTGAAGTCCTCTGTAGTAAAAAAAAAAAATTGTTTAATAAGTCCCGACGCGGAGTTACTCACCTCAATGGTTTCTGTCCCGAATGAAAGAAACAAACCCAGCATCTATATCTAAAGCAGCCCATAGCTGGGCAGCTGCCTACCCTCCATGCTGTTAGAATCCACCTCCCAGCAATAACTCCAAGTTACTATTTACTAATTGCTATGCTTCACCTTGGCTCTTCTTGAATCCAAGGTGCAGCCCTCTGGGCCATGATCTATTTGCCCTTTTATACGGCAGCTCTGCCCTTCTGCATGTTATTTCCCTTCCATGGCAGCCTCTGTCTCCCCTCCTCCACACTCCCCTAAGTCATGGGGACCTCTCTGTCCTGCTTGCTCCAGGATCCAAGCCCGGGGACACTAAATCCAGTCTCTCTCTCTCTCTCTCTCTCTCTCTCTCTCTCTCTCTCTCTCTCTCTCTCTCTCCCTGCTATTTTTGGCTTGAATCTTTATTCACCAATCAGAATTAACTGCTGTCAGGTAACCAGAAGCTAGGTGCAGTCTTTCTTCTGCAAACTAATTTGGGGAACTCAATTAGTATTAGAAAAAAGCAGCTACAGTCTCCTATTCTGTCAGGTGCTAAGCACAGGTTGGTGATAGTCCCACATGGTCCTCTCTTTGCTGAGCCTGAGAGAGAACGGGTCAGGTGTCAGCTAATAAACCAGTCCCTTTCATGCAAGCGCCAGCTTTATAATGTTTTATTTATTAGGAAATGGTAATTTACTTTTATTAATTAGTTAATTAATTAATCAGTGTGTGTGTGTGAGCTTGCCACTGCACGTATGTGGACCTCAGGTCCTCAGGCCTGGTAGCAAGGGCCTTGACCTGTTGAGCATCTCACCAGCCTGGAGCAAAATGCTGACCAAAGGAGATAGTGGGCCTTGAATGAAGTGTTTTCTTTTTCTTTTCTTTTTTTTTTCCTGAGCGGGGGATTGAACCCAGGCCTTGTGCTTGCTAGGCAAGCGCTCTACCACTGAGCCAAATAACCAACCACAGGTGTTTTCTTTTTAATCTCTTTTATTATTGTTTGAGAATTTATATAGATGCATGTAAGGCATATTTGTTCAAATCCATCCCTTCATTCCCTCCCTTCCAATCCACTTGTTGCATAGTCTTTGTTACAGGAAGTGTCTAGAGATGTGTGGATTTTTTGAAGCCCTGGGTCAGGTCTGAGCTGCTCACATGGGCCCTTCAGGGAGACCTGGTGATTAGTGGGACCATTAGCCAGTAAGTGGGTGGGAAATGCCCCATTATTTCCATTTTAAATGTCTAACTAGGCCTGGTGGGAGGCAGAATCTTATCACTTCAGAAAAGCCTTCAGTCCCCTTGACCCCTGTCCCCAGCCCTTCTGAACTATACTGGTGAGATTCAGGCCACAGAGAGACACTGGGTCAAAAACAAGGTAAATTGGTCCTCTGGCCTGGATGTCACCCACATGAGCACATACACGCATAGCACATATGCATATATGCATGCACACAAATGGGAAAACATGTTATTAAACATCCATGCATGTAACGATACTTCCTCAGAAAACCCCCAGAGCACTTTCTTTAAAGAGGAGATAGTTGCAATAACAGATGCAAGGGAAAGGAAGTTGTAATGGAAACAATTCTGACACCCCTTCATTATATGGGTATTCATGTAGACTTAGATTTTTTTCAAACCTACTTTAATTAGGGTTCTCAAATGCTTAGAGCCCCCTTCTAGCCCACTGTCCAAAGGTAGGGGAGAAAGGATGATAAATAGGGCAAGTGGATGTGGACCTGTTTAGAAGTAGTTCTTTGGGGCAAATCCAATCTGAGCTGTCAGGACACCAGCAGTCCAGTCCCATAGTGTCAGGACACCAATAGTCCACTTGAAAAAAAATGTCACCAAACACAAATCAGCACTGGTAGCACAATCTGATCCTGCTCTCCTGTATTTCCATTTCACTCCCCTCTCCCACACACGGTCCTTCCTCCATCTGCATCCCATGATAATTTTCTTCCCCCTTCTAAGTGGGATTGAAGCCGTCCCTCTTTGTCCTTTCTTGTTGAGCTGCAGAGTGTATGTGAGTTTATTCTGGATATTCTGAGCTCTTGGGCTAATTTCCACTTACCAGTGAGTGCATGCTTTGTGCGTTTATTTGTGTTTGTGTTACTTCACTCAGGATGATATTTTCTAGTTTCATCCATTTGTCTATGAATTTCATGAAGTCATTCTATTTAATAGCTGAGTCCCACACCATCTTGTAAATGGACCCCATTATATGAATCTGTCTCTCTTTTGAGGGACATCTGGGTTCTTTCCAGCTTCTGTCTTTTATAAATAAGGCTGCTATGAACATAGAGGAGCATGTGTCCTTGTTGTAGGTTGCAGCACGTTTTGGGTATATGCCATCGAATGGTAGAGCTGGGTCCTCAGGTAGTAAATACTATGTTCAGTTCTCTGAGGACCCTCCAGCCTGGTGTGCAGAGCAGTTTTAAGAGCTTGCAATTTCCACGGTGACAGAGTGTTCCTTTCTCTCCGCACCCTTGCCAGAGTCTGTTGTCACCTGACTTTTTATCTTAGCCATTCTGACTGGTATGAGGTAGGATCTCAGGATTGTTTTGATTTGCATTTCCCTTACGATTAAGGATGTTGAACATTTTTTTAGGTGCTTCTCAGCCATTCAGTATTCATCAGCTGAGAATGTTTGTGTAGAACTGTAGCCCACTATTAAATAGTGTTATTTGAATCTCTGGAGAAGAGCTTATGGAGTTTTTTGTATATATTGCATATTAGCGCTCCAGCGGATATAGGATTGGTAAAGATCTTTTCCCATGTGTTAGTTGCTGTACGGAAGGAATGACAGTGTCCTTTGCCTTACAGAAACTTTGAAATTTTGTGAAGTTTCATTTTCCAATTTTTGATCTTAGAACAAAAGCCTTTGGTGTTCTATTCAGGAAATTTTCCCGAGTACCAATGTGTTCAAGGCTTTTCGCTGCTTTTTCATCAGTTAGTTTCAGTGTATCTGGTTTTATTTGGAGGTCTTTTTTTATTTTTTTATTTACTTGAGTATTTCTTATTTACATTTCGAGTGTTATTCCATTTCCCGGTTTCTGGGCAAACATCCCCTAGTCCCTCCTCCTCCCCTTCTTTATGGTGTTCGCATCCCCACCCTCCCCCCATTGCCGCCCTCCCCCCAACAATCACGTTCAATGAGGGTTCAGTCATAGCAGGACCCAGGGCTTCCCCTTCCACTGGTGATCTTTATGTGGAGGACTTTAATCCACTTTTAGTTGAAATTTGGACAAGGAGATAGGAATGGATTGATTTGCATTCTTCTACATTCAGCCCTTCAGGTGAAACAGCACAATTTTTTAAAAAAATGCTATCTTTTTTTTCACTGGATGGTTTTAGATTCTTTTTTTTTTTGGTTCTTTTTTTCGGAGCTGGGGACCGAACCAGGGGCCTAGGGCCTTGTGCTCCCTAGGCAAGCGCTCTACCACTGAGCTAAATCCCCAACCCCCCGGTTGTAGATTCTTTATCAATTGTCAAGTGGCCATAGCTGTGTGGGTTCATTTCTACGTCTTCAATTCTATTCCATTGATCTACCTGCCTGTCTCAATACCAATACAATACAGTTTTTCATCACCATTGCTCTGTAATACAACTTGAGCTCAGGGATGGTGATTTCCCCAAAATGCTTTTATTTTTCAGAATAGTTTTCTCTATCCTGGGATTTATTTTATTCCAAATAAATTTCAAACTGCCATTTCTATGACTGTTTAGAATTGAGTCGGAATATTGATGGGGATTGCATTGAATCTGTTGGTTGCATTTGGCAAAATGGCCATTTTTACAATATTAATCCTGCCAATACACAAACATGGGAGATCTTTCTAATTTCTGAGATCTTCAATTTATTTCTTTAGAGACATGTGTTCTTGTCAAATATATCTTTCACTTGCTTGGATAAAGACACACTGATGTATTTTATATGCTTTCTGACTATTGTCAACGGTGTCATTTCCGTAATTTCTTTCTCAGCCTGTTTCTCTTTTGAGTGGAGGAAGGCTACTGATTTGTTTGAATCAAATTTATACTCTGCCACTTTGCTAAATTTGTTTATCAGGCTTAGAAGTTCACTGGTGGAATTTGTGGGGTCACTTAAGTATACTACCACATCATCTGCATATAGTAAACATTTTGAATACTTCCTTAGCAATATGTATCCCTTTACCTCCATTGGTTTTCTAACTACTCTGGCAAGGATTTCAAACACTATATTAAAAAGATAGAGAGAGAGTGGGCATCCTTGTCTAGTTCCTGATTTTAGTGGGATTGCATTAAGTTTCTCTCCATTTAGTCTGATGTTGGCTACTGGTTTGCTGTATATTGCGTTTACTGTGCTTCAGTATGGTCCTTGAATTTCTGATATTTCCAAGACTTTTAACATGAAGGGGCAGGTTCTGTAAAATGCTTTCTCAGCATCTAATGAGATGATTGTTTGTTTTGTTTTCATTGAATTTGTTTTTATAGTGAGATTAATTTGATTAGTGATCAGGTTCTGTATACTGAACCATCCCTGTATCTCCAGGATGAAACCTACTTGACCATGATGGATCATTGTTTTGATGTCTTCTTGGATTTGGCTTGCAAGAAATTTACTGAGAATTTTTGCAGGGAAATTCATGAATAAATTGGTGTGAAATTCTCTTTCTTTGTTGGGTCTTTTTTTGCTTTAGTTATAAGCATAACTGTGGTGTCAGAGAAGGAACTGTGTAGTGTTCCTTCTATTTCTAGTTTGTGGAATAGTTTGGAGAATATTGGTATTAGGTATTCTATGGACGTCTGAGAGAATTCTGTACTAAACCTTTCTGGTCCTGGGATCTTTGGTTGGGAGACATTTAATGACTGCTTCTACTACTTTACGAGTTATGAGAGTATTTAGATGGTTTATCTGATACTGATTCAACTTTGGTAACTTGTATCTGTCTAGAAAATTATCCATTTATCCCTAACTTTCCCGTTTTGTTAAGTGTAGGCTTTTATAGTAGGAACTGATAATTTTTTGAGTTTTCTCATTTTCTATGGTTATATCTCTATTTCACTTCTGATTTTGTGATTTTTAATTTGAATATAAAGGATTTACCTATTTCTGGATTTTTCAAAGAGACAGCTAGTGGTTTTGTTGATTCTTTATATAATTCCTTTTGTTTCTACTTGGTTGATTTCAGTCTGGAATTTGATTATTTCCTGCTGTCTGGTCCCTTGGTGTATTTGGATTTTTATTAGTTCTGAGATTTCAGGTGTTCTGTCAAACTGCTAGTGTATCATAGCTCCCGCTTCTTTGTGGAGGCTCTCAGAGCTATGAGATTTCCTTTAGCATTGCTTTTTTGTGTTCCCAAGTTATGCCTTCATTTTCACTAAATTCAAAATATCTACCTGTGACTTTTAATCACATAAAAGGAGTTAGGATTATATTATTAAATTATATTTCCCCAACATCAATTAAATAGATTTATTTTACTTGAATTAATTAAACGTGCTATAGCAGGAAAAAGATTAATTTTTTTGTTAGGTTAAGACTAAATTTAACTTTTACATCCTCCTGCCTATCAGAAAATCAGTATTCTTATACAGGAAGATGTGCCAGGCACAGGTCGAATTTCTAGTATAACCTGTAATTACAATCATCAGTCTTGTCAGGTTCAAGTGATTGTTCACCTCATGCCTGTAAAACACAATGATCAACATGGCAGGGTAACCATAAGGGCAGTGCAGTGGCATAAATAGCTTGGTGATAGCCAACAGCTCTCTAATTTTGCTTAAGTCCTGTTCAATGAACATGGATGGTCCTGGTAATTTAGCCACGTATATAAGGCTATTGAAGCTGTGGTTATGGGGGAGAATGTACAGCCCCTTACTTACTTAAGCCAGTATCATACCTAACAACAATCAAAGCCATGTGTCCTTATATACAGAATTAATTACAGTCTCTGCAACAAACATCACAGTGAAAATCCCAGCCATTCAAAATACAGGATAGAAACTTCAAGTCCAGTCTCGATGGCTCTATCTACACAACGTCACTTGATTCAAGGCTGAGGAACATTACAGAAGAGGGGCAAGGAGATTGTAAGAGACTAAAGTTTACTATGAGATGGTGTCTCAAAGTAACACCAGAAATTACACTCATAAAGTCTCACTAACACGACTGCCTAAACAACAGCTGAGGACGACAGGGAATGGGGAGAATGAAAGTTTAGTTTTCTTTCTGTTTCAACTCCCTCCTCCTCCTCCTCCTCCTCCTCCTCCTCCTCCTCCTCCTCCTCCTCCTCCTCCTCCTCCTCCTCTTCTTCTTCTTCTTCTTCTTCTCCTTCTTCTTCCTCCTTCTCCTTCTCCTTCTCCTTCTTCTTCTCCTCCTCTTCCTCCTCCTCCTACTCCTCCTTCTACTTCTTCTACTTCTTCTTCTTCTTCTTCTTCTTCTTCTTCTTCTTCTTCTTCTTCTTCTTCTTCTTCTTCTTCTTCTTCTTCTTCTTCTTCTTCTTCTTCTCTCTCTCTCTCATTTTTGGATATTTCCTGTTTACATTTCGAATATTATTCCCTTTTCCAGGTTTCCAGTCCATACGTCCCTTAACCCTTCCCCCTACCCTTCTATAAGGGAGTTCACATCCCCACACGGCCTCCCCACGCCTCCCCACATTCCCCTACACTGGGGGACAAACCATGTCAGAAAAAATTGTTTCTCATTCCATTGTTTCCAGCAAGACAATCCTTTGCTCCATGCAGTAGGAACCATGAGTCAGTCCATGTACAGTCTTTCTGTTGTGGTTTGGTCCCTGCACGCTCTGGGTGGTTGACATTGTTATTATTATGGGGTTGCAAATCCCTTCAGCTCTTTCAGTCCTTTCTCTAATTCCTCCAACTGGGGTCTGTTTCTTGGTTCAGTGGTTTGCTGATGGTGTTTGCCTCTGTATTTCACATATTCTGGCTGTGTCTCTCAGGAGGGATCAATATCCAGTCATTGTCAGCCTGCACTTCTTAGCTTCATCCATCTTATCTGGTTTTGGTGTCTGTATATGTCTGGGCTACATGTGGTCCAGGCTCTGGACAGCAGTTCCTTCAGTCTCTGCTATAAAGTTTGCCTCCTTATCCCCTCCTGTGGATATTTTGTTCCCCTTTTAAAGAAGGAGTGAAGCATCTGCATTTTGGTCATCCTTCCTGAGTTTCATGTGGTCTGTGTATTGCATGATGGGTAACTCAATCTTTTTGGCTAATATCTGCTTATCAATTAATGCATATATAGTGTGTTTTTCTGTGATTGAGTAACCTCACTCAGGATGATATTTTCTAGTTCATTCCATTTGCCTAGAATTTCTTGAAGTCATTGATTTTACAGCTGAGTAATATTCCATTGTGTAGATGGACCACATTTCTGTATCCATCACTCTGTTGAAGGGCATCTGGGTTCTTTCCAGCTCCTGGCTATTACAAATAAGGCTGCTATGATCAGAGTCAAATATATTTCTCTGTTGTATGTTGGACCATATTTTGGGTATATGCTCAAGAGAGGTATAGCTGGGTCCTCAGTTCATGGAATGTCCAATTTTCTGAGGAACCTCCAGACTGATTTCCAGAATGGTTGTACAGTCTGCAATCCCACCAACAATGGAGGAGTGTTCCTCTTTCTCCACATCCTCGCCAGCACTTGCTGTCACCTGAGATTTATATCTTAGCCATTATCACTGGTGTGATGCACATTTTCAGATTTATTTTGATTTTGATTTCCCTGATGACTAAGGATGTTGAACATTTATTTAGGTGTTTTTTGGCCATTTGCTAACCTTCAGCTGAGAATGTTTTGTAACTCACTGTACCCAATTTTTAATAGTGTATTTTTGCTTTCTAGAGTCTAACTTCCTATGTTCTTGGTATATTTTGGATATTATCCTCTATCAGATATAGGATTGGTAAAAATGTTTTCCCAATCTGTTGGTTGCAGTTTTGCCCTAATGACAGTGTCTTTTGCCTTACAGAACGTTGCTGTTTTATGAGTTCCTATTGGTCAATTCTTGATCTTAGAGCATAAGTCATGGGTGTTTTGTTCAGGAAATTTTCTCCAGTGCCCATGTGTTCAAGACTCTTTCCCACCTTTTCTTCTATTTGTTTGAGTGTATCTGGTTTGATGTGTAGTTCGCTGCATTTATAATTGACCAAATGATGAAAAAGGATGTAAAGAAATACTGTTACCCTGCATTGTTGTTTATACTAACATTTTAATTCATGTACAATCTCCATGTCCTCTTTCTCTATTGTGTTTCTCTGGGTCTGTGTTTCTGCATGAATATATAAGCAGACATGTGTATGTGGCATACGTGTGAGTATGTGTGCATATGTGTGTGTATGTGTATTTGTCTTATATGGTATTTGTAAACATAGGTAACATGTTTATTTATAATTTGGAAATATTGTAAATCACATTTGATTTGTGGATCAACCATGTGCTGATCTACTCACATACGTCTGACATTTCATTATATCAAGCGAATAGAGAGAGAGCCTAACAGGCTGGTGATATCTCCTATTCTACACTTGTCAGGAAAAAGTGATGTACTTTTGGAAAGAAAACCCAAACTTCACCAAAGACATATACACCCAACAAAACAGGAAAGGTTATGTCATTTGAAGGGAAAAGTTATCAGACTGGGAGAAAAATGAGTTTGCCACATTCCAATATTTGAGGGACATGAGACCAAACTTCAGAAGATATAATGGGAAGGGACAGGCAGAATCCCCAAGGATCCAAAGTAAGCTAAACCCTGGAGCTTCTCATTACCCGAGAGCTCAGAGATTGGAAAGGATGGTGAACATAATGATAAGAACTTTGCACTCCATACTCAGTCTCCATATAAGGCAACAATGTGAACAAGATGAGAAGGAGTCACCACCACAGAGCTAACAGCTACTTTAGCAGTCACAGTGTGAAAAACAGAGTGTAAATATAGACAGAAGAGAAGGATGATATTTGAAAACAGACAAGGCTGTGCTGGAACTGAACAGTTTTCCATGTAAGTAACCAAGCAAGCACACAGCAGGTGCCATATGCCAAAGTGAGCAAAGAGGGATGAACTGTGTAGATACTATGTGTACAGAAATACAGGTAGTTTGGTGGAATTCTAAGATGTTGAGATGAAAGGATAGGAAGGAATTTCTATCAAGCCAGGCACCATGTCTTGCTCTTAGAATACTCACCTTCAAGAGACTGAGGGAGAGAAATTAGGAATTTCAGGTTAGTCTGGACTACATATCCAGACAATACATCTTTTATTCTTGTTTTCTTTATTTAAATCAGTAGTCCGATTGATAGAATATCATGAACAATATTAAGAAAACAGACATTTATTGCCTACACAGTAATACTCCTGCTAAGAAAACATGTTCTGTAAAAAGACAGTAATTATTAAGTTACAAATGCCAGCTGTCATATTGAAGGTTGTGGCATGAAGGGGTCTGGTGTTGTTTGGTTGATCCTTCTTCACTTTCATGGCTCACTGTACACTTCTTAAAAAGCTTCTCTGACGACCTCGTTACTGTGCAGTTATCGAGATGTGCCTTGCCTTTAAGTGTATGTATTCTGCCAATGTATCTGTTGTCTTAGCAAATCAAGAACCTCCTGCTTCCCGCTCTGGTCCTTCTCCTGACTTCACTTCTGTGTTTTTAATAGACTTCGATATTGTATGAACTAGTGGGAAATGAGTATTAAAAAATGGAAGGAAGCTATAAATTTTGCTGTAAAATCATTAAATTACACACTTAAAATAAATGGTTTTTTTAAGTATGTAAATTATACTTCAATAAGGCTGCAGAAAAGGCTTGGACAACTATGATGCCTGTCGTGTGATTTGCTATTTGTCATAGTTCCTGTGACTGTGATCTTAATAGTAGTGGGTTTTATTACAAATGAATCAGACACCAGGGTAACCAGGCAGGGAGAACACTCCGTTCCATCAGGGAAAAAAAATCAAGTCAAATTCTTTGGCTTTCTTGATGAGGGTTTTTCTGGTCACAGCTCAGTTGGCTGGAAGTTGGACAGCTATTGGCTGAGAGCAAAGATGGAGAGAGCACAATGTTTATGGGTTTAACTGAAGGTTGTGCTCATGAAAGGGGCTGAGTTTCACAGAGTGCAATTGCAGAAGCTCCAGTGGCTGATGGAGCTGGACGCTAGGAGCCTTGTAAGACTGCCATTATACGTTTTGTGATGTCTTGGCCGAGTGTGAGATGAGGCTAGATGAAGTGGAAAAATTTTGGTTTCTTTGGAAACGCACTATGTCACAGGATGTTTTTCTGGAAGCTATGTTAGGAGAGGGTGTTTTGCTGAAGCAGACACATGAGAAGGCATGTGGTATTTAGCTGGAGCACACGCATGAATTGGGGCAGAATGTTTATGGAGAACATAAATGTAATCCCACAGAGAGAGAGAGGACATCTTTACATTGCTACACTTTGCAATACTATGATGGTCTTTGCTGGTCTTCGTTCCATAATGAGAAATGCACAAAAGATCCTGTGCTATTCGGGCTGCTTCTGGCTGCTTCTGCTGCTTCTTGTTGGTTAGAGCCTTGTGGTCTCTGCCAGGTCAAGGCACTGCTACTGATTCATATTTTGCGTTTGTTATTGGACCGTACTGCACAATGAAGATTGGAATTACCCCAAAGAATTACTTCTAAATAGGTCCAAAATTCTCTCACTTTTCCTATCAACTTTCTCTCTGTGCTACCTCTGGTTGATGGGCTAGAAATTTTAAGAACCTTAAATAAAGTAGGTTTTGAAAAAATCTAAGCCTACAGATAGAGTCATGGGTTTTGAGAAAGGGTTATGTCTCCTGCTGAGGGGAGATGATATGTAGGTTGTGACTTCTTGGTTCTGTGGTCTACTGTGACCCATGAAATGGCCAGTGACTGACAGTCTCCCAGTAAGTGCAGCACACACTAAAATGCTTTTGCTTGGCGTTGGGACCTGTAGAATCTATTCATTTCTTGTCACATGTCCTCGAGTTTTCATGTTTGTGACAGTAGTTACTCTTCAGTTCTGCCATACAGGGAAGTGGGTCTATACACTGAGAGAAGAGAGTGGCTAGTGGTGAGTATGTAACATGGAGTAAGAGAAACATTATGGTGCTGGGTCTCTCGCTCTTTTTTTTTCCCCAATTTGACAATCTGGAGTCAACTGAGAAGAGAGAACAATTCAAGAACTGCCTCCATTAGATTAGTCTTTGGGTAAGTCTATGGAACATTTTCTTGAATCATGATTGTTGTGGGAGGGCCCACCATTGTGGGCAAATTCATCAGTACTCATGTGTAAAAAGAATAGCCTTTTAGGCTCTAAGAAATAGTAATGGAGCAAGCCATGGTGTGTGGCGGTTTGAATAAGAAAGGCTCCCACAGTCACATATTTGAATATTTAGATAACAGGGAGTGACAGTATTTTCCAGGATTAGAAGGATTAAGAGGTGGGCCTCATTGGAGGTAGTGGGTGTGTTCACAAGGGTGGGGTTTGAGTTTTCTAGAGCCCCATGTGTTCCCAGAGTTCCTCTCTCTCTCTCTCTCTCTCTCTCTCCCTCCCTCCCTATCTCTCTCCCTCCATTCTTCTCTCTCTCTTTCTCTCTCTCTGTCTCTCTCTGTCTCTCTCTCTCCCTCCCTCCCTCTCTCTCTCCCCCTCATTCTCCCTCTCTCTGTCTCTCTCTCTTTCTCTCTCTCTGTCTCTCTCTCCCTCCCTCCCTCTCTCTCTCCCCCTTCCTCTCTCTCTCTTTCTCTCTCTCTCTGTCTCTCTCTCTTTCTCTCTCTCTCTGTCTCTCTCTGTCTCTCTCTGTCTCTCTCTCTTTATCTCTCTCTCCCCTCTCTCTGTCTCTGTCTGTCTCTGTCTGTCTCTCTCTCTGTCTCTCTCTCTGTCTCTCTCTGTTTCTCTCTGTCTCTCTCTCTCTCTGTTTCTCTCTGTCTCTCCCTCTCTCCCTCTCTCTCTGACTCTCTCTGTCTCTCTCTGTCTCTGTCTCTGTCTCTCTCTCTCTCTCTCTCTCTCTCTCTCTCTCTCTCTCTCTTTCTCTCTGCTTACAGAGCATTAGCTCTCTATTGCTCCTGTGTTATGTTCCCTGCTATGATGATGGACCAGACGTCTGAAAATGTAAGTTATCCTCCAATTACATTCTTTCATTATAGTAGTTCCTTGACCATGGTGTCTCTTCACAGCAACAGAACAATGACTGAGACAGGGAGCAGGCCAACAAGCAGAGCTCCTTGTTACCACTTCAAGCTCCTGTTCTGGTTTCCTTCAGTGATGGTCTGTAACCTGTAAGGCAAATAACCCTTTCCTCCCCAAGTTAGTTTTGATCATGGCATTCATTACGAAGAGAAGGAAGCAAACTAGAAAGTCACAGGTCAGTACATGAGCAAGTCTTACCTATATATTAAAACAAAGTGACTATACGTATCTATTTGCGATTATGAGGTAAGCGTCTGTGGCTCTACCTGACTCACTGTTTCTATGAGAAATTGTCTTACTTAGGGTTCCTATTGTTGTAAGGAAACAGGGTGACCAAAGAGCAAGTTAGGGAGGAAAAGGTTTATTCAGCTTACACTTCTACATTGCTGCTCATCAGGAAAGGACGTTGGGACAGGAACTCAAACAGGACAGGATCCTGTAGGCAGGAACTGAGGCAGAGGCTATGGAGGGGCACTGCTTACCGTCTTGCTCCTCATATCTTGCTGAGCTTGCTTTCGTATAGAACCCAGGACCACCAGCCTAGGAATGGTGCCGCTCACAGTGGGCCAGCCCTCCCCCACAAATCACTAAGAAAATGCCCTACAGCTGGATCTTATGGACACATGTTCTCAATTGAGGGGCCCTCTTCTCTGATGACTCTAGCTTGTGTCAATTTAACATAAAATCAGGGTGGTGGTTATAATGTGATTGTCCCATGGGAAGTGTGGCACAAGTAGGAGGTGTGGCCTTGTGTGAGTGGGTGTGGCATTGTTGGAGGAAGCATATCACTCTTGGGGTGATATGCTTCTTCTCCAACACCATGTCTGCCTAGACTCTTCCATGCTTCCAACCTTGATGAAAATAGACTGAACTTCTGAACCTGTAAGCCAGCCCTAATTAAATGTTGTCTCTTATAAGTTGCCTTGGTCATGATGTTTTTTTTGCAGCAATGAAACCGTCAGACAACCAGCCTGTAGAAAAACCCCCAAAGAGCAGAATTCTTCAACGATAGAAAATATTTTCAAGTCCTGCAGTGAGAAACTTATTCTTGAGAGAAGAAACAGTAATGAATGAGTTCATGATAAGGTTGCCTCCAAAGACATTCTTGGAGTGTAGATGTGGCTCAGGGAGACCCCATGGAGTGCACAGGGGCTTCTCAGGAGAAGAGAGCTACATGGTCAGGAACCACAAAGGATTTTAAAGTAATTGCAAATGGCATAGGAAAGAGCTCAATGCAGCACCTCTGCATTGGAATCACTGTCAAGAGTTTTCTGAGGATAAGCTTACATGTGAGTCAAAGACGGGAACTTTCTGGGGCTAGATACCATAACAGGGCCCACAGGTGTGGAGGAAGCCATCCAGGCTTAGGAGAGCCAGGCAAGACAAGCCAGTGCAGGAGCTCTTTGTGGTCATCTAGGGGCATTGAGCACAGACCTAAAAAATACTACAGGATGCAACAGAGGCAAACAGTTGTCAGGGAAACTAAAAACAGGATCCACGTAACACCTGACAGAAGCTCACGGCATCCCCATCTTCCCATTTAAATTACTTTTTACTGATCATACAAAATAATGGGCTTTATGATACTTTCAGGAATCAATAGATATAAATTGGTTTGGCATTCACTACTCTTGAGTTATCCTCGTCAAAATGTCCTCCGGGGAAGCCTCCACCTCACATCCACCTTCTGTAATGATGGTTGGCTGTACTTTAAGGAATCAAAGAGACCAATATGGATGCGGCCCAAGTTCAACTCATCCTAGACCCTTTCTGTTCTTCCTGCTCTCCTGCTTCACTTTTTGAGAACTCCATTTGGAATTCCTTCCTCCCTCAGTGTCCTCTACTCCCTCATGTGTTCTTTAGTCTTTCTTCCACATCACCATCAATTTAATCTTTCTTACCCTCATCCTGGTCTCTTCTCTGCATGTGAAGGTTGGATTTATTTGAAAAGATGACTTTAGGGGCCTGGAGAGGTAACCAATGGATCAAGAGCTCGTCTGCTTTGAAAGAGGACGTGGACTTGTTCTTTCAGCTCATGTCCAATGTCTCCCAAACACCTTTAATTCCAGCTCCAGGGGACATGACTATTCTTGTCTCTGTGGTCTCCTGTATTCATGCCCTGCCCCCACCCACATAATTAAAAATAATACATCTACAGATGAGAAACAGGTTTCATTAGGTTTCGTTAGTCAAACAATCCCCGATCTTCTCTGATTCTCAGTCTGCTTGGATCAGTTTATTGGGTTTCCCCTTGAGTTCCAAGACCACCTCCCTGTTACCTGCCCCTCTTTCCCCAACCGTCTGTTTCTCCCACAAACTTCACCTCAGAGAGTCTATCTATGTCTGGCCCCTCTCCACTGCTTCCTAAACATCCATCTTTTTTTCCCCCGTGCCATCCCTGCTCCTCTAAGACTCATCACCAGTTCTTTTCTCTCCCTAAATACCAGACCAGCTCAGTCCTGTTTGTTTTAGCCTATGTGACATCAGACTTACTGTTCACAGCCTTGACCTTTCCGGCTTCCTCTCCATGTTCCATCCACCACAGCCCGTCTCCTCCACCAAAGTGTTCACACACAACACGTCACATCGCACATTTTAATTTTTAGAGCAAAAACAAATTCCACTGGAAAAGATACTGGGGTTGTCAAAGGCCCTTGTGTATCTGAAACACAGGAAAACAAACATTTTCCCCCAATCCTATAAATTCCCCATCTATGCCCCCAACACATTGTGAATTTCACCTTAACGGATCTTTTCCACCAGATTATAGACGTAGATGTGGACGTCGCCATCAAACTTGATGAAGTACACGGAAGGCTTTGCTGGAACTTGGTAAATGAATTTTCCAGATTGTTTTGGACCCGTCGCTTCTGGTGAACTGCACACATTGACCTGTTAAGATGTCACTGTCAGCGTCTGACTTCACCTCTGAAGGAGGAGTCTCTGGAATGATATGGAGGTTACCTTCTGTGTAATCATCCAGGAGCTGGTAGATGTATAGGATGGATCTTTCTCGTATGTGATGTAAAACCAGTCCTTCATGATCGGTACCTGGGCTAGGACCACCCCCCTCCAGTTGTCCTTAGAGCCATGTTTGCCCACAAATTTATGCTCCACATCTCGGCCAACCATGGCACTCACAAGATGGGCGTCTTTCACTTGAGGAAACACTACTTTGTGAGGCAAGACCTTAAGCTTTAAAATCCTCTCATTGCTGTGAAGTTCCAGTCCATAGACACAGTCAATTCCGTCATACTTGACCAGATAGAGAGAGGGATTTGTTGGCAGTTGTTCTAGAATGATGGCCTTCCATTTAGTGAGGGGCTCATCACCTTCCTTCCATCCGTGAGAAATTCTGCAGCCCACAATGTTCCCCAGGGCCTGGGGAGAAGGCCTCCTCCTCCTCCGCTTCTGGAAGGATGGTGTGCTCATCATCCTCAGAGACATCCTCTTCTTCTTGGCTGTAGACCTAATGTGGTAGGCCACGGCATCCTCGTCCACTGTCTTGTGGCTTTCGTTCTGTGTTCAGGCTTCATACTTGCCCGTGGCCTGGGTTTGAAGAGCTCGCCTGCTTAAACCAGACACAATGCTGGTGCCTCTGTCATGTGAGTGCCTGCAAGAACAATGGGGGTGGGGTGGGGAGGGCGCTGGACCAAGGCTCTTGTCTAAGAGAACTTTGGAGCAGGTGAGGAAGGCGATGGTAGACAGGGTTGAGCATCGGAATCTAATTCTGTCATAATCAGGAGTTCGTAGGAGGGCTGGGCAATGGTGGAACACACCTTTAATTCCAGCATTAAAGAGGCAGAGGGAGGCAGACCTCTGTGATATCAAGGCCAGCCTGGTCTACAGAGTTAGTTACAGGATAGCCAAAGGTACCCACAGAAAAACCCTGTCTCAAAAATCAAAATCTAAAGTTCAAAGGGAAATGAACAAATGGTCCTCTCAGCTCAGAATAACATATTCAGACACATTTCTTCACCCCGAGGTACTTTGCCTCTGCTGAGGAACCTCTCCTTGACTGGCTAGGTCAGTGTGGGATTAAGTATCCCTGTCCCCACTTTAAGCAAGCAGAACAGAGAAAAGATAGCAAAGGAGCCAGAAGGGTGGCCACACCCCTCTTCTACCCTCTAACTATGAACTATGTGGCAACATCCACAAGTGTCTACCCAGAGACACAGCACACCAGTCCACTGGCTTTCTGTACTGTGCATCCTGAACCAGGCCCAGGTTTATTCCGCGACACTGTTGCATCTGTGACCGCAACAAGAGTCTTTTGTGTAGGCAACAACAGCCACGTAGAAATAATAGCTCATGTTGTTGGGATTTAGCTAAGTGGTAGAGCAGTTGCCAAGCAAGCACAAGGCCCTGGGTTCGGTCCTCAGCTCCGAAAAAAAAAAAAAAAAACAAAAAAAAAAAAAAACGAAGAAATATTATCTCCTAAAATGCACAGGCACAGAGAGGACCTTTGGCATTTCAGTAGAATTGTGAATTATGAATTAGATATTGTTAGCAAAGGATAATAAACTCTTAGACTGACTAGCCTAGACCGTCCGCCGAGCTCTCAAACGTGGAAGACATCAGAACATATGGTTACTCGCTGTACGAGGGAAAACTTTTAGCTTTCTGGGCTACAAGGGTCCCAGTTATCTTCATAAACGTATTTACTGAGAGAAAATGTTCTAGTCGTCCAGATTCTGTCTTCGGAAACTGGTCAGGCTCCAAAAGGCTGTTGAACAATTGTGGGGTTCAGGAGCTGAACTGGCTTTCACAGCCCGCTGGGAAGATAGTGAACCCACCTTCAAGGAGTCTAGCGCCCCCAAGTGGAAGAGAAGCACAACCTCTGCCCTTCTCTCTGTGACATCATCCAGGCTCTGCTTACGTCATAGAAGCCCACTCAGCCCAGTTCCTTCCCTAGTTACGCTTAGAAACTTCCAGCATCTAGGTTTTAGCTTCTCATGTAGCCTCGTGGAGACACAAAGTACAGTCCCCACCCAAATATTCTGATGACTCGAGTCACAGTCTGCCCAAGTAGCTCTTTTCATGCATTTTTTTCTGAAAAAGTCTTTGGTTTCTCATTCACCAACATCCTTGGTGGTTATTTTCCCAGCTCCTATCTTTCCTTTGGTTATCTTTAAGTCATTTTCCGTATCGGAAATTTTGCTAGCCTCTCTCTCCGAGGCAGCCCTCTGGATAGCACCCCAAAATTAGCTTTATAAAAACCCACAATTAGAGGAGGGCCATTTTTATTCAAACAAAGCTGGAATTTGACAGGATTAAATACCTTGTATTGAAGTCAATGGGAATCATGAATTATGTATTCTTTGCAAAGAGCGAGGAAAAATTAGCTCCTGGACCTGCTTCCAAAGTCGGGATAAACTGATGACAAACCCGGTATCGACCAGTCATATTTTAAATGTCTTAAAATTCACCAGCACTTCAGGTCAAGGAATTTATTAGATCAAATGCAGCAAAACAGGATGAAATAGATGACGTAATTTTGTTTTTGAAATATGGGTAGACAGAATACTGGATGCAGGTAAGTGTGGAATTTACCTGTAAATTACAGGCACTTTAATTGTTTGTGTCACATAGTTCTTCAGGTCTTCAAAAGGATTCTTTTCAGAACCCTCCCCTGTCCCCACCACACTCTGACCCTCCCTTCCCTCTCCCCAGTAATTCCCTTCCACATTAACATTATAATTTTTTAAATGTACTTAGAGCTAAACAACTTATGGCAGCTTTTTAAAATCTGTCCACTTTTCTAAGTGCACCGTCTTCCTTTTCTCCCTTCTATCCTAGTTTTAAGCACATTTTCCTTCACACTTTGAGTTTTCCTCTCTGTCTGCTCTCATGACTCCTCTGCCAATATGTGACTGTTGTTCACTATGTCGCTGACCTCAAGGTGGGGTTAACTCACATGACATGATTTTTTCCCCTTTTCTCCCCTTCATCTTCCTTCTCTAGGCACCTGCTGAGATTTACAGCCTTGGGGATTTTTTTCAAGCCTGGAAAGCACACACACACACACACACACACACACACACACACACAAACACACACACACACGCACACTCACACATACACACATACACACAGAAACACTCATACATACCCAAACACACGAACACACACATACATACACACACAAACACACACACATGCACACCCAAACACACACACAAACATACACATATACACACTCAAACACACATATACACTGAGAGATAGAGACAGAGAGAGACACTGTGAGAGACAGAGAGCCCATGAGGAAACATGTAATATCATCTTTCTAAGAACAATAAACAGAGACAACTTTCAAAAAAGGGAAGAACAAGTAGACAACAAGAAGAACAATCACGTCATAGCCGTCAACTTGAGGAGGAAAGAGTTTGTCTCACTCTATCTTCTAGGTTCCTGTCTGTTATTGAGCGACGTTGGGACAGGAACTCAGGCAGGACTCTAGAGGCAGGAAAGGAAGCAGAGACATCTTAGAAATGCTGAGAACTGGATTGCTATCCATGACCTACTCAGCTTTCTCTCCTCCTACAACCCAGGGCCACCTTCATAGGGGATGACACTCCCCATAGTGGGCTAGACCCTTCCACATCAACCATCAACAAAAAAATTCCTTAAATTTGTGGCCGAAGGCCAATCTGATGGAGGCAATACTTCAGCTGAGGCTCCTTCTTCCCAGGTTGAGTCAAACTGACAATAAAAACTAACCAGACCCCCTTCCCATCCATTCTGATTGCCACACTGTGTGCAATAGACAAGTCATTGGAATAACCTTAGCTGTTGATCACTGGATGAATGGCTTAAATATGGGATATACATTGATGTGATTTTCATCCGTGTATAGGAGGAAATGGTTTTGTTCTCAGAAAAACGGATGGAGTGTAAAATACAATGTGTTAAGTAAAACAAGACAGACTCAAACAGACGATTGTGAAATTTAGATTTTAATAAGGGATAGTAAGTGAAAGGGGGCATATAGGAAGAGGAAGGGGAGCAGCAGTGTGTGTGTGTGTGTGTGTGTGTGTGTGTGTGTGTGTGTGTGCAGGTGGAAATGGAGGTGAGTTGTGAGGATGAAGATGGCTAATGTACAGTATAAACCTGTACAAGGAGTCACAAGCAAGGCCACTGACTTGTACATTTGAAGTACATCGATATAAAAGAACTTAGTCTAAAACAATGTTTTGATTAAATTGTGGGTTTATAGTTTAGAGATACCATAAAGTTTATTCATATTTTCCTTCCCACATGTGGCTCTTGCTGTTTTGAGCTTGATACTGGTGACAGGATATGGCAATGAGCTTTGGTGTCTGTACCTCATCAATCACCCGGAATTCACGTCATTCATTGAGGCTACTGTGGGGAGGGAGGTAGTTAGAGTTCTTAAGGGTACACCACCTGGGAAGAATAATGCCCACCCCCACTATAGATATCCAAATATTCACCCTCTTCTCTTGTTTGAATGTGTTTTCCCAAAAGTAATTTTCTGAAGATTAATCCCCAGTGGGAATGTAGTTGTGAAGAATTGATTAGGTCAAGAGGGATGCGACCTACAAATAAAGATCCATTAATGATTCTTTTGTGGAAAAAATGTTCAATTATGAAAGTGAGTTTGGCTCTCTCTCTTGTCTTCCTAGCCCATTGGATCCTTTCTGTGGTGACAACATCCCACAAGAACTCCTTCATCTGCCGATGGTCTGTTCATCATTGATTTACAGGCTTCTGAAGCAGAATCATACCCAATATGCGTCATTATAGACTAGCCAAACGGTGACATTCTGTTTGTCCATACGAGCGTGAACATGCCTCAGAATTGTGAGCAACCAGGTCATATGGGAAAGCGAAGCTGGCAGAGAGTAATAGGTTGTTAGTGCTGACTGAAGACAAGATGGGTTCAGGGTTAGCGTGTGTGCTCTTCGTGAAAGAAACAGGACAGAGGAAGAGTGTAGATTGGGAAGATGCAGCTTGGGAGGCATGCAGACATCTACCGTTGGCCTTGTGGGGACAAGGAGCCATTAGGGAAGGGGGAAGATCACCAGGGATAGCTTCAGCCACTGCTTTTGGCTAGCAAAACCCTTTTTAGAATCCTCATCTTCGAGGATGTAAAAAAAACTGCCTGGAGTCAGTTGATCCATCAGTAACCATCAAGAGTGTGTCCACTATTCCAGAGGGACCCAGGAAAAAGCCTGATCGTGGAAGATCCTTTGCCTTCCAGAGATGGAGACGTCTCCCCGGCAACACTGGGCAACCCATCTACGTCGGTAAGGGCATCCCACCAAGTCCTGGTCAGTGGTCCTTAACCCTTGGATTGAGACCCCTTTGGGAGCTCAAATGGCCCTTGCACAGGAGTCACATATCATATATCCTGTACATCAGACATTTACATTACAATTCATAACTATAGCAAAATTAAAGTTATGAAGTAGCAATGAAATAATTTTACAGTTGGTGGAGCTGTATTAAAAGGTTATGTTAGGAAGGTTGAGAACCTCTCTTCCTGACCCCTCTAAGATATGCCTGTCGGTGTGGACTGGAGGTATAATCCCTTTTATTCAATCAGGCAAATCCAGAAAAACCAAAACACCACCAAAAGGTTATGAAGGATAAACAGCCACTGCACCCACATTGTCAGGACTGCTGACATCTTAGACAAATGATGTCAATATGGAAATCACGTCACACCATGACCATCCCCCTAAATGAAAAGCAGAGGAAAAAAACCAGTTCCCTGGTGGTGGCACCAAGAGAAAACCATTGTCAGAATCGTCAGCAAGGATTTTAAAGCCAGGATTCAAGAGTCGTCAATGAGAAACTTCCAAAACAAAAGGATACACAAAATCTTGGTGAGGTAATAGAAGAAACAAGAGAAAATCGAATAAAAACTCACTGAATTAAAAAGAACACTAAGAGTAGGAATTAAAGACAAGTCTAGGCAAGATGAACAATGAAGTGGAGATTAGAGCAGCAGAAGGGGCTGGGGTGACGGCTCACTGCTTAGGAACTCTGGATGCTCTTGCAGAGGATCGGGGTTCAGAGGATCTGATGGACTCTTTGATCAAAACTCACACACACTCACATACACACACACAAACAAAAACACACACACACACGCACATACACACACATACACACACAAACACACATAAACACACACATGCACTCACATACACACACACATACACACATACAAACACAAACACACACACACACCCACTCACATACACACACATACACACACAATCACACACACACATACACACACACAAACACAAACACACACACACCCACTCACATAAACACACACACATACACACACAAACACACACAAACACATACACACACATACACATACACACACACAAACACAAACACAGACACACACACACACACCAACTCACATAAACACACACACAAACACACACACACACACACACACACACACACACACCATAGAGATAAATTTAAAACAAATTAAAAAAAGAAGGAGCCAGGCATGCCCCTTTAATCCTGGACTCAGAAGCAAGCTGATCTCTGTGAGTTCAATGCCGACCTGGTTTATACAGTGAGTTTCAGGCCAGCTCTACCTACATAATGAAACCCAGTGTCAAAATAAAACAGAAAAGAGTGTTCTATTAATTTCTGATAATGTAGGCAACAGAAAAACTATTTCTACAGAGAAAGAACTTATTTTTGAGAGAATCAGTGGGCTGGAAGGAGACCCCAATTCTCTGTGTCACTAACTCCATCACGGCCTCAGCAGGAAGCAAGAATGGGTACAGCTAAAAGGAAGCAGGGCGATCATGAGTAAAGCTGTGGACACGCATCAGCCCATCAGCAACAGAAGCAGGCAGAAAACCAGCTCGGATGAGATGGCTTTACCAGCCAATGTCTCTGACTGTCAGTCCCTAGTAGCACCAGGATGTTCTTTTGCTTCAAGTACCCTGGACTTTTCAGACACTCAGAAAACACGGAACAAAGTGTGGCAAATGCGTAAGAAAAGATGTCTTGTGGGACATATTTGTTTATATAGGTTTCATGTAGCCCAGGCTGGCCTCAAACACACTATGCACCCAAGGATGATTTTGAACTCCTTGTTCTCCTCCTGGTAATGGGACTATGGGCATGTACCACCACACCAGGCTGATGAGGTTCTGTAGGTGGAGCCCAGAGCTGTGTGAGAGCCAAGTGAGCACTCTGTCCACTGAGCTGCATCTCCAGCCCCTCGGGATGTGTTCTGCTAATACAACAAATCTAAAATAGACGTCTTCAATGAGAGACAACAGGAGTCTCCCAGTCCAGAAACATTAAATTACACATTCACAATAATACAGATGTCAAGAAATAATGAAACTATGTAACAGTAAGAAAAAAAAGAAGCTAGGAAATATACTGTCAAAATGTGTGAGACATAACTATGACGGTGCTAAGAGGAAACTTTTTTTTACAACACTAATTTTTATCTACCTAATTTTAGCAACCTAATTTTTATCTACAATGGAAAATAAGAAAATAATTAATTCAATGAAAAAATAATTGGTAAATGGAACCCCAAAACACTAAAAATGAGATATTAACAAAAAAAAGACAATGAAACACAATTAGTTTTCTTTTTTAAAGCAAAGAGTGGTATTTCATCGTCTCAGTTAGACCTAGTTAGAAAAATATAATGTCCATACTCTTTGGCGATTAAAAAAAAAAGAAAGAAATTGCCGTGCTTTAGAGTTTATGCAGAACACTGAACCTGGTATCACAGACAAAAATTTAAAAATAAATATTCATCATTTAAACTCTTTTTAATGACAGTGTTTATACTCAACTTGTCTCTCCTATAATCTGTTTAATATCAGACAAGATTTCCAGGGGTGCCATATGGAGATTATGCAGTGTTGAAATGGAAGCTCGGCATTGTATTCCCAACACAGACTCTGGTTGAGAACATCATTGTTTTTATCACGAGGAAACTAACACAAGATCCAAGCCCAGTCTCCCGAGGTGTTGTCCCATCTTAGAGCCATTTCCTCAGACAGCACTTCCCATGTGTCATATTTTTCTTCAAAAATCGGAACAGACTTGTTTGCTGCACTGTTTGGTTTGCCGTGCTGCTTGGGAGATCCTGGACCATCAGACATGATGAAACTTCTCCCCCCCACCCCAAACTACAGCACTGGTATCAGCGTAGAGGAAATAGGAGAGACAGAAACAAGAAAGGAAAAAAAAACCTGTTGTTGTTTGGAGAAGAGTCATGTAAGTAGGCCAAGCTGACCTTGGATTTTCTATGTAGCCCAGATTGGCCTTGACTTACTATATAGCCCAGGCTGGCCATGAACTTCCTCTGTATCTTGATTTACGATGTAGCCCAGACTGCCTTTGGACTTACTATGTAGCCCATGCTGGATTTGAACTTGTGATCTTCGCGAGTATTGAGAATATAGGTATGCACTACCACACTCATCTTGGTATTTGTTAGTATGAGTGACTCAGCTGTGGCCCCTCATTTGCCAGCCTCCCTCAAAATCAATAATAGCATCCAAAATCACCCATTAGGGTAATCCCATCCTTTAACTCATCTGTTAAGGTAAGACTTTACAGAACAGAGAGTCAGCAGGGTCCTCCTCCTTATTAGAACACATTTGTGTGGAGGGATTTGAGTGATTGTTTGAGTGAGCCAGTCATACCTTAACCTGGTTCTGATATTATGACCAAGACAGAAAAAAAAAGAATAAGAAAACCAAAGTAAAGGAGATGGGTCCAACACCGGGACTTGAACCCTAGTAGTTGAGGAGATGGCTCACAGGTCTCAGGTAAATGATGGGTAGGCTTTGTGGCCCACACAGAATCCCAGTCCAGGGAGGTAGAGATAGGGCCGATCCCCAGGGCAAGACAGCTGTCAAGACTAGTCATATTGGTGAACTCTGTGTTTGACTGAGAAGTGCTGCTTCAATGAATAAGGTAGAAGAGAAAATTGATTAGTCCCTACATTATACACTTTACGTACATGTATGCACACTTTACGTACATGTACACACACACACACACACACACACACACACACACACACACACACACAGAGAGAGAAACAAAACAAAAAACCTTGGACTTAAGGCATTGCCTCCACTGTAGTAGCACATAATAGGAGGTGGGGATCTAAATAAGTGTTCCTTTCCACCCCCAAAAAGACCAACATATTTATGAACCCTCAGCCCTGGATCTGTACAATCTGCTGAGGACTCCCAGATGTTTAGTTTAGTCTCTTCGCTCTCTAACATATTCTGGTGTTCTGTTTCAGGAATCCTGAGCTGGGGCTCGGCTGACTTGAGCATCACTCCCAGTCTTGCATCCAAGACAACTTTCAGCTGCCATGTACTGATCCTTGGAATTCCCTGCCAAGGAACCCTGACTTGCATTTCTCGTGAGGCCATGCCATGAAGCCAGAGAAAGTGTGGCTGTCTTACTCTGCCATTTATTAGCTTAGAGTATTGGGAAAGTGGTTCGAAATTAAAACCTCAATTCCCTCATGTATAAATGAGCAGGCGAACAATTCCAGTTCTTCAGTTCTACATTAGGAGTGAGTTAGAAAAACACATCAAATGATTAATGCCAATGTGTTTTATGAATGATAAGCAGTATTATTTAAGTGATTTGTAACATTGGAAATTATTGTACCTGGAACGTAACTGTTTTCATTATCTTTGCACAGATGATGTGAGGAAAGCATCTAGAATGCAAAAATGCTTCCTTTTTTGCTTTATTTCCAAGAAGCATTTCTTTCTGCTCCAATTATTTTTTTTAAAACTTACTTTCCACTCCATCTCCCCTTAGGTGATTAGGTTAGAACAGGGTTTGGTGAGAGGGATTATAAAACGTTGTGTTACAGTATATATTGACAAGATCAACTGCTGAGTTCAAATGGAGGCACCCTCCATGGATAAGCCATGCTCCCCCTGAAGCTATTGATTTCTTTTCTTTTTTTATACCAGCGAGATCCCAAAAGCCTTCATAACTTTACAGGTTGTTGCCATTGTTCTTCATAGCCCTCCAGAACTTGATGGTAAGACCCTATTTCTGAGGATACTGAATCATTTTGGTCACAGGTCACAGAAGTGTCAATCTCAAGTTGAGGTGGAAGCATCCTCTATAATGGCTAGCCTTCATGGTTCAAGAAACTGCTATGTATGCTTCCAGGGGAGAAAATCATCTACAATCTTACTTGGGGGTGAACAATTCAAGCTAAAATGTCAGGCAAGATGTGCCCCTAATGTGTTAGTGGCATCACAATCATGGGAGTAACCAGTGGCTTTCCAATCGGATACAAGGCATATTGCACACAAGGTAGTTCACACCAGGTTCTGCAAACTGGTCAAGACCTTATGGTTAGGATGATATAGGCCCTATGAAAGAACCTAATGCTAAGTACATTGTCAAACTTCCTTACAAACATCAAAATGTGTATCTATAGATCAGGGTTGCACTCAGCTCTCATCAGAGAAGAAGCCTCTGACTACCATGGGCAGAGACATACAGATGGACAAAGTGCTGGGAATCAGTGGAGTTGAACTGTTCAGGTAGAAATAGGACAGCTAAGACTTCTCCTCCATAGCTCAAAGATGATCATGAAAGAGTGGGTAGAAAGAATATAAGAACCAAAGGATGGGGAAGTGGACAGCAAAGGATGTCTTTTAGATTGGACCTAGTCAATGAACTCTTAAACTGATGGCGGCTATGGTCATGGGCACAAGACTGGGCCCCTCAACACTTCATTACAGAAGGGAGAGGCCATAAAGACCCTCCCATCCCTTGGCAATCAACATTTACTGGAGGAGGGTTCTATCCTGCAGGCTTAGATTTTTCAAGACCTACTTTAGTAAGAGATTTTAAACCCTTTAACCTTCCTCTAGCCCACCACCCACCAGAGGTAGTGGAAAGGAAAGGATAAGAGTGCAAACAAAGGATGTCTTGGACCTGCTTAGATATAGTTCTCTGGGGCAATTTCAATCTTCATCATCAGGGTGTCAATTCAGTTGACATGAATCAGCAGAAGTTGGTCGATCTACTTGCAAACACCATTCACGATTCACCAAGGACAGTTCAAGCCAGAAGTAATTGCTGAGCTCTTCCAATTGGCCTGGGTTCGAGGAGGCAGCAAGAAGCCACTGGAATGTCTCCACAAGAAGTTCTCTGGGGTTTTTTTCTCTACAAAGTCATGACAAACAATGGTCAGTGAAGAAGGAAAGGTGAACCAATGCCACAGCATGGTCCATGAAGACCAGGTTCATCAAAGTACATTGAGCATCATCGAACAGTGTCAAGGCAAGCCAATGCCGTGGTGTTGCCCACTGTTGTCCAGGGTTATACTCGTACCCTTTCTAAATATCACATGCCCTTTTCCCAGGCAGCTACCAGAAACACCATGTGTTTGTTCTCAGCAAAACATCCTCTCCTAAGACAGTTTCCAGAAAAACATCCATGACACAGTTGAGTCTCCAAAGAAACCAGAAATTTCTGCTTCACTCCCTTCTTCATTCCTGTACCCGTAGATAAGTTGTTCTGTCGAATTCCTCTGTACTCATGTAATTAATTAAACTTAGGGAATACACGCAGAAAGGAGACATGAAATAGGAGGGGGGACTTATTCAGAATGTCAGTGCCAATTGGAGAGGGAATGGCGTGAGAGAAAGGTTTGACCGAGGGGATGACGGAGGATGATGAGGGAGGAAGCAAGGGGGAACTGAAGGATGGGATGGGAGAATGAGGGAGGGGGATGAGGGAGGGGAATTGGGAAGGGAAATACAGAAAGGAAAGGTCTAAAACTCATTATATAAGTATATGAAATTGTTAAACAAAAACGTAAAAATCATCATTTTTTTAAAAAAAAAAGTTTAATGTTTCTCTTTATAGAGGGTCAATCATTACAACTTAGGGCTTATTTTGTTGGATCAATTTTGTCTTTAAGGTTTTTTAGTTCCTTGGAGCAAATTGTCAGATGTGAAGTTTTAGTTCGACTCAGTGCTGTCCAGGGTTCTGTGTAACTGAAAAATCAAGTCAATAAACACTTTGTATTAATCGTCAAAATCCCAGTGAGTTCTCTCCAGTAATTTTCCTTTTATCACACTCCACCCGCAGCCCTTCTCAAAATACTGGCTGAATTAAGTACCTGCCACTGAATGGGACACAAGTTCAAACCAGTGAAAGTGGGAAAAAGCAACTAAAAGCAAACAAAGTAACAAACATCAAAACTTCTTCTCTCTGCATCTTGGATTCCATTTTATGGTTTTGGAGAGTCTACTACACTGAACAAAATGAAAGTGGAGAGTCTGAGGTGGTGGTTAACTTAGTGAAGAAAGGCAGGCATAGCTGCAAATGGGGGGAGGCGGGGGGAGGCTGACAGCGCGGTTCCTCTCTTGATGATGTATGTAAACACCAAAGCTGAGAATGAAGAGAACCTCCAAGTGAAAATGGTGATGCCAAAATTTATGAATACCAGAGCGTTTGTATCACACTGACTGAACATTCACACAAATAAATCACACTGCACGACTAGTATGCGTGTTCACACACATCAAGTGGTGCTGTGTTTGGGGGATTGTATAATCAATGATTGTGTGTGACTGGCTTGGTAGTTGGGAACCGTTACTGCTCTTGCAGAGGACCTGATTTCAGACCCTGGCACCAACATGGTGGCTCACAAGCATCGATTACTCTTGTTCAGTTCTGTGCCCTGCTCCTGTCTCCTGTATTGATGAATACACATGTGGTCTTGAGGGAAACCGACTTGAGCCCTGTGGCCTCCCATGTCTTATTGACAGCTATACCTGCTTTTCTTCCCTAAGTTTCTTGTGGCTTCTGTATATCTATCTTTTATACAGATACATAAAAGCAAGGAAAACACCCATATATGGAATTTAAAACAAGGAAACAAAGAAGAAAGAAAGAAAGAAAGAAAGAAAGAAAGAAAGAAAGAAAGAAAGAAAGAAAGAAAGACAGCTGAACACCCTCCAGGTCTGCAATGTGACCATCACACTCCAGTTGCTCTGCTTTCCCCATCATGATGGATGGTACCAGCTCAAATAATGGGTCAAAATAAACACTTCCTGACTCTTTTTTATTGGAATTTTATGTGTTTAAATTTCAAATGTTATCTGCTTTCCTGGATCCCCTCTCTCCCATTCTCTCTCCTCCTGCTTCAGTGATGATGCTTTTCTTCCCACCCACTCCCATCTCAACACCCTGGCACCTCCCCACACTGGGGAACTGACCCTTCACATGAACAAGGTATTCTCCTCCTATTGATGCCAGACAATGCCATCCCCTGCTATATATGTGGCTGGAGCCGTGGGACCCTCCATGTGTCCAGTCATTATCCCTCCAATCATGGGTTATGGGCCTTCATGCAGGTGCTGGTAATTTCACAGCAGGCACTGCTTCCCACAGAACTATGTCCCCAGCTTGCACTTTATCCCATGTTACTGGCATTCTGGAGATCCTGTATTTTGTTTATTTCGCCCATAGCTAGACACTCTTTCTTGGACTATAAGTAAGTGATCTAACTTCCTAATGCTGCCCCCTTTAACACAGTTCCTATTTTGTTACAATCCTTGATGACAAAATTATTCCTGTTGCTACTTTATAGTTGTAATTTTGCTACTGTTATGAATCGTTGTAGGTAATCATTTTGGAGACTGAAGTTTGTAAAAGGGATCATGACCCACACACAGGTTGTGAACCACAGCTACAACCGGTTGGTGGCAAGATATATTTGAAGGAAAAACTGGGGAAGACAACCACCAGCCATGGGTCCTAAGGCCATCATTTTTATATATAATATATATATATATATATATATATATATAATTTTATATATATTTATATATAGCATTCTGAGAGAGGTAACACAACCACAGGAAAACACACATAGTATGCTCTCATTGATAAGTGGCTTTTAGCCCAAATGCTTGAATTACCCTAGATGCATAGAACACATGAAACTTAAGACCGATGATCAAAATGTGAAATGCTTCATTTTTTCTGTAAAAGAGGAACAGAATACCCTTGGCAGGGAATTGGGACTCAACGATTAAAACAGAGGCAGAAGGAACACCCATTCAGAGCCTGCCCCACATGTGGGCCATACATATACAGTGACACATTTAGACAAGATGGATGAAGCAAAGTAATGCAGGCTGACAGGAGCCGGATGTAGATCTCTCCTGAGAGACACAGCTAGAATACAGGAAATACATAGGAGATCGCCAGCAGAAAACCACTGAACTGAGAACAGGACCCTCGTTGAAGGAACCAGAGAAAGGACTGGAAGAACTTGAAGGGGCTTGAGACCCCATATGTACATCAATGCCAAGCAACCAGAGCTTCCAGGGACTAAGCCACTACCCAAAGACTATGCATGGACTGAAACTGAGCTACATACTCATAGGTAGCAAGGAATAGCCTAGTAAGAGGACCAGTGGAAGGGGAAGCCCTAGGTCCTGCTAAGACTGAACCCCCAGTGAACGTGATTGTTGGGGGGAGGGCGGTAATGGTGGGATGATGGGGAGGGGAACAGCCCCCCACAAAAAGGAAAAAAAAAAGAAATACATTTAAATGAAAATTCTATACTTGCAATTAAATAGAAAATCTTCTAGAATTTTATAAAAGAACTAATGAACAATAAATATACCTACCAAAAAAAAATATGGGCAATTGCATCTTAAACACGGGTATGCAGTTGTACCTAAAACAAATGTACTTTTTGGATGCAGGAGAAATAAACCTGTTTTCTTATACAAACTGATAGCCTGTATATTATTGGTGTGGGAGAGTTAATGCTTAAAGTTATTTTTTTTTTTTGGAACTGGCACCGAACCCAGGGCCTTGCACTTGCTAGACAAGCGCTCTACCACTGAGCTAAATCCCTAACCCCTATGGTTAGCGTTATAAATGAAGAGTATTTATGGGTCTTTTTTATTTTGTGGTTTCCACATACTTTTTCCCTCTTCCGATGAATTACTACACGGTTATTTACCATTTCTGTCCTCTTGAGAATATCCCTTATTTTCAGAATGCGGTTTCCCATTTTTAG
Source organism: Rattus norvegicus (assembly GCF_036323735.1). NCBI lineage: Eukaryota > Metazoa > Chordata > Mammalia > Rodentia > Muridae > Rattus > Rattus norvegicus. The sequence goes on along the minus strand of NC_086021.1, from coordinate 13,957,266 downwards.
ACTAAGGTTGCTGAAGAGACATGGCTTCCTGGTGATTATACTATGTAAAGTTTTTCCTCTTGTGTTGATGTGAATGATACATTTGCTCAGTAGTAAATTCTAGGCTAGTATCTGTATTCATTGAAAACATGTTGAAAGGTGATCCAAGCCCAATTATTTTAGAATATCCATTGAAAATTCAGGTGTTAGTCTCATGTTACAAGCTTTACATGTGACTTAGTATTTTTCCTTCACACTTTTTGTATTTTTATTTCTCTGTTCAGTTATACTTTGATGATGATGATGATTATGATTATGATGATGATTATTTTATTTTTATTATTATTTATTATTATAATTATTATATTTATTATATTTATTATTTTTACTATCACTTTTATTATATTATTATCATTATTTATTGCTGTTATTATTATTATTATTATTATTATTATTATTATTATGTGTCTAATGATATTTTCAATGATTCTAGTACTTTAACAGGTTATCTCTTTCTGGTTTGGGGAATATTGTTCCCAGAAAAACACATACAAATAGTTTTTGTAGTTGATATTATTCTCGTGCTACTCATAGTGTCCTAAACTTATGAATCAGGGACCCAGCCTCAGTTAGTTCTGATTGGAAATTAGAAATGTTGATAGCCAGTGTTTAGGCAGGGCAGACAGAGCAGGAGTTGCAGGATGCTTGGACAAAAGTCCAGAGAAGAAGAAGCCATGGAGATTCTCCAGGACAGTCTTTAAGGACAGAGAAGCATCTGACATAGAAGAGCATGAGAATAAGCAGACCCAGGAGAGTTGCCCAATGGAGTCCAGGACAAGAAAGATGGGATATAGATTTTAGCAAATAATAACGTGGGAATATCAGTGGAGGATAGTTTAGCCACTCGGAGGTTAGGAAGTGGCCTTGCCATTGAGCTGTTAAAGGCATAGAAAAATATAAAGGCTGTATGTGTGTGGCCTCCATCCATAAGCCCCCTATCCCTATCCTTTTCTGCTGCCCTGTCTTCTTCAAAGGTTTTTCCCCTCAGCAAAAAATTCCACTTGCTTCCTTCCCAGCGGGACATTCTATTTAATGGAAGGTCCAGCCTTAGCACGACCACGAGCTTCTCTCATTGGTATACAACATGGTGATGTTTTGCTACATATGCAGCTAGAGCCACCAGTCTGTCCATGTGCAGTCTGAAGGAAGTGCATTAGACCCACGGGGCTCTGGTTTGTGACCACTGATGTCCTTACTGGGTTGCAAGGCACTTCAGCTCCTTTAATACTTTCTCTATCTTCTCCAAAGGGTACCCTGTTCTCAGTTCAATGGTTGGCTGGAAGCATCAGCCTCGGTATTTGTCATGATCAGGAAGAGCCTCTCAGGACACAGCTATAACAGGCTCCTGTAAGCATGCACTTGTTGGCATCAGAAATATTGTTTAGGTTGGGGGCTGTATGCATGTGGACTGGATCCCAGGTGGTATAGGCTTAGTACGGTTATTCCTTCAATCTCTCCTCTAAACTTAATCTCCATATCATGTCCTATGAATATTTTTGTTTCCCCTTTAAGACAGACCATCTTCACTTGGTTCATCCTTCTTCTTGAACTTAAAGCGGTATTTGAATTGTATGTTGTGTAATTAAAGGTTTTGGGGTAGTGTGTATGTGTGTGTGTGTGTGTGTGTGTGTGTGTGTATTTTGTTTTTTCTTTTGTGTGTGTGTGTGTGTGTGTGTGTGTGTGATTTGGATGCCTCATTCAGGATGGTATTTTATAGTTTCATTCATATGCTTATGTATTTCATGATGTCATTGTATATGATTAGTTAGTTGCACTCAATTATGTAGATGAACCACATTTTCTGTATCCATTCATGTGGTCAAATCATCTGGGTTCTTCCTAGCTTCTGGCTATCATAACTACAGCTGCTATAAACATAGTACAACATGTGTCCTAGTTATATGTTGGGGCATCATTTGGGAATATGCCCAGGAGTGGGATAGCTAAGTCCTCAGCATATACTATGTCAAATTATCTGAGGAAAGCACAGAGTAATTTCCGGAATATTGTACCTCATTCCAATCCCTCCAATAATGGAGGAGTCTTCTTCTTTCTCCACATTGTGACCAGCATCTGCTGTTAACTGAATGTTTGATCTTAGCCATTCTGCCTGCTGTATCTTTTGATTTGCATGATGAATAATGATGGTGAACATATCTTTATGTATTTCTCAGCCATTCAAAATTCTTCTGCTGAAAATTATTTGTTTAGATCTGTACCCCATTTTTAAAAGGGTTATTTGACTTTCTGGAGCATAACTTCTTGAGTTCTTTGTTCATATTGAATATTAATTCTCTTTCAGATATAGGAGGGAAAAGATTGTTTTTCAAGATATTAGTTTCCATTTTGTCATATTGACTGTGTTCCTTGCCTTACAGACACTTTGCATTATGTCAAGGTCCAATCTGTCAACTCTTCATCGTAAAGCATAAGCCAGTGGTTTGGTGTTCTGTTCAATAAATTTTCCATTGTTATGATGTGTTCAAGCTTTTCCCCACTTTTTCTTCTATTGATTTGTGTTTATCTCTTTTTTCTCGATGCTCTTAATATGCTTGGAATTCAGGTTTTTACAGCGTGATAAGAATGGATGGATTTACATTAATTTACACGCTGACATCTAGATGAACCAACACAGCTGTTTCCTTGCCTGTCTCTGTACCAATACCATATAATTTTTATCACTATTGATGGGTATTCAGCTTGAGGATAGGGATGTTGATTTCCACAGAATACCTTTATTTTGAGAATAGTTTCCACTTCCTTGTTTTTTCTTTTGTTTTTTCTTATTCTAAATGTATGAAGAATTTTGTTGAAATTTTCTTGGGGATTGCATTGAATCTGTACATTGCTTTTGGCAAAGGGCCATTTTTGCTATTTCAATACTGCCAATCCATGACCATGAAAGGTATTTCCATCTTCTGAGATTTTCTTCTTTTAGAGAAATTAAGTTCTTTTCATACGGCGCTTTCCCTTGCCTGGTTTGAGTTACACGGAGGTATTTTTTGTTATTTGTGATTATTGTGAAGAGTGTCATTTTCCTAATTTCTTTCTTGGTCTGTTTATTCATTGAATGTTACTGATATGTTTGAGTTAATTCTATATCCAGGATTTTCCTGAAGCTGTTTATCACTGCAGTATTTCTCTGGTGGAAATTATGGAGTCACTTAAGTATACTATCATATCACCTGCAAATAGTGATATATTGACCTCTTCCTTTCATATTTGTATCCCTTTGTCCTCCTTTTGTTGTCTAATTGATCAGACTAGCAAATGGAGTACCATATTGAATAAGTAGGGAGAGAATGAATAGCCTTGTCTAGTTCCTGATTTTAGAGGGAGAGCTTCAAGTTTCTCTTCATTTAGTTTGAATTTTGGCTAAAGGTTTGCTGTACATTACGTTACTGTTGTTGAGTATGGTCCTTGAATTCCTATCATTGTAAGACTTTGGCTATGAAGGGGCGTTTTATTTTGTCAAATGCTTTCGCAGCATCTAATGAGATGAAAATATCATTTTTTCTTTCAGTTTGATTATCTGGTGGATTATGTTGGTGGAATTCCATATTGAACTATCCTTGCATTCCTGTTTTGAAGTCTCCTTGATCGTGATGGATAACCATTTTGATGTGTTCATGGGTTTGGTTTGCAAAGATGTGATTGAATATTTTTGTCAATATTCATAAGGGAAATTGGTCTGAAGTTCACTTTCTTTATTGGGTCTTTGTGTGCTTTAGGTATAAGCATAACTGTGGCTTCATCGATGGAATTGGGTAGTTTCCTCTGTTTGTATTTTGTGGAAAATTTTGGACAATATTTGGTTCTAGGAAGTGCAGATAGAATTTTCCACTAAAATCAATTGGTCCTGGATCTTTTCCCAATTGGGAGCCTTTTAATGATTGTTTCTAATTTTTTAGGATTCATGGTACAGTTTAGATATTTTTTTTCTGACCCTGACTTAACTTTGGTAACTGCTCCCTGTATAGAAAATTGATCATTTTGTCCAGATTTTCTACTTTTCTTGAATATAAATTTCATTAATATGGTATGATGATGTTTTGAATTAGTGCAGATTCTGTAGTTTTGTTTCCCTCTCCTTTCTGATTTTGTTATTTGGATACTTTCTCTGTGCCCTTTTGTTATTCTAGCTCAGGTTTATCTATCGTGTTGATTTACCCTTGGATCCAGCTCTTGGTTTTATTGATTCTTTGTCGAGTTCCTTTTGTTTCTCCTTAGTTGATTTCAGACCTGAGTTTGATTATTTCCTGCCTTCTGCTCCTCTTTGGTGTATCTTCTTCTTTTTGTTTTTGAGCTTTTATATTTGTTGTCAAGAGGCTAATGTATGCTCTCTCCAGTTTCACTTTGGATACTCTCAGAGCTTTGAGTTTTCCTCTTAGCTATACTATCATTGTGTCCCATAAGTTTGAGTTTGTTGTCCCTTACATTTCCTTAAACTCTAAAACATTCCTATTTTTTTCCTTAGTTCTTCCTCTACCAAGTTATCACTGAGTAAAATAAGTTCAATGTCCATGTGTATTTGGGCTTTCTGAGATTTTTGTTGTTATTGAAGTCCAGCCTTAGGTCATGGTAGTGTGAGAAAATGCATGGGATTATTTCATTCTTTTGTATCTGTTGATGCCTCTTTTATGACCCACTGTATGATCAGTTTTGGAGAATGTGCTATGAGTTCCTGAGAATAAGGTATATTCTTTTGTTCAAGGATAAATATTCTATAGATACTTCTTGAATCCATTTGGTTCAGAATCTGTTAATTTCTCCGTGTCTCGGTTTCCCATTCCATGATCGGGCCATTGCTGAGTGTGGGTTGTTAAAGTTTCACACTACTATTTTGTTAGCCTGAGCTTTAGTTCAGTTTCCTTTATAAATTTAGGTGCCCTTGGATGTAGAGTATAGATATTCAGGATAGAGAGTTGAACTTGGTGGAATTTTTTTCTTTGATGATAATGAAGTGTCCTTCCTTATCATTTTTTTTAATAATTTTGGTTGAATTAGATACTGGAATATATCCTCCAGGATGTTTCTACAGACCATTTTCTTGGAAAATTGTTTTCTAACCTGTTATTCTGAGATACTATCTGTCTTTTCACTGAGCTGTGTTTCCTTAATGCAACAAAATTCTAGTTCTTCTTTATTTATGCAGTCTGTTAGTCTATGTCTTTTTTATTAGAGAATTGAGAATTGGTGCTAAGAGATATTAAGGAATAGTTTTTGTGGTTTTCTGTTATTATTTTTTGGTAGAGGTGGAATTATGTTTGTGTGGCTCTCTTCTTTTGGGTTTGTTGCAAGAGGATTACTTTCTTGCTTTTTATGGGGTGTAATTTCCCTCCTTGTGTTGGAGTTTCCCATGTATTATCTTTTGTAGGGCAGGATTTGTGAAAATATACTGTGTAAATTATGTTTATCATAAAATACCTTGGTTTCTCCAACTGTGTTGATTGAAAGTTTGGCAGGGGACAGTAGCCTGGGCTGGCATTTATGTTCTCTTAGTGTTTTATAAAATCCACTCTGGATCTGACTTTCATAGTCTCTGGTGAGAAGTCTGGTGTAATTCCTATAGGTATGCCTATATATGTTATTTGACTTTTCCCCTTAATGCCTTTAATATTCTTTATTTTTCTTTGTGCATTTGGTGTTTTGACTATTATGTGAAGGGAGAAATGTCTTTTTGGTCCAATCTATTTGGAGAAATGTATGATTCTTTTATTATTATAGGCATTTCTCCCTTTAGGTTAGGGAAGTTTTCTCCTATAATTTTTCGAAGATATGTACTGGCCCTTTTATATGGCAATCTTCACTCTTTTCTATACCCATTTTTCCTTTGGTTTGATCTTCTCCTTCTGACCTGGATTTCCTGGTTGTTTTCCATTAGGAGCTCTTTGAGCTTTACATTTTCTTTGATGGTTGTGTAAATGTCTACCCTGGACTTTCTCCAGTATCCTCCCATTATGTTCTTTCCAATTAAGGTGTTAAATAAGAAAGAGAATGGGTCCAGGTGGTATCCCGGAGACCGTGGCTCTGACATCACGGAAGCATCGTGTGATCAGGCTGAATTAACACACACTCGATGTTCTCATGCTCTACTTCAAGCCAGTGGCCTCTGCACTGAACCCCATGATTGTTGATTACTGAGTGAATGTAAGACTGAAAGGGGGTGGGGCTACAGTATTGCCCCATACAGGGTAGCCGGATGTCTTCCTGTTGGCAGAGCCCACATCGGTATGACTGCGGCTCCAGACAGAGTGCCCAGGCCTGAGAATTTAAATTATGATCCTTGAATCCCTAACGTAATGAGCCATCTCCCAGGCCCTGGTGTTTTGTCTGATGAGTCTGCAAGTTGCATGTTTAATATGTAAGGAATGGGAACCATGAGGAATGGGAAAAAGAGAGTGTTTGCCTCCTCTGACCACCCTCTCTGTTCCCAGGGAGGTTGTGGCAATGGCAGGCTGCCCTCATCTTCTCAGTGAACTGGACTTCGTGGATGTTCTAGGAACTTGAAGAGGGCCAGAGACGCTGCTTTGTTCTGCAGGATGTTTCTGACTCTGGAAGGTTCTGGATGAATTCCAGGTGAATGGATACTTTACCTCACAGAGAGGGAAGTGAAGAGGCTCGATTATTGCACCAGCATCTGGGGTCTGTGGGACCCGTGGGGAGGGCTCTGTCCTTTGTCAGCAGTGGTGGGGACACTGGATTCTGCAGTCAGAGCCTGAGCATTCCTGTCCCACTCAGGGACCTCCATTCAGGTAAAGCTGGATCCCCTACTACTCCACAGGGGGAAATCAGTGAGTTTATTACACAGAGAAGGTGACTGTAACTGTTTCTGATTTGAAAATGGGCATTTAGAGAGAGCTTTACACACAATTCTTTGCCTTTTCAGGCACCATTGTTCTAAAGATATAATTTACAGCAAGGTTGAAGGACAAACTGAAGTTTAAAAATTAGGTAAAATATAGTGATTGAATATACTTGTTTTTTTTAATTTTTTTAGATTTATTTTGTTATTTTATTTGTACCTGCACCTATGTGCGTGTGCTATATGCATACGGTACCCTTAGAGATCAGAAAAGGGTGTCTGATCCATTCGAACTGAACTCATGGATGGTTGTGAGCTGCCACGTGGGTGCTGGGAATGGAACTCGGGTCCTCTGCAAGAGCAGCCATTGCTCTATATGACTGACCCATCTCTCTATCCCGTTACTTGTTTCTCTTAGGTGATTTTCTTTTTGTATATAAAGTTCAAAGATGGTTTTATGAGTTACATCATTTGGGTGTAGTGATGAGAGTGGATTAGTAACAGCGTGAAACCAGAGGCCATACACTTCCTGACCCTCAGTAAGGACAGTTTCAATTGTGTGTGTGCACACACACGCATGCACGTGCATGCATATTGTTTGCAGATTCCCTTGGAGGCCAGAAGAGAACCTCAGGTTCCCGGGAGCTGATTTACAGGCAGCTGTGAGCTGCTTAAGTGGATCCTAAGAACAGAATTTGGGTTCCCTGCGAGTTTGGAACATGCTCTTAACTGACGGGCTCTCTCTGCAGGCCCATGTGATTCTCAGCCTCGACTGAGATATCTTTAGGAAAACGTGCACTATCTCTGCAGGCATCCTTGGCTGGGTCGATTGCGTTGATGTTTCTGATGCTCAGGAGACAAAGGCTAGATCCCAGAATATAGCTTCTCTCCATTTTAGCGTCACCCTTAACTTTCCAGTTCCTCTATCCTGTCTTGTTCGAACCACAAGCACAATGCTGCTTCCTCCAGGACTCTGGAGGTGTGTTCTCGTCAGTTGAGCAAGGACGTGAGGCTATGAATAAAGGTCAGCGTGACTCAGTGCCTTTTCCTGTACTATTTATGAAATGATTTGGCTGAAATTAGTGCCGGGGCTGGTTCAGGTGTGTAAATTAGAGATAGCCTCAAAGTCTCTTGAGTTGGGCCTCTTTTATAACCTCAGAGACTCTCTGGGGAGCATGTCACCAACCACACCACTTTTGCCCCTGAAAGGATGGCTGAACAAAGGCTTTGGGGCCGAGATACTTCTGCAAGCTGTGAGACTGTGAAGTCAAACTGCTGTCTGTTCCTCAGCTTCCCAGCTTCTGTCACATGCAGGTCTTCAGCTTGACATCACAAACTGGAGGGGAAGAGATCTGGGAGCTCATTACTGTGGGTGTCTTGGAAAGTTTGGGGGCGAGTTTTGCATTAAGTAGTCCTCATTTGAATAATGAGCACATGCTATTTATTTTCTTGGAGAGCTGCTCTGAGGGAAGCAGAGAGGCTTCTCCTACAGGAAGCCTGGTGGCCTGTGTGCCCGCCGCCCATCACTTGGGGGAGAGAGGGAGAGGCAAGGGTGCTATTTTAAACTCTCTGTTATTGAAGGAAACACCCATAACTGGAACATTGTGGGGAGATTGTCAGCAGTTTCTGTGTGAAAAGGCCTGGGGTCAGCCAACGTCTTCTCCAGTCCTTTCAATGCTGCTCTCTGCCTTGCATAGGAGATGGTCTAAAATCTGCCCATCTCATCTCCCCAAATCATGTGTTCTTCTTTATCTGTTATGGGAATGAGCAGAATGGTGGTGAACTTGGGATCATGTGGCCACCTTAGTGGTCATGAGGGGGACTCCACAGGAAGAGAGGTGTTCTCACACCAAACACCAGATCTGCCTGATCTTGCACTGGGTGCTTAAAAAGGATGGGCATCTCTGCACCAAAAAGCAATGATTCCTCTGTACATATGGATATTTAAATCTGATCCAGGCTCATCATCTAGTCTAGGTAAAACAAGCATCCTATGTGCCTTTTCTCTGTGATTTATTTATTTATTTATTTATTTATTTATTTATTTATTTATTTTTTGCAATTGGCTGAGCAGAGTGACTTCGTCTCTCATGTGGTACAGGAAAAAACGAGCCAGATTCCTTCAGCTCTGTAATTAATTCACATACCTTCATGCCTTTGGCTGCACCCAGCAATCTTCCTTCCCAGATCTACTTGCCCATCCGTCTAGGCCAGAGTTCAGAGCCATAAATAAAAGTACAGAAGGCTCAAGCCTGATTCTGTTGAGTGTGCGGCTCAAGCACTCACACATGCCGGCACTTACGAGGTTGCACACTGGAGCTGCACACACTTAACATTATGATATTGCAGAGGAAGGGAGGGGCTGTGCACACATGCCAATTTCATACTTCAGGGTGATAAAGGACTTCATGTTCTTGGGGTTTTCGAGCCACCCAGACCCAACGAATGTTCTTCATGCAAACATTATGAGTTTTTAAGGACGACTTTAAAACAACGGTGTAATTATCATATATGTGAAGAGACCCTGTGGTGGTTTGAATGTGCACTGCCAAGGAAATGGCACTATGAGGAGGTTGGCCTTCTTGGAGGAGGTGTCTCCCTGTGGGGGTGAGTTATTGAAATCCTTCTCCCAGCCATGTGTGAGACAGTCTGCTCCTGGATTCTTTTAGATGAAGATGTGGAAGTCTCAGCGCCTTCTCCAGCAGCATGTATGGTTGCACACTGCCATGCCCTCTGCCTTGATGATAATGGACTGACCCTCTAAACCTGTAAGCCAGCCCTGATTACATGTTGTCCTTGGTCATGGTGTCTCTTCTCAACAGTGGAAACCTAACTAAGATCCCAGACTGGATAGTTCATGGGATTGCTCTAATGTCCTTGGCACCATCACTCTTTTATCTTTTGCAGTGGCCAAACCCAATCTCTCTCCAGTCCAGGGTGCTCCTCCAGTCTTGGTTCTCACAGGACTCCCCTATACAAGTCACTTTCCCTCAGAGTCTCCTAGTGTCTACAATACCACCAGCCATGGCATCCTCTTCATTGATAGGGTGAAGTCTATTCTCGCGGATGGGCACCAAGTCTCCCATGTGGTTTTGTAGAGAAGCAAAGCTTCTCCAGGGACAGGGCACAGATTCTGGGGTTTAGAGAGACGGCTCAGCCACGAAGAACACTTGTTACTCTTGCAGAGGACCCATGTTCTATTCCCAGCATCCATATGATGGCTCACAGTTGAACTGTTGGCCAGTTTCAGAAGATCTAATGCCATCTCTTGGCCTCTTCAGACATCAGGAAGGCACGTGGTGCACACAGTTCTATGTAGCCAGAACATTCACACATTCGATAATGTAAACACATATGATTTTTAAAAGGTAAGAGCTTTGGGTTATGGGCATGGGTGATGTTGAGCCTGGATCCCAACAGCTCTCTTTTAAGGGGAGGAGGGACACCAGGAGTTTGGACCCGGTGGCTGTAGGTGAGGGAGCACCGTATGGTCATGTCAGTATTATGCCTCCTGGTTAGGAAGTGCTCATCTCACGGCTCTGATGGTGCCCATGAGGCAGAGGTCTCAGCACTGAGCTTGGGAACAGTCAGCACTGGGGGAGGGTGGCAGGTGAATGACTATGTCTTTCTTCAAATACAAAGAAAGAGGTTCTTTTCCCAGTGTTTTCTGTCATCATAGAATTCTAAAAACCCCCGTGGTCCAGATGAACTTAATTTGAAAGTCATTACAATGGAGATGGGGGAGTGTGAGCTGACAGTTCATTAAGGAAATATTTGATGAGCCAAGAAAAAAGTGCCAGAGTTAACATTATAAACACGATTAATGAGCAGGGTGGCTCCAAAAATTCATAAAAGAAAATAACAACACAACACGCAGGTCCTCGTCTCTGTTGGCCTGACAGGCTTCTGAGAATGTGTCCTGATTTGTTTGTGTTAAATGGTTGAGGCTTTAGGCTTGCCCACATGGCCGATGTTGTCTCTCATCTGAACTTGACAGGAATAACTTTATGTTTCTGTGTAAACACTTTCCTAATGCCATAATCACTTTAGCTGATGTGGGCTCGGGTGTTTGCCAGCCAGTTAGGGATGAAGAGGCTTAATGTGTTTCTTCTTTAAAAACAACAACAAAAACAACAACAATAACAACAACAACAACAGCAGCAACAAAAAAACCCAAAACAAACAAACAAACAACCAAGTTTATATATTTAAAAAAAAACACAACAACTTCATATTCACCAGAAAAGTTACCTGGAATTTATGTTGTCTGGTGGGTACTTGTTTCTCTCTCTAGAGTGCTATTGTATTACGGTTTCCAGAGAAACAAAAATGGCAGAATGAATACACATTGTCTTAGTTAGATTTCCACAGCTGTGAACAGACACCATAGCAAAGGTAACTCTTTTTTAATTTTAAGGCTTGTTTTATTTTAATGACTGATTATGTGAGGCCACAGTGAGGTCACTATGCATAGACATGAAGGAAGCTTTATTTCTTGGTCTCTTCCTCCTTGGACAGAGTCTTGATGATCTCCTCCTTCTTGGACTGGAGGCGCTCCTCCCACGTGTTTTTGTGCTTCCCTGGTCTTAGACCTGCGACCCTAAGCCTGGTCAGTCTGTAGCTTCTTGTGGGCCTCGTCTGCCTTCGGTTTGAGGATCTGCTCCATAAGAATCCATTGGTTTTTGAATACATTCCTTTGAACCTTCAGGTACAGGCTGTGATACATGTGGCGGTCCATCTTCTTAGATTCCTAGTATCTCCTGAGAAGGGGTGCAGGATCCTCATCCTTCTCATCCAGGTCACCCTCTCAGGCACCCAAGTGTTGGCAGTGCCCTTTCCCTTCCCTATGACCATATGCCTGCCATTCAAGGTGTGTTTCTGGCAGCGAGTCTGAGGATGGACTGTTACAGGCTTCCAGATGATCAGGCCATCTTCAATCATCTTCCTGATCAGCTGACGGGAGTTGGCATTGGCGACTTTATTGGTCTCACTGGGGTCCAACTGGACCTTCTTTTTAGCACAGTGGAGGACAGTAGAGGCAAGACTCTTCTGTAGACTGAGCATGCTCATGGCTGCAGACACAGAAGCCAAGGTAACTCTTACAAAGGAAAAGGTTCCATTGCAGCTGGCTTACAGTTTCAGAGGTTCAGTCCATTTTCATCATGGCAGGAATCATGGGAGCATTCAGGCAGACTTGGTGCTGGAGGAGCCCAAAGTTCTTGATGCACAGACAGCAGAAAGGATTGTCTGTACCACTGAGCATAGTTTGAGTATATACAAATCTCAATGCAAAGCCACCACAGTGGCACACTTCCTCCAACAAAGTAACACCTACTCCAACAAGGTCACACCTAATCCAACAAGACACACCTACTCCAACAAGGCCACACCCACTCCAACAAGGCCACACTTACTCCAACAAGGCCACACCCACTCCAACAAGGCCACACCCAATCCAACAATGCCACACCCAATCCAACAGGCCACAACCACTCCAAAAAGGGCACAACCACACCAAAAAGGCCACACCCACTCCAAAAATGCCACACCCACTCCAACAAGGCAACACCCACTCCAACAAGGCTACACCTACTCCAACAAGGCCACACCTACTCCAAAAAGGCCTCACCTACTCCAACAAGGTCATACCCACTCCAACAATGCCACACCCACTCCACAAGGCCACCCCTACTCCAACAAGGCCACACCTACTCCAAAAATGCCACACCCACTCCAACAAGGACACACCTACTCCAACAAGGCCACACCCACTCCAACAAGGCCACACCTACTCCAACAAGGCCACACCTACTCAAACAAGGCCTCACCTACTCCAACAAGGCCACACCCACTCCAAAAATGTCACACCTACTCCAAAAAGTCCACACCCACTCCAAAAATGTCACACCTACTCCAAAAATCCACACCCACTCCAACAAGGCCACACCTACTCCAACAAGGCCACACCTACTCCCACAAGGCCACACCCACTCAAAAAATGTCACACCTACTCCAAAAATCCACACCCACTCCAACAAGGCCACACCTACTCCAACAAGGCCACACCTACTCCAACAAGGCCACACCTCCTAATAGTATCCCTCCAGATGGGTCAAGCATTCAAACACATGCGTCTATGGTGGCCCACTCCTATTCAAACCACCAAACACATCAAAAGGTAATTTGGCTTACAGGACACTGGATAATCTAACAATGGCTGTCCCATACAAGGGTCCTGAGAACCGCATTGGCTGCTCAGTCTATGATGATTGATGCCTCAGCCATCTTAACCTGGTGCTGAAGGCACATGAGGTTCCTGCAGGTGTTTGCCTTCAGTCTAAAATGAGATATCAGAGAAAGTGGTTAGAATATTAGCAAAGGAATACAGCACCACAGGAGAGATGAACTTGCCAGTGAGAGTGAAGGCAGGCAGACAAAAATCAAAGCCTCCTTCTGTCACATTCTTAAATCTGGGTTGCCACCAGAAGGTCCCACCTACACTTAGGGCAAATATCCTGATTCAAATAACCTGATCAAGAAAATCCCTCACAAGATTGCCCAGATGCATGCATTTTAATTGAATTCAGAGCCACTCAAGTCAGCAACAAAGATTAGTGATCACGTCTGCCAACTCTCTCATACAATTTATTTTTCTTGTTTGCTTTATATTTTGGGCCCGAGATTAACCAAGCCGTGCCACTCATATTGCTTAGCCTTGAAGCATTCATCTGCGTTCTGTTCTCACTAGAAATCATGAAGCACATTGTATGTTCACCCCTCTCCTGGCTGATCCCTGCCTCACCCAGGAACCAGCCATCTTGCTGTCACTCCAGTCTCAGAGACTGGATGGCTGAAAACGAGGCTTCAAGTCCAAGATCAGAGCCCTGCCAAATTGACTGAAGCCTGCTACCTGGCTTGTAGATGGTGCGTCCTGCATATATCTTCCTGGGCTGGGAAGGTCCAGCAAGCTCTCTGGGGGTTCTTTTTAAACATAGGTGCACCAGTAACACAGAGGAGGGGTCCATCTTTATGACTGAAATCACACCCTCCAAAGTGCTGCTTCCCATTGATGTCATCTTTGGTGACATCTTCCTAGGGGTGGGGGAGGGGAGACATTTAGATCACAACAACCTCTACCGATGGAGATGGCTCTCCTCCAGCTTGCAACGGCATCATCAGGCTTCTATGTGCAGGCAGCACAGGCAATGTAAGTCCCAAGCATGTCCCTCTTATATCTCCTTGGACCTAGTGTCCCCTGTACTATGACCTTCACCCTGCCACATCTGCCCTTGTGTGCACCAGAGCTCAGCTTCCCTGATGTCAGGCACCTGGGATCTACCTCTATCTCCTTTTAAACCCATTTGTTAGCTAAAGGATATGGGTCAGCAGGTAAACTGCTTGCTGTACATGCATGGAGACCTGAGCTTGGATCCCCAGAGCCAACTTACAAGTCTAAAGTGGTATCATGCACTCTGACCCCAGAATCAAGGAGACAGAGACCTGGGGACCTCTGAAGTTCACTGGCCACCCCATAGTCAATGTTTTACTTAGGGTTATACTGATATGAATGGATACCATAACCAAGTTAACTCTTATAAGGACAACATTTAATTGGGGTTCAGAGGTTCAGTCCATTACCATCAAGGTGGGATCATGGCAGCATCCAGGCAGGCACAGTGCAGGAGGAGCTGAGAGTTCTACATCTTCATCTGAAGGCTGCTAGGAGAATACTGGCTTTCAGGTATCTAGGATGAGGGTCTTAAAGCCCACACCCACAGTAACACACTCTCTCCAACAAGGCCACATCCACCCCAACAGGGCCATACCCTCTAATGCTGCCACACCTAGGCTGAACATTCACACACACACACACACACACACACACACACGCACACACACACACACACACGCAGGCACACAGCACACACGCACCCAAACCATCAAGACATCAGTTCCCAGATCCCAGTGAGAAAATCCTACCTCAAAAACAAAGACAGGCACTGGGAAAGTAGCTCAGCATGCAAGGGAACTTGCCACCAAGCCTGAGGATTTGAGTTCAGTCCCCAAGACTCACCAGGTGGAAGATGGGACTGAATCCTACAACATGTCCCTTGGTCTCTACATATGTGTTGTAGCATGTATGTGACTCCCCCGATTAAGTAAAACTATTACAAAGAGGAATGACACCCAAAATTGTCCTCTGACCTCTACAAGCATGCACATACACAAGTCACGATTGTATACATACACACACACACACACACACACACACACACACACACACACAGGCACACAGCACACAGCACACACGCACCCAAACCATCAAGACATCAGTTCCCTGATCCCAGTGAGAAAATCCTACCTCAAAAACAAAGACAGGCACTGGGAAAGTAGCTCAGCATGCAAGGGAACTTGCCACCAAGCCTGAGGATTTGAGTTCAGTCCCCAAGACTCACCAGGTGGAAGATGGGACTGAATCCTACAACATGTCCCTTGGTCTCTACATATGTGTTGTAGCATGTATGTGACTCCCCCGATTAAGTAAAACTATTATAAAGAGGAATGACACCCAAAATTGTCCTCTGACCTCTACAAGCATGCACATACACAAGTCACGATTGTATACATACACACACACACACACACACACACACACACACACACACACACACAAACACACACACCACTTGTCTTGGAGAAGAGTCTCATGTAGAATTTTTCAAGATAATACTGGTCTTAGTGCAATTCTTGTTCTATTGTCCAAAGGGAGACACATCTCTAATAGGGCCGGGTATGCACAAGGTTTCCCATCTAACGAAATACGAAATGGGAACGTTATGTTTCCCAATTTTATGATGAAAGTCAATGCATTCTGCTCTGTGACCCTGCACGTTCCTGCTTATCTTGAGAAGTGATAGCCAGACATTGCTGTCACCTGGTCAATTGGAAGTGCCAATATGACAATGGGGTGGGACAGGGATGAGAGACAATCTGATACTGGTCTATGCACAAACCCATAGCTGTAGGGAGCCCTTCCCCGTTTCATTTGACATAGTAGGGACAGCATCAGCGGGAAAAGGGCTTATGCCTCTTAAATAAGAAACAAGTTTATGCAGTTTTACAGGAAATAAGCTGACACAAGCTTGGGTTTCTGTTGATTCTTGTCTTGAGTGAGTGAAGACACAGTTTTCAGCTTTCCCTAATAGGCTCTGTGTTGTGCTGAAGGTTTTAAAAGCTGTCACATGTTTCCTTTGAATATTCTCATCTCAATGCTCTGAATTCCCACTCTTTGTGTGCATTGCCCTTATGGTGCTTGAATCACTCTGGTCAGGCCATTAGTCCTAATTGTTACTTAATGTTTCCTTTTCAAACACACTGCTTGGGATTAGGGAGACAGCTTGGGGTGGAGCCTGAGGAACTGGACACAAGGTAAAAAACTCAGCATGGGTATAAGTTCTTGTACAAAGAATTGGAGAATTCCTGGGATTTATTGCCAGCCCTTCTGGCCTATACTTGTGAGATTCAGGCCACAGACAGACCCTGGGTCAAAACAAGGTCTGCATGTCACACACATGAACACATACACACATAGCACATATCCATATATGCATACACATAAATGGGAAAACATGTTATTAAACATCCATGCATGAAACGAATTTTCCTCAGAAAACACCCAGAGCACTTTTTTTAAAGAGGAGATAGTTACAAAAACAGATGCAAGGGAAAGGAAGTTGTAATGGAAACGAGTCTGACACCCCTTCATTATATGGGGATTCATGTAGACTTAGATTTTTTTCAAACCTACTTTAATAAGGGTTCTCAAATGCTTAGAGCTCCCTTCTAGCCCACTGTCCAAAGGTAGGGGAGAAAAATGATAAATACAGCAAATGGATGTGGACCTGTTTCGAAGTAGTTCTTTGGGGCAAATCCCATCTGAGCTGTCAGGACACCGGCAGTCCAGTCCGGTAGTGTCAGGATACCAATAGTCCAGTTGAAAAAAAATGTCACCAAACACAAGTCAGCACTGATAGCACAATCTACCGAAACAGTCAGGCCTCCACCAAACTGGGACTAGTCAGCAGGAGTGACCAGAACCAGCTGGAACACCAGGAGCTCTTTCCACACCTCAATAAAGTGAAGGTCAGTGAGAATCAAGACCAAGGAGGGATTGCAGGCAAACAATGCAAGCACCTCATCAGTGTCTACTGAGTCATACTCGTAATCTCTCCCAATATCACGTGACTCGCCTTAGCCATACCCCACATGAGTCTGCATCACAGGACAACCAGAAACTTCCACTTCAGACACCAGAGTGTGAGGAAGGAGAGAGAGTGAGGCATATGGAACAACAAGGATATCCCCTTGAATTGTAACATGTCCCCAAATGACTGGGAAGGGAAGATACCTCTTTGCCGAGCTGCAAAATTCCATTTAAATCACAGTGGCCTCCTACTGGCCAGTTTCCTACAATTGTCTCTGTTGTTACCTGATACACGCCTTATACTTTGTGGCTGATGATGGACCTTCATTCAATAGCTCTAGCCGTCCTTTTGCTACTTTGTAAGTTCTCCTTTCTTTCACCTTCAACCCCCTAACACTAGACAGGAGAGAAAAGAGGAGAGAGGGAAAGGGGTTCTATCACCATTAGACGACCTCCTGTTGATTAGGGGCATCGAGTTCCTTGGGGGGCAAGTTTGATCTTCATTCTCAGGATGTTTAATTTCTTCTTTGGGCGTGACTATTGAACAAACTGCAACCAACAGCAGCCCCCCTCTGGGGCTCTAGCATTTATATGTTCTCTGAAAAGTCTCCAGCATCCCAAATGTTACACACGTGCAAAATCTATCTGCTGCTGGCAAAATCACGCCCCTGCTAGAGCACAAGGCAAATCATAGTCAGCCACTGTTGACAATCAGAAGCAACCCCATGCCCCACAGTCTATATTAAAACAAAAACATACTCTTATAATATTTCTATGTTTTTTAATACACCAAAATTCTCACTGAAAATAGCCAGTTTCATTTGGATATTAGTATAATTGACTTTCTATCCTTTAATCCACGGAGGGCATCCTGATTAGCTTAAATCAGTCATGCTAGCTTTGTTCTGTGCATGTCACTGGTGTTGAGGTGCATCAGAAGACTCACTGAGACACATCAAAAATCTTCTGAGCAAAGATTTTTTTCTGTCTGTCACAAAGAGGGAGCTATCCAAGATAGTTTCATCTCTCTTCCTCTTCCTCCCATCCAGGGTTGGAGTTCTGCTGTGGAGGAGTGTGATGTGTTCTCTGGGGATGCAGCCGCCATCTTGTGACTACATTATAGCCAATCACTGAGGGCAGTAAGATGAGAAAGATGAATGAGCCAGGAGTCCTGTGGGATGGCTGGGCTGGTGAAATGATGCTGTGTATGCTTTGGTGTTTCTTCCCAAGTCAATCACACCCTTTGGATTAAGGGATACTGATTGGTTTTATATTACTGTGACCAGACACATTCCCAGTAGATATATTTATTGTGTTTGCCCTTCTAAGGTCAGAATTATTGCCAGTCTCATTTGAACTCATCTTCTGTCCTATTGGAGCCCCACTTTGCCAGCCCCTCCCCAGGCCCTCCTTAGCAATTAGCAACCAAACACTCAAATAAGGGCCAATGTCCCAGGAGGTGGATGTGATACAACAATTAAAAAACACACACAAGGAAGGACAACGGAGTATCATTTAAAATGTTTCTGCCCAAAGAAGAATGAAGTCAATATAATTTTGAAGTTACATTCTTTTATCTCCCCCTCTCCCCGTTAAATGTTTGATAATTTTCTGCTAAATATCTGACCTTTCTCATGACAACACAACACAGATGATATCCACACCTGCCTTCTTCATGATTACTGTGGGTGTTAAGTTATACTTCATGGACTAAAGGTATTTCCTTTTTTCGTGGAGCATAAAGCAGATAAGGTTTCTTTCAAAAACTTCACATTTTACAAATGCAAAATGCCGCCTTATTGAGAAACAATGCAAAATCCTTCATAGCTCAACGTGGCTTCCTGTCTTCTATCTATCTATTCTATCTAACAATCTATCTCACTATTATGTATCATTTGTCTATCTGTCCATCTAGAATTTGTCTATTTACTATCTATTTACCATTTGTTTATCTATTATCTATCATCTATTTATCTAAGGTGTGTGCATGGGTGTGTGTAGATGCATATGTGTGCAGATGTGTGTACATGTCTCCACACTCAGGTAGAGTCAGAGAACAACCTCAGGCCTCATCCTCAGGCATGGTCTGTGTTTTCTAGACGGGGTCTCTAATTGGCCAGGAGCTTACACATCATGCCAGCTGTGGTGGTCAGCAGATTCTGGGGATCTTGTCCTTGTTTCCCCAACTGGCATTAGAAGCTTTCTCCACTCACATTTTGATGTGGGTTCTGGGAATCAAACCCATGTCTTCATGCTTATGAGGTATCCTGGTTAGTTTTCACTGACATCTTGATATGACTTAGAAGACACTTGACATAGAGTCTCCTGGTAGGAGAGAACCTCAACTGAAGTTCTGCCTCCATCAGATTGGCTTGTGTCCTAATGTGTGAGAGAATGTCTCGACTGACAGGTGATGACGCTGGGCCCAGCCCACTGTGGGTGTCATCATTCCTAGGCCAGGGTGTCTGGGCTTCATGAGAACGTGAACTAAGCATGGGCAGTTGAGTAAGGCGGTGGGCAGTATTCCTTTGTAATTCTCTCCTCGAGTTCCTGTCTGACTGCCCACAAAAGCTGGTGAGCCAAGGTGCAAGCCAAAGAAATGTTTTCCTTCTACAAGTTGTTTTTGGCTAGAGTGTTTGATCACAGCTGTAGAGAGGCAGACTAATATGTGAGGCAGACACTTTACTGACCTAGTGACCTGCTTATTTGCCGTCATGCATTTTAAAAGAAAAAGCTTTAGGAATGGGAACCAAATGGCTGACTCTTTCTAGGGTGAATACAGAAATCAGATACCACAAAACTAGGATTTATATATATATATATATATATATATATATATATATATATGTATATATATATATATGTATGTATGTGTGTTATATATATATGTGTGTGTATGTATGTGTGTTATATATATATGTGTGTGTATGTATTGTATATATAGTATATTGTATATATATACAATATAAAGATATCTCGTGTGTGAAACTAAGTGCCCACACGCTAATATGTATATGTGTATTTATAAAATTATCAGTGCGTTCCATGTATGTATGCTTATGTGTGCATGCATGCATGTGTGCACATGTTCTTGGTGTGCATATGCATGTGGATATATGTGTCATGCATGTCTGTATGCATGAAAGTGTATGTCTGTGTTGATGCTACTTAGTCTTGTCCTCCACGCCGTAACCGGCCTGCTTCTCAGTGTCACTTTAGATGGAGCTGGGTGTCGTCTCCTTCCGGTAGGAAATAATGGACTGAAAGTGAATATTATCATAGATTGGAGACCCCAGCAGAGTTCATACACACATGGTGCGAGAGGCTCTGTACTCAGTTAGAAGCAGGTACTCAGGTCTCTGACTCTTGTCTCTGAGCCAGAGAAGGACACCTTTCCTCTCTTCTCTCCTGCCCTGTTTTCCATGACGTGTCCTCCTGCTGCTCCTCAGAGTTGCTGGTAGCATGCTCCCTGCCTGTTGCCACAAGAGACAGACCTACACCTGGAGAAACCCAAGTGGGCACAGCGGGTATCTGCTGGTCCCGAAATCCAGGTTAACTCCAGCACTCCTGCCGATCACGTAACAGAGCTGTGCAGTAGTCGTGGGGGTATAATTGATCATTCCCACTTGCCTTATAAACCTTGGCCATTATCTTTCTGGTCCAGGCTTGAGAAATGGCCATACAGAGAGTTTTGCTTCTACCTTGCCCTGGGAGAGAGCAAAAAAAAATTCATAGATATTATTAAAAGGCTTTTAATCCATGAACACATAACCAGCTGAAATGAGCTGAAAGTGCCTGTGACTGAACGGAGGATATGTGAGGCATCTTTATCTAATAACCACCATTTGCCATAATAAAGATTTATTTTAAATCAAAGCCGATGATTCAAGTTCTTTTCTTTAAATCTGCTTCTGCCAATAGCCCTACACATCCGTAACCCATTTTACTGCCGTCTCTTCTACTGAGAGCGGAGGCAAAGGCTTTCTATTCTCCCCAATGTCCCCACAGACATAGTACTGATTCCTTTGGGTCCTCCGTGGAAGGTACTTTTAAGCCTAAACCCGCAGGCATCGTTTGGTGGGGGCGTTGTGTGGGGTTCAATGTCCCCATTTGTGTGTCCAGATTGAGCTCAGTTCTCACATCACGTTCTCTTATCTGCGTGCTCTCTCACCCCGAATCATTTCAGACAATGTTATACCCGCTTTCTTTTCCCAGGTGGGGCTTCTCTTCTCTTCTTGTCTCTTGGGATTCACGGAAAGCCCCCCCCAAGTCCCCTGAAATGGTTGACAATGTAAAGCACATCGTTGGGTGACCAGCAGGGGTTTTCAGAGCTAACAGGCACAGCGGAAGAAATATTGGTAAGATTTATTAAGTCATGAAGTAGTCCCGGGACTAATAATATTTGAAAATAAAAGAAAGAAATAACAATGCTTAAATAACAATGCACACGCGCACACACACACAGACACACAGTCCTTCTACACAAGCATGCACACGCACTCAGGAGTTCACAGTTCATAGACAGGTGTTGTCTTCTTCTGTGTTATGACTGTGTTCACAGCTGGCTGAACTTACTGTGGTAAAGACCGACACCTATTTGATTATTAAACCCTGCCTTTCCTCCTGGGCATCCAGCTCAGTGATATGGCCTGGCATCCGTGGACTGAGTGCCAATGGAATGGTCCATGTATATGACTGGATTACTGGCAGCCTCCTCTCCAGCCCTTCGTGTCCTTTCTCCCCTCCTTTCTTGGCTAGCTCTTTGGGTTCTTAGGCTCAAAGTAGGGAAGAACTATGGGGAAGGGGTAACCTGGGTCCCAGGAGACAATGTGGAGCCATGTTAAGAAGGTCATTGCAGCCAGAGAGGAGGTCTGGGCCCTGGGTTGGCAGCTGATATCTCAAAGGCTCTTGTCTGAGTCATTTATTGACTTTCTCTTCAGAGATAACTCTACTCGGAGAAACAATCCTCTCTATACCCCACCAGCTGGAAAGGAGCTTTCTTTATTGAATTTCCACGTTTCATTTTTCATTTTGTAATGTATGCATCACGTGTACTCACGGGTGTGTGCACATGTTTGTGGAGGCTGAAAGACTGGTGTCAGTCTCGGGAACACCACCCACATCATCTGAAACGAGGTCTCCCATTGTCCTGGATCTCACAAGTTAGGCAGGATAGGCTGGCCCCCCAAGCCCCAGGATCCACCTGTCTCTACACATCAGCACCAAATTAATAATATACAGTGTGCACTCACACTCCCGGCATTTCCTTCAAACTAAGAGCTCAGACTTATGGACTACAGAGTTAAAATATTCAAGGGGCTGGAGAGATAGCTCAGCGGTTAAGATCACTGACTGCTCTTCCTAGACGTCCTGAGTTCAAATCCCAGCAACCACATTGTGGCTCACAACCAACTGTAATGGGATCTGATGCCCTCTTCTGGTGTGTCTGAAGATGGCTACAGTGTACTCATAAAGAAAGTAAATAAATAAAAAAAATTGAATTATTGAATTCAGTGTTTTTTGTGGCTTTCATAGGGCTGCCTCTTTCTCTTCTCTTTCTTCTTTTCCTTTTCCTCCTTGTCTTCTAAGGCTTAAATATACATATGTATATATATATATATATATATATATATATATATATATATATATATATATGTGTGTGTGTGTGTGTGTGTGTGTGTGTGTGTGTGTGTGTGTGTGTGTCTGTAGGGGTGTTTTATTTGCATGCCTATATATATATACCTGGGTGTGCACGGAGCTCAGGGAAGCCAGCAGAAGGTCTTCCCTGAACCCAGATTTACAGATATGTGGGGGCTGCCATGTGGGTTCAGAACATCAAACCTGAGTCCCCTGCAAGAGCAGCCAGTGCTTTTAGCTGCTGAGCCGTCTCTCCAGCCCACAGTGGGTCTGATCCTTAATGGCAGAAGGGATTGTGTTCAGTCTTTCTGATCTGGTAGGAGGTAGATGCCAGAGTGATCATGAGAACTCCTGAATGAGAAAGGAAGGATGGGGTAGAAGGCTCGTTTCCTACATCCTGCAAGGAAAAGGCATCTAGGTTTATAGTTACTGGAGAAACAGGGACAGCCTCATGCATACATCAGTCACCTATTAGAGTAAATGTCGACTGGATTGTCCTCTTCTCTGCTAAACAACACTAAAGTAAATGGCTCATAAATTAGAAAGAAGTCCCCCCAGCCCTTTAACAGAAAGAACTTAGACGTGCAAATGTTTTGACAATTAAAGGGTAGGTAATGAGAGAAACGTGATGCCTGTTTTGACTGAAGGTTGACACGGCTTCTGTAAGCCTTTGAGTTGGGAACTGCAGTGGATGTTTGGGTTTGTTTTTTCTGTCCTCTGTCTGGTGGCTTGCACTGCTTGAGTGACATCAGTCTTATGAAGATCAGAGTGTGTTGTGGTTAAGGTGGGATAACAGGAGCTTAAAAATTTGTTAATGACTAGAAATTGGAGAAGGGGGGAAGTTGGCCACTATCTGTTTAATGAGATCTGGAATTTTCCTTCAGTTCTTTTACAGTAAGATGCTGAGTTTTGTGCAGCAGGCTCAATGCTGCGCTGTAGGCAATACTGTAGCCCTCTCTGTCAGTTACTAAACAAAAAACCGAGAAAACACCGCGTGAGCAGCAGACACGCTCCAAGACTGGGTCTTTATATACAGCTCAGAACCCACATGCCTAGGGAATGGTTCCGCCCACAATGGGCTTGACCCTCCTAATCAGTGAACAATCAAAGCAGTTCCTCATAGACATGTCCACAGACTCACAAACCTCTGGGCAGTGCAGCTGAGGCAGGGGCATTATTGAGATACTTGTGTTTCTTTCGTCTTGTGGCTCTCTTCTTTCTTTCTTGACTTAGAACCTTCTGTTTGGTTACTAGGTGGGGGAAGGGAGCCCACACAGGAAATGTACTACAGAGTCCAGCTTCACCTCTGCCTCTGGTCCTCTTGGTGGCCCTGTGGGAAGCGTTAAGTTCCTCCTGTCTTTCTGTTCCCATTGCTAAACGTTATAACCACTGGGTCATTAGCACTCTTTCTTGTCCGTGGAATAAGGACAGAAGTGACTGTGTCATCTCCTAGGTAATGCAGACTGTTCATCCTTCTCTTGAGCCTGCCCAGGTCACTGTGGCTTACAGTGATAGAAGAGACAGAAGCTGCAAGCACAGGCTCCTGTGAATCTGTGAGGCCTCAGTCCTCCCTGCTCCCCCATGGATTCTGTTCTAGTTTCCTTTCTGTGTCTGTGATAAAATGCTTGGATGGAAAGTTGTGTAGGGGAGGAAAATGTTTTGACTTCAACTTTCAGGTCATGGAGCTGAGTCAGAGTAGGAACCACAACAAGGTCTTGAGGCTGATGCCACCAAGGGACTCTGCTTGTTGGCTTGCTCCAGCTCAAATCGCTTTCTGATACATCTCAGAACGACCTGCCTAGGAAAAGGTGCTGCCCACAGTGGGCTTGGCCCTCCTAAGTCAGTCAACAATCAAGGCAATTCCTCATAGGCCTGTCCACAGACCAACACGATAACACAATAAGACATTTGCTAAGCCCCCCTCACGTGTGTGTGTGTCTGTCTGTCTGTCTGTCTCTCTTCAAGTGATGCTGAGTTGATCAGAGGCTATGGTTAACCAGTTTCTGCTAGCTGCAGCACGCATCTTGCTTTCTTGATTCTGTAGACTCATAAACGGTGCAGACATGTGCCCCACAGGGAATCATAATCGAGTCTCACCAGAAACTGATTTAGATGAGATTTTTGGTTCAGGAGTTATTCAGCACTCTGAAGTACTTGGCTATGAAAATGACAAGCATTTTGGATGCCAGAGGGTAGAATTGGATTGAGTTGCGTTCTTTAAAAAATATGCTGACATTTGTGATGTCAATGGCATGGTGGGTTGCATGGGGAGGAAGAGGAGACAAATTACTATTTAGAAAGAACTTTATGAGGAAAAGGTCAGCACCACAGACAGCCATTACAGCCATGATCAGGCCCTGAAGCAGCAGTGAAAAACCTCTGACCCTGATGAGGAAATTCCTTAGGAGAGATGGTTGCCAAAGGGAGCTGTTTTGTCCTCACTCTTCCGGCTTCAGTGTCTCAGCATGGGCAGCAACAGCATTTGTTCTGGGAAAAGCGAGATCTGACAGAGTCCCTGAAGGGGCGCTCCTGGATCTTACACACTCAGGAAGACCAGTCTTGCAGCTGGTCCTAGTTGGACTCTGCTCCCTGCTGGGGACAGAGTCTACTGAGTGAGGCCCGAGACGTGGGATCTAATCCCCCATCAATTGTTTTAGACGTGTTTTCTTTTTCTCATGCATCGCTTTAGAGCAGGCCTGTTTATCAAGGATCACTGGTCTGTGTAATTCATCAGGTAAGGAAAATGCTCAAATGGCTTTCTTTCAGACTAGCAGGATTTTAAAAGGCAGTTATTTAATTACAGGCTACTCGTGAGAGGGACAGATGAGCTTAATAGAGCATTTTATTTAGTGGGGCAATGACACCTGAGCATATCATATGTGTGTGTGTGTGTGTGTCTGTGTGTGTGTGTGTCTGCGTGTGTGTGTGTGTGTGTCTGTGTCTGGGTCTATGTGTGTGTGTCTGTGTGTCTGTGTCTGTGTGTGAGTGTCTCTGTGCGTGTGTGTGTGTGTGTGTGTCTGTGTCTGTGTGTGAGTGTCTCTGTGTGTGTGTGTGTGTGTGTGTGTGTGTGTGTGTGTGTGTGTGCGTGTGTGGTGACAGCAGTAACACTGTCAATTTCTCCCTGTCTACTCATCAGGTTTGATGCTAACTTGGAACTTTTAGTGTGACTTCAACCTCTCCCCTACACCTTTGCCTCCTTCTCTTTCCCGCATCCTTCTCTCCTTTTCTCCATCCTCCAGGGTGGGACACCAGCTTTCAGTTCACAGGGTAAGAAAGCCCAAGCCTTGAAGATGCAGACAGTCTTCTCTATACCTTAGAGGCTGCAATCAGAACATGTCCACCTCTGAATTAGTTCTCCTGGTAAAAGAGACACTCTGTTCTGGGTGTAAGCACAGAGCCATGTGGGGGTGGAACCATTTCTGTGAGAGAATATCCCTTAGGACACTGAGAAACACACACAGTAGAAGGCAGGGCATGAAGGTTGTGAGAGACCATATTCTGATGGGACTGGGAAGATTGCTCAGTGGGCAAGAGCCTTGCTCTGCAAGCCCAAAGAGTTAAAATTCTCTCTGCACCTTTGTAAAACTCCAGGCATGGCTAATCATGTCTGCAACATGGTAGGGTGGAGGCGGTTGGATTTCCAAGAGGATCCTTGGCAGACACACTAGTCAAAATGGTGGGCTGTGGTTCACTGAGAGACGGAGAGTAGTGAGGAAGAGAATGCACATTCTACTCATCTCTGCACGTATGAACACATGTATGTGTTCTTGCACTTGGGAACAGGCACTTATACAAACACATGAATCCCCCAACCACACCCCTGTGGAACCATGAGTTCAGTTGCTCTATAACCTATGTGACTGAGTATTCTAGCAACACGAAATTTTACATTCTCCTTGTCTTGTAAACCCCATTTTCTGTTCTGTTTACAAACACAAGAAGCTAAAGTTATGATTTCCCAGGCCCGGGATGGTGTGTCAAAGCTTTTGGTCTTTCTGGAACAGCATCTGCCTATCAACAGAGTGATGTCAACAGAGGGGCTTTCCATCTTACCCTCAGTGACATGGAGCCATTTGAGTGTTTTAACCGGTGACTGCCGTGCTCATTTTTCCTTTTGAGAAGTAGATTGTACGGAATGTACAACATCATCGGTTATGGGATGAACAACACATCAGAGCCTGGGAACAGTGAACTGATTGTCACTGCGGTTTTGTGTATGTGGAGTATGGTAAGACAGTGGATCTGAGAGAGAGAGAGAGAGAGAGAGAGAGAGAGAGAGAGAGAGAGAGAGAATGAGCTTGATCTTAAAATATCTGTTCAATATATGTGATCAGAATACTACACCTCACACTTCAAATGTATACAGTCTCCATTTGTCAAGCAAACTCGACAAATCTCAAAAAGGAAGGGAAAGGGGAGTTGGGACAGAAAGTTCTGGAAGGGGCTAGGGAGACAGTCTAGCAGTTAAGCACTCGCTCCCCAGAAACTTACATAGAGGCCCCGTGGATGTGGAGACCATCTTATAATTCCACCTTGGAAGGCAGAGGCAGGATGCCCAGAGCACGCTGTCTGGAAAGGTGACCCACACCAAAAGGAGGTTTGCCTGTGAGTGAGAGTTGCTGGTACAGTGAACAAGACAGATAAGACATTAAGGATATTTCCTGAATGTACCTTGTTCTTCCACATGTGTGTGCATGCACATGTGTTAACTGGGTGATTAATTATTTCTCTCTCTCTCTCTCTCTCTCTCTCTCTCTCTCTCTCTCTCTCTCTCTCTGTCACACACTCCTATGCCTTTTCACACTGTAGATTACAATCCACACTGTATTTAGAAGCTAAGTGTCCTGTAAATGTATTAAAGTTTTTTTATTCCTACTTCGGGGGGTACCTATCCCTGCGTTTCCCCTAGTCTTTGAAGGTTGTCAGGGTATGAATGACCCGTTTTCTAGGCTCTTTGCTTATGATCCACCTGTCTGGTCTACTGAGCCTCCGTACCGGATCCTGTAGGTCCTCGATCTCTGATGACCCCCTCACCCCTGTGGAATCACACTTTTGAACACTGATTTACAATTTTTCTTGTACAGCTGTAGGGAGGTTTGGCACCAACTGATTTCATTCAGCCTCTGCTATTTAACAGATAAAGATCCGCTGAACTGTAAAATATTCATTTGAATAATTTAATTTTCTATAGATAGTATTATGATCTGGTGTGGAATTCAAATATTTTGCCCAAGGAACTGAATTTAGGACGTTGTATAACCTTTTAAAAAGCATTCTCTGGTTTTACATTTTGGGGTGTGTGTGTGTGTGTGTGTGTGTGTGTGTGTGTGTGTGTGTGTGTGTTTGCTCATGTATTATACAGTGTCGAGGGTCCCATCTACAAAATCTGCACAGATAAATCCCAGAATAGATGGGTGGAAACTCTGGAAGCTCCCCTCGCCCAACTGAGGAACTACTGGCAACTGATGACTACAGGGCAGAGGTCCCGTTTTCTTCATGGATTTGGACCTTGATGGTTGTCCATGCTCCCCTGGATGTTTGTACCCACTCCACACATCTAGTCAGAACGAAATGGACTCAGCAGTTTCTATTAAAATGCAGATGGAATTAGGAGGGCGGAAAAGGGAGGGATTTGAGGGGATGGGATGTGGATGGATTTGCTCAAACACATTATGTGCATGTACCAAGTTCTTAAGGAAAAAAAATTAAAACAAAGTAAATAAATAAATAAATCTGCTCATGTGTGCACATGCTCATGGGTTTATGTGTGTGTGTGTGGGGGGGTGCAGCACCCTGCTACAAGAGGATACCATGCAGTATCTTTCTCTATGTCTCTCCTCCATTTTCTTTTGATGCACTGTGGTGGTTTGAACATGCTTGGCCCATGGTAAGTGCCACTAGTAGGAGGTGTGGCCTTGTAGGAGAAAGTGTGTCACTGTGTAGGCCAGCTCTGAGGGCTCCTAGTGTTCAAGCTCTGCCCAATGAGGAAGATGGATGCTCTTCCTGGCTGCCTGTGGCTGCAAGTCTCTTTCAGGGCTGCCTTCAGATCTAGATACAGAACACTCTCCAGCACCATGTCCACCTGGACTCTGCCGTGCTTCCCACCATGATAATAATGGACTGAACCTCTGAAACTGTAAGCCAACCCCAATTAAATGTTTCCTTTATTAAGAGTTGCCTTGGTCATGGTGTCTCCGCACAGCAATGGAACCCTAACTAAGACAGGTGGTGTCTTTCCCTGATCCCAAATTCTCATATTTTCATCCGGGCTGGAAGCCAGCACACCTTAGTGATTCTGTTACCCCTTCCTGCCCCTGGGGTTATAGGTTTCCCCTGCCTGTTTCATGATGACTGGGATCTGAGTTCAGGTCTGCTTAGGCAGCAAGCAGTTTCACCCACTAATCTTCCTCACACCCATCATGTGGTTTTTAAGGCTTACCAGACTGTTATGGTCAACATGAAAACACAAATTAGAGATGGCAAGTGAATCTTGATTTACCTTGTTTCTGTATATTTGACTTCTTTCAGTGTCTTGATTTCACATTTTGTTCAGTATATTTGAATTGTTTCAGTGTATTTGAATGATAGCTGAGGATTGGGAGACTTAGCGCGAGATGGGAAGGAGAAAGTGAGGATGCAAAGATCTATCGGATCCCTGCCACTTGCCCTTGCATTCAACATTTCATATTTAAAAGCACAACAACCACCACCAATGACAACAGTCAACAACAAGGCATTCATACAACAGACTGGCGGAGAAGTCACTAAAGGGCATTACATACTTGTAACCTCACTTTCTCCCCTAAACCCTCATGTATTAAATCAATGTATTTTGTTGTCAAACCCTGATGATTGATCCCTAGATCGGAGCCACATAAAACTGTGATGAATTACACAGTTGTTGATGGGATAGTCAGAGCTTGCAATTTTCTTTCCTTGTAAAATCAACCCAGTAGGGAACTAATAATGGCAGCTCACATATATAAATAAAAGAGCCTTTCACACTGACGATTGGAATTGTTACTATACATCCCAGTTCTTTGCATTTTATTTTCATTAGTGTGTTGTTTTCAGCGCCATGCTTGCTACATAGAAAACTGTGCATTTTCTACACTATGTATCTTTTGGGGGTGCATTCTGTAAGCTAAAGACTAAATCAATCCATATCAAAGGGTTCCTCCCTTTCCTGTTTACAGAACTGAAATTAAACTGTTTTCACAAAACATTTCGCACTTGCCTGGCTCATTGTCGTTAGGGCTTGAGTGTGAAATTTCCCAGGGTCTCAGCTGTGGGAACACTTTGTCTCAAGCTGATGGCACTGTCTAGGAAGGTGGAGGAACCTTTCAGACTGTGCACTAGCAGAAGTAGGTCACTGGGGCAGGAAGGAGGGAGCTGGCTGGTTCGGACCGAACTCTTGGCTGCCTGATCCACCCAAATATAAGCAGGGCTCATGCAGGCTCTCAGTGCCACAGATCAATACACTGTTGGCATGTGGTTATTGCCACGACAGTCTGAACCCAATGACTGTGACTGTGTACCCTTAACAAACCTCTATCCTTTATTTTGATTGTGTCATGATTTTGAAACCTTGACATAAAAATAGTGTAAGTGTACCTCTGCGCGCGCGCGCGCGCGCGTGTGTGTGTGTGTGTGTAGATGATGGTATTGCAGAGAAGGCTGTCCGATCTGCCATTTATTTTTCTACTGTGTGTGTGCTTTCATATTTCAAAGTGTTCTTAGGTTTCGTAAGAGTTTCCGTACAAGCTTCATTTTTAGGGAGAGGATCTTCCAAATTCGTCTTCCTCTGGTCTCAAGAGATGAGAATGAGTCATTATCATGGAGGGATGAATGAGAGCTGCTGGTTGGTTCCCAGAGATGCTGTGGGCCCTAACTTTGAAAGCTCGGCCCTGTGCGCCAGCCAGAGCCTCTGTGTTCTTTGAGCCCTTCCTTTGGAGGTGACGTATGAATTGCTTGTACTGTTTGCCTAGCACCGAGCCTCTTTTGAAATTGTTTTCCCTGCCTCCCTACACAGAGTGAATTGTGAAGTCCTTCCACATGGAAAACTGCTGTCCACATTGAACAGGGGAGAAGGGAGATTCACGGTAAAATACAAATGAAGAAAGCAGGAGTGACAGCCATGTATGCGAGACCCCGACAGCTAAGGGGGTGTGGAAACATGCAGGTGGCTGCAGAACTTGCAAAATTTGGTTGGCACTCATTCCTCCACAAAGCTCACCTAATTTAGCACCAAATATTCGGGTCCTTTGATGGGTGTCTTTCTGTAAGTCCTCAATTGGGCTGTGTGTGTCTTCGTGTATATCTCTGCATGTGTGTGTCTGTGTGTTTGTCTCTATGTCTGTCTCTCTTTCTGTGTCTGTCTCTGTCTCTCTCCCCCTGCCCCTCCCCCTCTCCTTCTCTCTCTCTCTCTCTCTCTCTCTCTCTCTCTCTCTCTCTCTCTGTGTGTGTGTGTGTGTGTGTGTACGTTCAGAGAGTGTCCACAGGGACAAGTGGCACTTTTGCTACCAGTCTTTGGCAATTTTGCTGTGATAAACTCTGAAAACGAGGACGGTCCTCCGATCCATTCCCTGCTGCTGGCCTTTCCCGTACAAGTCTTTTGAATTCTCCTTTCTTGGTTTTACAGATTCCCTCTAGTTCGTTTTACCACACCCCACCTCCGTGCTTTTCCTAGTTTGCTGTCATATAGTGGGCACCTCCGAAGTTGCAAAATCACTTCTTGTGCGGCGTTGTTCCGCCTGAGAAACCACATAATCTGGAAGCTTGTGCTAAATCTGGACACGTAAAAGTTACTAGTTATTAGAAATTGTGTTTAAATTTAAAAATCATTTCCTCATTTTTGTGGGCTCACACGACACGTGTAGGCAGTGCTTACTGATCGGTCATGGCGCCATACACTTCCGACCTCACACGGACCCTGACAAGGATTACTTCCGGTGCTGTTTGACTTATTTCTTCTCCTTCCAATGAAGGTGCAGACTTGAGCCATTTCCGGTGTCAGCACTTAAATGACGTAGTTCCGGTTTCTCACAGGCTTCCAGCATCTAGGTTGAGTCCTTGACATGGGACATCTGGGACATGGCACAGCGTTCCGTCGGGCTGAGCAAGAGGTATCTCTGGTTTGGATTGTTTTCTCTGCCCAGAGCACATGGATTAAATTCGCAGACGCCATGAGTCTATAGTGGCTTCTGTGAACTCTGTGTGTTATTATCTTTTCAAATCCTCTTAGTTCTTTGCCGAGTCGCTGACAGCTGCCTCGCTCTGTGAACTGGCTGCCGTCATTCTACTACAGCGATTTGATCGATGTGTCGCCTTCATTTTTTAGCTCTCATAGCTCCATTTTCTGAGAAAGGCTGCTTCCCTCTGTGCGCAGGCGTCAGGTGTTGGACGCTACCTCTTAGGAGGTCTCGGGCCCTTCCTTTGAGGCTCTGCATCCCTGCAGACAAGGAGCTAAAGTCTTTGAAACAAAATCCAGTAACTCCACGGCGGCTTTTTCATGCCTTTTGAGAAATCCGAGGACAAGTCTTTTCACTGGCAGCTATTCATACCCTCTCTCTTTTTTTTTTTTTTTTTTTTTTGGTTCTTTTTTCGGAGCTGGGCACCGAACCCAGGACCTTATGCTTCCTAGACAAGCGCTCTAACCACTGAGCTAAATCCCTAGCCCCACATGTTAAACTCTTAAGTCGAGATATCCAACCTGCGTTTTCATCCTAATATCAACAAACACATGAGTTACCAGTAGATTTATTGAAAGAATCAAGTATGAGTTTGGACACTCCTTTGTCTCTCTCTCTCTCTGGAACACAATTTTTCCCCTTTGAAAGCTAAAATTTCTAATTTTATTCAAGTCCATTAAAATCCACATTGTTCTTAATTTTTTGATGGGAATGACTTTATTTATCTACAGACTGACCTGCTCCACCCTTCTCTTTCCATGACTCAAATGAAGGCTCTTTTAAAAACAGTCTGCCTAATGAAAACCTACTTTTTTCTTTTGTCAAATATTATTTCTTGACTTCTGGATTTTTTTAAATACCAATAAGGCACCAACTGTTCTCTAGATGTCTCCCCCACCACTATATTCTTTATTCTTTGGTAAACATGGGGTGAGCCCCCTCTATGCTAATAATCAAATGCTTCTGATTCGAATTGTGGACAAAAGCAACCTACCGTCTGTGTTTTTCTAGTGGTTTTCCTTTTCAGGGAAAGAGAAATAACAAAGCCTGCCTGAGAATTAGGATTTTTCAAAAGTCTCATCTCATTGTGGATTCCAATTTCCAAAGTTGACATTCATTAAGGGGAACGGATATGAACTTCCCATCATATCCGTTTGGAAGTGTATTATTATTTCTTGTTATATTTATTTTCCCTTTGTGACTTGAGATGTAAGCTACCCACAGAAAAAAAAGAGCTATCGAACCAAATTCCCATCTTCCCCTCTCTGTAAGCTGAGATTTCTAAGGCTGAAGAGGAGAATAAAGCAAAATGAAGCGAGTCTGCAGATGTTGTCCACGTACTTCCTAGAACAAGAAACAGAGAGTGACATGTTCCATGAACACGTGTATCAGATGGACCAATGAACCTGCAGGGGCCCTGGCTATATCTAAAATCCCTGTAAATGGTGTGTATGTGTGTGTGTGTGTGTGTGTGTGTGTGTGTGTAAACCTATGTGTATATGTATATGTATATATGTATGTATGCCTTAGGGTTTTACTGCTATGAAAAGAAACCATGACCAATGCAAGTCTTACAAGGACATTTAGTTGGGGCTGGCTTACTGGTTCATATGTTCAGTGTATTATTATCAAGGCAGGAACATGGCAGCATCTACGCAGGCATGTGCAAGAGGAGCTGAGAGTTCTACATCTTCCTCTGAAGGCTGCTAGAAGACTGGCTTCCAGGCAGCTAGGGTGAGGGTCTTACAGCCCATGCCCACAGTGACACACCTACTCCAACAAGACCACACCCACTCCAACAAGGCCAAACCCCCTAGTAGTGCACTCGTATTTGTCACTATTTGTCTTTAAACTTGAAACTTATTCATAAAACTGTTCAATGGACAACAGGTAACTTTAATGAAATAAACACAGAAGTATTAGAAAAATAGACAGGAAGATGTGTGCCTTAGTTACTGTTCTATTGCTGTGAAGACACACCGTGACCAAACCAATTTATGACAGGAAACATTTAATTGCCGTCTTACAGTTTCAGAGGGTGAGTCTGTGGACCATCGTGGTAGACACCATGACAGCAGGCTGGCAGGCAGGCAGGCCTGTCTGTGTAGTTCCTGAGAGCTCACATCCTGCTACCCAGATGAGAGAGGGAGAGAGAGAAAGGGAGAGAGAGGGAGAGAGGGAAAGGGAGAGAGAGAGAGAGAGGGAGAGAGAGAGAGAGAGAGAGAGAGAGAGAGAGAGAGAGAGGGAGAGAGAGGGAGAGAGAGGGAGGGAGAGAGAAAGGGAGGGAGAAAAGGAGGGAGAGGGAGAGAGAGAGGGAGAGAGAAAGGGAGGGAGAGAAGGAGGGAGAGGGAGAGAGAGAGAGGGGGAGAGAGAGAGGGAGAGAGAGAGGGAGAGAGAGAAGGAGGGAGAGGGAAAGGGAGGGAGAGGGAGAAGGAGAGAGAGGGAGAGAGAGAAGGAGGGAGAGGGAGGGAGAGGGAGAGGGAGAGGGGGAGGGAGGGAGGGAGGGAGAGGGCGAGGGAGGGTGGGAGAGAGAGAAGCCTGGTGGGCTTTTGAAATCTCAAGGCTCCCACCTCCCATTGACACATCTCTTTTAACAAAAACACAACTCCCAATCCTTTCTAAACATTCCACCAACTGGAAACTAAACACATTCAAGTATTTGAACCTCTGAGGGTCACACTTATTCAAAACCCTAAAGTATGATTTTTTTTCTTTTATAAGAGTAATGAGTGTCCATCCCATTTGGTAGTATATTTTATCATTACATTCATTTCTCAGAGGTTAGGCTTATTTGCATAACAAGTATCCAACCAAGCCATAACTCTCCCATAATCCAAAGGCATCATACCTTCCCCCTTTCTACTTGATTATCCACATAGGGTTTACGGAAACATATCCCGTCATCCTGATTTAGTTCAAAGCATGGGGAGCTATTGATGTGCAATTAATTGCTATTATTAATGGGATAAAACAGAAGCCAACATGATTGAGTCTATTGTTGCTGGGCGCTGAAGATTTCCCTTCCATTTAATAAAACGTGATAAATATAATTTTAATGCAAGCCTAGAAACGCCAACAAAGCCTTTAGTTTATATTTTTTTCAGTATTTCCAGATCATTCTCTGTGATACACAGGAACCTAGAGGAGGAGAACTGTGTGGAGTCACTGACACACACTCAACAAAGGATTTGTTTGCACAATAAGGAGATATATCCTGTCCTCTGAGAGTTGGCCCCAGGACTCCCAATGATCTAAAAGTCCTCAGGTTCCTTGGATAAAATGACACTGCATTTGCATATAACCTATGCAAGCCTGTCGTATACTCTAGTCATATTTATATGTGTGTGTGTGTGTGTGTGTGTGTGTGTGTGTGTGTGTGTGTGTGGATAGAGAGATGTAAGTTCAGAGGCTGGAGGAGGGTAGAACGTGTTCTGCTCCTTCATTTCCTACTTTATTCCCTTGTGACAGGGTCCCCTGCTGAACCTGAGGTGAGGCTCACTGTCAGGAAGTCCCGGTCATCCTCCTGTTCACATACCAAGCCCTGGTGTTGCAAGTGTGACCACACACTTGGCTTTACACCTCTGCCGTCTCCCCAGACCCTCCTACATTTTAAATAATCTCTGTATTACTTTTGTAATTAATGAAATGAAATCATAAGGGGCTGATATTTAGGAGATGACAAGAAAAATGGTTTGTATGTGTTCAGTACAGATATGGTATTTTAAAAACCACTTTTATTGGTTCATTGAGAACTTTGTATATTATATATTGATAGAATTTACTTCTCACGTCTCTTCCTAACTCCTCCCAGATCCATCCCCACCTAATCCCTTCTCCCAACTTCGAGCTCTCTTTCTCCCCTCTGTAACAACCCACTCAAATAGGGGGCGTCTTTACAATTGACTGCTGATGGTATCTCACCCCAGACAAAATGCTGCAATGCAGACACGGTGTGGCTCAGTCCCAGAAAGAAATAGGTGATGTTGAGAAACCTACCCAACTGTTTCTAGTGTGAGGTGACGTTTAGACCTCTGACACAACCTTCTGGCCCTACTCTATGGGTTTAAGATACACATTGTCCCAGTACAATGTTCAAAGGTGGACTATGAAAATCGATTGGACCCTGTAGGCTGTAATCAATGAGTTCATCTGTTGATGGATGTGTATGAAGGTGGCGGGAAACGAGGAGATAGGAAATTAAGGGACGTGGTTATTTGGAACATGTCTTGGAGGGTGATTTTTGGCCTTGGTCTCTTCCTGTGTTGATGCTTCTTGGATGCCAGTGAGGTTAGCAGTTGAGCTCTATC
Organism: Rattus norvegicus; assembly: GCF_036323735.1. Lineage (NCBI taxonomy): Eukaryota > Metazoa > Chordata > Mammalia > Rodentia > Muridae > Rattus > Rattus norvegicus. The sequence goes on along the minus strand of NC_086021.1, from coordinate 13,921,083 downwards.
ATGCCCCTTTCATGGTCATGTGACCATGGACCGACACCTATGAAACCATGAACCAAAATAAGTTTGTTTACTATGTGAGTTGCTAGGCAATGTGTAAGAGTGATGAATGGGATTAACATGAAAGTGGCCAAAAGTGATGCTGACCATATCAGGTCAGGACCGGATTTGATGTAGGAAGACCCATGACTTAATCCTTTAAACGCTTTGTCTGGAGGCTGCAGGCTAAGAGAAGACCCAATGTCTCCCAAGTGGTTTTATCCAGACGATTCTGCCAATGTATCTGTCGTCTTAGCAAATCAAGAACCTCCTGCTTCACGCTCTGGTCCTTCTCCTGACTTCACTTCTGTGTTTTTAATAGACTTCGATATCGTATGAACTAGTGGGAAATGAGTATTAAAAAAGGGATGGAAGCTATAAATTTTGCTGTAAAATCATTAAATTACACACTTAAAATAAACGGATTTTTAAGTATGTAAATTATACTTCATTAAGGCTGCAGAAAAGGCTTGGCCAACTGTGATGCTTGTCGGGTGATTTGCTATTTGTCATAGTTCCTGTGACTTTGATCTTAATAGTATTGGGATTTATTACAGATGACTCAGACACCAGAGTAACCTTGCAGGGAGAACACTCCATTCCGTCAGGGAAAAAAAAATCAAGTCTAATTCATTGGCTTTCTTGATGAGCGTTTTTCTGGTCACAGCTGAGTTGGCTGGAAGTTGGACAGCTATTGGCTGAGAGCAAAGATGGAGAGAGCACAATGTTTACGGGAATAACTGAAGGTTGTGCTCATGAAAGGGTCTGAGTCTCACGGAGTGCAATTGCAGAAGCTCCAGTGGCTGATGAGGTTGAGGCCTAGGACCCTTGCAAGACTGCCATTATACGTTTTGTGATGTCATGGCCGAGTGGGAGATAAGGGTAGATGAAGTGGAAAAATTTTGGTTTCTTTGGAATCTCACTTGTGTCACAGGATGTTTTTCTGGAAGCTATGTTAGGAGAGGATGTTTTGCTGAAGCCGACACATGAAAAAGCATGTGATATTTAGCTGGAGCACACGCTTCAAGGGGGGCAGGATGTTTATGGGGAACATAAATGTAATCCCACTTAGAGGGAGAGGACATTTTTACATTGCTACACCTTGCAAGCCTTCGATGGTCTTTGCTGGTCTTCGTTCCGTAATGAGAAATGCACAAAAGAACCTGTGCTATTCGGGCTGCTTCTGGCTGCTTCTGCTGCTTCTTGTTGGTTTGTTAGAGCTTTGTGGTCTCTGCCAGATCAAGGCACTGCTACTGATTCGTGTTTTGCGTTTGTTATTGGACCATACTGCACCATGAAGGTTGGAGTTACCCCAAAGAATTACTTCTAAATAGGTCCACAACTCTCTCCCTTTTCCTATCAACTTTCTCTCTCTGCTACCTCTGGTTGGTGGGCAAGAAGGTTTAAGAACCCTAAATAACGTAGGTTTTGAAAAAATCTAAGCCAACAGATAGAGTCATGGGTTTTGAGAAAGGGCTATGTCTCCTGCTGAGAGGAGATGATATGTAGGTTGTGACTTTTTGTTTCTGTGGTCTACTGTGACCCATGAAATGGCCAGTGACTGACAGTCTCCCAGTAAGTGCAGCACACACTAAAATGCTTTTGCTTGGCGTTGGGAGTTGTAGAATGTATTCATTTCTTGTCATATATCCTCGCGTATTCATGTAGGTGACAGTAGTTACTCTTCAGTTCTGCCATACAGGAAGTGGGTCTATACACTGAGAGAAGAGAGTGGCTGGTGGTGAGTATGTAACATGGAGTAAGAGAAACATTATGGTGCTGGGTCTCTCTCTCTTTTTTTTCCCAATTTGACAATCTGGAGTCAACTGAGAAGAGAGAACAATTCAAGAACTGCCTCCATTAGATTAGTCTTTGGGCAAGTCTATGGAACATATTCTTGATTAATGATTGTTGTGGGAGGGCCCACCATTGTGGGCAAGTTCATCAGTAGTCATGTGTAAAAAGAATAGCCTTTTAGGCTGTAAGAAAGTGTAAGGGGGCAAGCCATGGGGAGTGTGGCTGTTTGAATAAGAAAGGCTCCCACAGACATATATTTGAATATTTAGTTAACAGGGAGTGACAGTGTTTTAAGGATTAGAAGGATTAAGAGGTGGGCCTCATTGGAGGAAGTGGATGTGTCGACAAGGGTGGGGTTTGAGTTTTCAAGAGCCCCACATTATCCCAGAGTCTCTCTCTCTCTCCCTCCCTCCCTCTCTCTGTCTGTCTCTCTCTGTCTCTCTCCCTCCCCCCCTCTCCCTCTCTCTCTCTGTCTCTCTCTGTGTCTCTGTCTCTGTCTCTCTTTCTATCTCCCTCTCCCTCTCTCTCTCTGTTTCTCTCTCTCCCTCCCTCCCTCTCTCCCTCCCCCCTCTCTCTCTCCCTCTCTCTCTCTCTCGCTCCCTCCATCCCTCTCTCTCTCTCCCGCCCTCTCTCTATCTCTGTCTCTCTATGTCTCTGTCTCTCTCTGTCTCTCTTTCTCTCTTTCTCTGTCTCTCTCTGTCTCTGTCTCTCTCTCTGTCTCTCTCTCTGTCTCTCTCTCTGTCTCTCTCTGTGTCACTCTCTCTCTCTGTCTCTCTGTCTCTCTGTCTCTCTCTCTCTCTCTCTCTCTCCTTACAGAGCAGCAGGTCTCTATTGCTCCCGTGTTATGCTCCCGGCCATGATGATGGACCAGACGTCTGAAACTGTAAGGGAGCCTCCAATTACATGCTTTCATTATAGTAGTTGCCTTGACCTTGGTGTCTCTTCACAGCAACAGAAAAATGACTGAGACAGGGAGCTGACAACAAGCAGAGCTCCTTGTTACCACTTCAAGCTCCTGCTCTGGTTTCCCTCAGTGATGGTCTGTAACCTGTAAGGTAATAACCCTTTCCTCCCCAAGTTAGTTTTGATCATGGCATTCATCACGATGAGAAGGAAGCAAACTAGAACATCACAGGTCAGTACATGAGCAAGTCATACCTTTAAATTAAAACAAAGTGTCTATACGCCTCTATTTGTGGTTATATGGTAAGCGTCTGTTGCTCTAATAGACTCACTGTTTCTATAAGAAATTGTCTTACTTGGGGTTCCTATTGTTGTAAGGAAACACGGTGACCAAAATGCAAGTTAGGGAGGAAAAGGTTTATTCAGCTTACACTTCTACATTGCTGCTCATCAGCAAAGGACGTTGGGACAGGAACTCAAACAGGACAGGATCCTGGAGGCAGGAACTGAGGCAGAGGCTATGGAGTGGCACTGCTTACCGTCTTGCTCCTCATGTCTTGCTGAGCTTGCTTTTTTATAGAACCCAGGACCACAACCCTAGGGATGGTGCCGCTCACAGTGGGCCGTGCCCTCCCCACCAATCACTAAGAAAATGCCCTACAGCTGGATCTTATGGATGCATGTTCTCAACTGAGGCGCCCTCTTCTCTGATGACTCTAGCTTGCGTCACGTTGTCATAAAATCAGTGCGGTGGTTACAATGTGATTGTCTCTTGGGAAGTGTGCCACAAGTAGGAGGCGTGGCCTTGTGGGAGTAGGTGTGACCTTGTTGGAGGAAGCATATCACTGTGGGGGTGATATGCTTCTTCTCCAACACCATGTCTTCCTAGACACTTCCATGATTCCTGCCTTGATGAAAATAGACTGAACTTCTGAACTGAAAGCCAGCCCTAATTAAATGTTGTCCCTTGGGAATGGGGATTTAGCTCAGTGGTAGAGCTCTTTCCTAGGAAGTGCAAGGCCCTGGGTTCGTTCCCCAGCTCCGAAAAAAAAGAACCCCCCCAAAAAATGTTGTCCCTTATAAGTTGCATTGGTCATGTTGTCTTTTTGCAGCAATGAAACCGTCAGACAACCAGCCAGTATAAAAAATCCCAAATAGCAGAATTAATCAACGATAGAAAGGATTTTTAAGTCCTCCAGTGAGAAACTTATTCTTGAGAGAAGAAACAGCAATGAATGAATCCAAGATAAGGTTGTCTCCAAAGACACTCTTGGAGTGTAGATGTGGCTCAGGGAGACCCCATGGGGTGCACAGGGGCTTCTCAGGAGGAGAGAGCTACATGGTCAGGAACCGCAAAGCATTTTAAAGTCACGGCAAATAGCATAGGAAAGAGCTCAGCACCTCTGCATTGGAGGCACCATCAGAAGTTTGCTGATGATAAGCTTTCATGTGAGTAAAAGACGGGAACTTCCTGGGGCTAGTTACAGTAAAAGGGCCCACAGGTGTGTAGGAAGCCATCCAGTCGAAGGAGATCCAGGCAAGACAAGCCAGTGCAGGAGCTCTTTGTGGTCATCTAGGGGCATTGAGAAGAGACCGCAAAAATATTACAGGATGCAACAGAGCCTAACATGCTCAGGGAAGCTAAAAACAGGATCCACGTAACACCTGACAGAAGCTCACGGCATCCTCATATTCCCTTTTGAATTACTTTTTACTGATCATACAAAATAATGGGCTTTATGATACTTTCAGGAATCGATAGATATAAACTTAGTTTGGCATTCACTACTCTAGAGCTATCCTCAACAAAATGTCCTCTGGGGAAGCCTCGACCTCACATCTACCTTCTATAGTGATGTCTTGGCTGTTCTTTAAGGAACCAAAGAGACCAATATGGATGCGGCCCAAGTTCAACTCATTCTAGACCCTTTCTGTTCTTCCTGGGTCTCCTGCTTCACTTTTTGAGAACTCCATATTGGAATTCCTGCGGCCCTCAGTGTCCTCTACTCCCTCATGAGTTCTTTAGTCTTTCTTCCACATCCCCATCAATTTAATCTTTCCTACCTTCATACTGGTCTCTTCTCTACATGTGAAGGTTGGATGAATTTGAAAAGATGACTTTAGGGGCCTGGAGAGATGACCAATGTATCAAGAGCTCGTCTGCTTTGAAAGAGGACATGGATTTGTTCTTTGAGCTCATGTCCAATGGCTCCCAACCACCTTTAATTCCAGCTCCTGACTGTTCTTGTCTCTGTGGTCTCCTGTGTTCATGCCCTGCCCCCACCCACATAATTAAAAATAATACATCTACAGATGAGAAACAGGTTTCATTATGTTTCATTAGTCAAACAATCCCCGACCTTCTCTGATTCTCAGTCTGCTTGGATCAGTTTATTGGGTTTCCCCTTGAGTTCCAAGACCACCTCCCTGTTACCTGCCCCTCTTTCCCCAACAGTCTGTTTTTCCCTCAAACTTCACCTCAGAGAGTCTATCTATGTCTGGCCCCTCTCCACTGCTTCCTAAACATCCATCATTTTTCCCCCGTGCCATCCCTGCTCCTCTAAGCCTCATCTCCAGTTCTTTTCTCTCCCTAAAGACCAGACCAGCTCAGTCCTGTTTGTTTTAGTCTACGTGACATCAGACTTACTGTTCACAGCCTTGACCTTTCCGGCTTCCTCTCCATGTTCCGTCCACCACAGCCCGTCTCCTCCACCAAAGTGTTCACACACAACACGTCACATCGCACATTTTAATTTTTAGAGCAAAAACAAATTCCACTGAAAAAGATACTGGGGTTGTCAAAGGCCCGTGGGTATCTGAAACAGAAAAACAAACATTTTCCCCCCAATCCTATAAATTCCCAATCTATGTCCCTCACACTTTGTGAATTTCATCTTAACGGATCTTTTCCACCAGATTATAGACGTAGATGTGGACGTCGCCATCACACTTTATGAAGTACACGGAAGTCTTGGCTGGAACTTGGTAAATGACTTTGCCAATCTTTTTGCACCCGTCGCTTCTGGTGAACTGCACACATTGACCTGTTCAGATGTCGCTGTCAATGTCTGAGTTCACCTCTGCTGGAGGAGTCTCTGGAATTATACGGAGGTTAACTTCTGTGTAATCATCCAGCAGCTGGTAGATGTATAGGACTGGATCTTTCTCGTATGTGATGTAAAACCAGTCCTTCATGATCGGCACCTGGGCTAGGACCACCCCCTCCAGTTGTCCTTAGAGCCATGTTTGCCCTCAAATTTATGCTCCACAGCTCGGCCAACCATGGCACTTGCGAGATGGGCGTCTTTCACTTGAGGAAACACTACTTTGTGAGGCAAGACCTTAAGCTTTAAAATCCTCTCATCACTGTGAAGTGCCAGTCCGGAGACACAGTCAAATCCGTCATACTTGACCAGATAGAGAGAAGGATTTGTTGGCAGTTGATCTACAGCGATGGTCTTCCATTGGGTGACGGGCTCATCACCTTCCTTCCATCCGTGAGAAATTCTGCAGCCCACAATGTTCCCCAGGGCCTGGGGAGAAGGCCTCCTCCTCCTCCGCTTCTGGAAGGATGTTGTGCTCATCCTCCTCAGAGACATCCTCTTCTTCATGGCTGTAGACCTAGTGTGGTAGTCCACGGCATCCTGGTCCACTGTCTTGTGACTATCCTTCTGTGTTCAGGCTTCATTCTTGCACATGGCCTGGGTTTGAAGAGCTTGCCTTCTTAAAGCAGACACAATGCTGGTGCCTCTGTCATATGAGGGCCTGCAAGGACAATGGGGGTGGGGTGGGGAGGGCGCAGGACCAAGGCTCTTGTCTAAGAGAACTTGGAGCAGGTGAGGAAGGCAATGGTAAACAGGTTTGAGCATCTGAATCTAATTCTGTCATAATCAGAAGTTCATAGGAGGGCTTTTCAATGGTGGAGCACACCTTTAATTTCAGCACTCAAGAGGCAGAGGGAGGCAGACCTCTGTGAGATCAAGGACAGCCTGGTCTACAGAGTTAGTTCCAGGATAGCCAAAGCTAACTACAGAAATACACTGTCTCAAAAATCAAAATCTAAAGTTCAAAGGAAAAAGAACAAATGCTTCTCTACAGCTCAGAATAACATATTCAGACACATTTCTTCGGCCCGTGGCATTTTGGCTCTGTTGAGGACCTCTCCTTGAATGGCTAGGTCAGTGTGGGATTAAGTATCCCTGTCCCCACTTTAAGCAAGCAGAACAGATAAAGGATAGCAAAGGAGCCAGAAGGGTGGCCACACTCCTCTTCTACCCTCTAACTATGAGCTATGTGGCAACATCCACAAGTATCTGCCCAGAGACACAGCACACCAGTCCACTGGCTTTCTGTACTGTGCATCCTGACCCAGCCCCAGGTTTATTCCGCGACGCTGTTGCATCTTCGACCGCAACAAGAATCTTATGTGTAGGCAACAACAGCCATTTAGAAATAATATCTCCTGGAATTGGGATTTAACTCAGTGGGAGAGCACTTGCCTAGCAAGCACAAGGCCCTGGGTTCGGTCCTCAGCTCCGAAAGAAAAAAAAAAGCAACAACAAAAAAGAAATATTATCTCCTGAAATGCACAGGCACAGAGAGGAGCTTTGGCATTTTAGCAGGATTATGAATTAGATATTGTTAGCAAAGGATAATAAACTCTTGAGACTGACTAGCCTAGACCATCCGCCGAGCTCTCAAACGTGGAAGACATCAGAACACACGATTACTCGCTGTATGAGGGAAAACTTTTAGCTTTCTGGGCTACAAGGGTCCCAGTTATCTTCATAAACGTATTTACCGAGAGAAAATGTCCATGTCGTCCAGATTCTGCCTTCTGAAACCGGTCAGGGTCCAAAAGGCTGTTGAACAATTGTGGGGTTCAGGAGCTGAACTGGCTTTCACACCCCGCTGCGAAGATAGTGAACCCACCTTCAAGGAATGAAGCGCCCCCAAGTGGAAGTGATTCGCAACCTCCTCCCAGTGCTCTGTGACATCATCCAGGCTCTGCTTACGTCATAGAAGCCCTCTCAGCCCAGTTCCTTCCCTAGTTACGCTTAGAAACTTCCATCGTCTAGGTTTTAGCTTCTCATGTAGCCTCGTGGAGACCCAAAATAAAGTCCCCACCCAAATATTCTGATGACTCGAGTTACAGTCTGCCCATGTAGCTCTTTTCATGCATTTTTTTTCTGAAAAAGTCTTTGGTTTCTGAGTCACCAACATCCTTGGTGGTTATTTTCCCAGCTCCTATCTTTCCTTTGGTTATCTTTAAGCCATTCTCCATATCAGGAATATTGGTAGCCTCTCTCTATCTGAGGCAACACACTGGATAGCACACCAAAATTAGCTTTATCAAAACCCACAATTAGTGGAGGGCCATTTTTATTCAAACCAAGCTGGAATTTGCCAGGATTAAATATCTTGTATTGAAGTCAATGGCAATCATGAATTATGGATTCTTTGCAAAGAGGGAGGAAAAATATGCTCTTGGACCTGCTACCAAAGTCTCAATAAACAGATTACAAACCAGATATTGACCAGTCATATTTTAAATGTCTTTAAAATTTACCAGCACTTCTGGTTACGAGGAATTTATTAGATCAAATGCAGCAAAACAGGATGTAATAGATGAGGTAATTTCATATTTGAAATATGGGTAGACAGAATATTGGATGCAGGTAAGTATGGAATTTACCTGTAAATTAAAGGGCACTTTAATTGTTTGTGTCACATATTTCTTCAGATCTTCAAAAGGATTCTTTTCAGAACCCTCCCCTGTCACCACTACACTCTGATCATCCCTTCCCTCTTCCCAGTAATTCCCTTCCACATTAACATTATAATTTTTTTAAATGTACTTAGAGCTTAACAACTTATGGCAGCTTTTTAAAATCTGTCCACTTTTCTAAGTGCATTGTCCTCTTTTTCTCCCTTCTATCTTAGTTTTAAGCACATTCTCCTTCACACTTTGAGTTTTCCTCTCTCTATGCTCTTATGACTCCTCTGCCATTATGTGACTTTGGTCCACTATGTGGCTGACCTCAATGTGGGGTTAACTTAAAGCACATGATTTTTCCCCCTTTTCTCCCCTTCATCTTCCTTCTCTAGGCACATGCTGAGATATACAGCGTTGGGGATTTTATTAAGCCTGGAAAGCAAACACACACACACACACACACACACACACACACAGAAACACTCATACAACCCAAAAACACAAACACACACATACATACACACACACACACACACACACGCACATACACACAGAAACACTCATACACGCCAAAGCATACAAACACACACATACATACACACACAAACACACACACACATGCACACACAAACAGACACACAAACATACACATATATACACACAAAAACACAAATACAGAGAGAGAGAGAGACAGAAGCAGAGACAGAGAGAGACACAGAGAGAGACAGAGAGCCCCTAAGAAAACATGTAATATCATCTTTCTAAGAACAATAAACAGAGACAACTTTCAAAAAAGTGAAGAACAAGTAGGCAACAAGAACAATCTCATCATAGCCATCAACTTGAGGAGGAAAGAGTTTGTCTCACTCTATCTTCTAGGTTCCCGTCTGTTACTGAGCGACGTTGGGGCAGGAACTCAGGCAGGACTCTAGAGGCAGGAAATGAAGCAGAGACAACTTAGAAATACTGGGTACTGGATTGCTATCCATGACCTACTCAGCTCTCTCTCTCCTTCTCATACAACCCAGGGCCACCTTCATAGGGGATGACACGACCTAAAGTGGGGTAGACCCTTCCACATCAACCATCAAAAAAATTCCTTACACATGTGGCCAAAGGCCAATCTGATGGAGGCAATTCTTCAGCTGAGGCTCCTTCTTCCCATGTTGAGTAAAACTGATAATAAAAACTAACCAGGACCCTGCACATCCATTCGGATTGCCACACTGTGTGCAATAGACAAGCCATTGGAATAAACTTAGCTGTTGAACACTGGATGAATGGCTTAAAAATGTAATATAAATAGATGTTATTTTCATCTATGTGTAAGAGCAAAGGGTTTTGTTATCAGAAAAACAGATGGAGTGTAAAATACAATATGTTAAGTGAAACAAGCCAGACTCAAAAGAGGGCTGCAAAATTTAGATTTTAATAAGGGATATTATGTGAAAGGGGCATTTAGGAAGAGGAAGGGGAGTAGCAGGGTGTGTGTGTGTGTGTGTGTGTGTGTGTGTGTGTGTGTGTGTGTGTACGTGGAAATGGAGGTGAGTTGTGGGGATGAAGATGGCTAATGTACAGGATAAACCTGTACAAGGAGTCACCAGCAAGCCCACTGACTTCTGCATTTAAAGAACATCGATATAAGAGAACTGAGTCTAAAACAATATTTTGATTAAATTGGGGGTTTATAGTTTAGAGATACCGTAAAGTTTATTCATATTTTACTTCCCACACGTGGCTCTTGCTGTTTCAAGCTTGATACTGGTGACAGGATATGGCAATGAGCTTTGGTGTCTGTACCTCATTAATCACCCCGAATTCACATCATTCAGTGAGGCTACCCTGGGGAAGGAGGTAGTTAGAGATCTTACGGGTACACCACGTGGGAAGAATAAAGCCCACCCACACTATAGATTTCCAAATATTCACCGTCATCTCTGGTTTGAATGTGATCGCCCAAAAGTTATTTTCTGAAGATTAATCCCCAGTTGGAATGTAGTTGTGAAGAATTGATTAGGTCAAGAGGGATGCGACCTACAAATAAAGATCCATTAATGATGCTATTGTGGAAAAAGGTTCAATTATGAAAGTGAGTTTGGCTCCCTCTCTTGTCTTCCTAGCCCATTGGATCCCTTCTGTGGTGACAACATCCCACAAGAACTCCTTCCTCGGCCGATGGTCTCTTCATCTCCGATTTACATGCTTCTGAATCAGAATCATACAGAATCTGCGTCATTATAGACTAGCCAATCGGTGCCATTCTGTTTGTCCATAGAAGTGTGAACATGAGTCAGAATTGTGAGCAGCCAGGTCATACGGGAAAGCGAAGCTGGCAGAGTGGACTAGGTGTTAGTGCTGACTGAAGACAAGATGGGTTCGGGGTTAGCGTGTGTGCTCTTCGTGAAGGAAACAGCACAGAGGAAGAGTGTAGGTTGGAAAGGTGCATCTTGGGAGGCACTCGGACATCCACTGTTTCCTTGTGGGGACAAGGAGCCATTAGGTAAGGGAAAGATCACCAGGGATAGCTTCAGCCACTGCTTTTGTCTAGCAGAACCCATTTTAGAATCCTCATCTTCCAGGATGTAATGAAAACTGCCTGGAGTCAGTTGATCCATCAGTAACCATCAAGAGTGTGCCCACTATTCCAGAGGAACCCAGGAAAAAGCCTGATCGTGGAAGATCCTTTGCCTTCAAGAAATGGAAACGTCTCCCCGGCAACACTGGGCAACCCATCTACGTTGGTAAGGGCCTCCCACTAAGTCCAGATCAGTGGTCCTTAACCCTTGGATTGAGACCCCTTTGCGAGTTCAAATGGCTCTTGCACAGGAGTCACATATCATATATGCTGTACATCAGATATTTACATCACAATTCATAATTATAGCAAAATTAAAGTTATGAAGTAGCAATGAAATAATTTTACACTTGGTGGAGCTGTATGAAAAGGTTACATAAGGAAGGTTGAGAACCTCTCTTCCTGACCCCTCTAAGATATGCCTGTCGGTATGGACTGGAAGTATAAGCCCTTTTATTCAATCAGGCAAATCCAGAAAAACCAAAACACCACCATAAGGTTATGAAGGATAAACAGCCACTGCACCCACAGTGTCAGGACTGCTGACACTTAGACAAACGATGTCAAAATGGAAATCACGTCACACCATGACCATCCCCCTAAATGAAAAGCAGAGGAGAAAAACCAGTTCCCTGGGGGTGGCACCAAGAGAAAACCCTTGTCAGAATCGTCAGCAAGGATTGTAAAGCCAGGATTCAAGCGTCGTCAATGAGAAATTTCCAAAACAAAAGGATACACATCATCTTGGTGAGGTAATAGAAGAAACAAGAGAAAATCGAATAGGAACTCAGTGAATTAAAACAAACACTAAGAGTAGGAATTAAAGGCATGTCTGGGCACGATGAACAATGAAGTGGACTTTAGAACAGGCAGAAGGGGCTGGGGAGACGGCTCACTGCTTAGGAACACTGGATTCTCTTGCAGAGGATCAGGGTTCAGAGGATCTGATGGACTCTTTGGTCAAAACACACACACACACACATAAACACACACACACACTCACATACACACCCACATACACACACAAACACACACACACTCACATACACACAGACATACACAAACACAAACACACACACACACTCACATACACACACAATCACACACAATCACACACAAACACACACACTCACATATACACACACACATACACACAAACACAAACACACACACACACTCACATAAACACACACACACACACAAACACACACACACACACACACACACACCATAGAGATAAATTTAAAAAACAAATTAAAAAAAGAAGGAGCCAGGTATACCCCTTTAATCCCAGCACTCAGAAGCAAGATGATCTCTGTAAGTTCAAGGCCTACCTGGTTTATACAGTGAGTTTCAGGACAGCCCTTCCTACATAATGAAACCCAGTGTCAAAATAAAACAGAGAAGAGTGTTATATTTATTTCTGATAATGTAGGCAACAGAGAAACTATTTCTACAGAGAAAGAACTTATTGTTGAGAGAATCAGTGGGCTGGAAGGAGACCCCAATTCTCTGTGTCACTAACTCCATCACGACCTCAGCTGGAAGAAAGAATGGGTACAGCTAAAAGGAAGCAGGACGATCATGAGTAAAGCTGTGGACATGCATCAGCCCATCAGCAACAGAAGCAGGCTGAAAACCAGCTCGGATGAGATGGCTTCACCAGCCAATGTCTCTGACTGACAGTCCCTAGTAGCACCAGGATGTTCTTTTCCTTCAAGCACCCTTAACTTTTCAGACACTCAGCAACCACAGAACAAAGTATGGCAAATGCCTAAGAAAGGATGTCTTGTGGGACATATTTGTTTATACAGGTTTCATGTAGCCCAGGCTGGCCTCAAACACCCTATGCACCCGAGGATGATTTTGAACTCCTGGTTCTCCTCCTGGTAATGGGACTATGGGCATGTACCACCACACCAGGCTGATGAGGTACTGTAGGTGGAGCCCAGAGCTGTGTGAGAGCCAAGTGAGCACTCTGGCCACTGAGCTGCATCTCCAGCCCCTCGGGATGTGTTCTGCTAATACAACAAAACTAAAATAAAAGTCTTCAATGAGAGACAACAGGTGTCTCCCAGTCCAGAAACATTAAATTACACATTCATAAGTAATGCATATGTCAAGAAATAATGAAACTATGCAACAGAAAGATAAAAAGAGGAAGCTATGAAACATTATTAAATGTGTGAGACTTAACTATGAAGGCTCCAAGAGGAAACTTTATTTACAACACTCCATCTTAGATTAGAAACTAAGAACAGCAACCTAAATTTTGATCTACACTTGAAAATAAGAATATAATTAATTCACTGAAAAAATAGTTGTTAAAATGAACCCCAAAACACTAAAAATAAGAAATTAACAACAACAACAAAAAAGCCAAAGAAACTCAATTAATTTTCTTTTTTAAAGCAAAGAATGGTATTTTTTTATCTTGATTAGACCTAGATAGAAAAATATCAGGTCCATACTGTTTGGCGATTTAAAAAAAAATTGCAGTGTGTTAGAGTTTATGCAGAACACTGAACCTGGTACCACAGACAAAAATTAAAAAAAAAATCATCGTTTAAACCCTTTTTAATGGTAGTGTTTATACTCAACTTGTCTCTCCTATAATCTGTTTAATATCAGACAAGATTTCCAGGGTTGCCACATGGAGATTATGCAGTGTTGAAATGGAAGCACAGCATTGTATTCCCAACACAGACTCTGGTTGAGAACATCATTGTTTTTATCACGAGGAAACTAGCACAAGATCCAAGCCCAGTCTCCCGAGGCGTTGTCCCACCTTAGAGCCATTTCCTCAGACAGCACTTCCCATGTGTCATATTTTTCTTCAAAAATCGAAACAGACTTGTTTGCTGCACTGTTTGGTTTGCTGTGCTGCTTGGGAGATCCTGGACCATCAGACATGATGAAACTTCTCCCCCACACCCCAAACTACAGCACTGGTATCAGTGCAGAGGAAATAGGAGAGACAGAAACGAAAAAGGATAAAAAAACCTGTTGTTGTTTGGAGAAGAGTCATGTAAGTAGGCCAAACTGACCTTGGACTTTCTATGTAGCCCAGATTGGCCTTGGACTTACTATGTAGCCAAGGCTGGCCATGGACTTACTCTGTAGCCCAGGCTGGCCTTGATTTACGATGTATCCCAGGCTGTCTTTGGACTTACTATGTAACCCAGGCTGTATTTGAACTTGTGATCTTTGTGAGTAGTGAGAATATAGGTATGCACTACCACACTCAGCTTTGTATCTCTTATTATAAGTGACTCAGTTGTGGCCCCTCACTTGCCAGCCTCCCTCAACATCAGCAACAGCATCCACAATCAACCATTAGGATAATTCCATCCTTTAACTCATCTGTTAAGGTAAGACTTTACAGAATAGATAGTCAGCAGGGTCCTCCTCCTTATTAGAACACATTTGTGTGGAGGTATTTGGGTGATTGTTTGAGTGAGCCAGTCATACCTTAACCTGATTCTGATATTATTACCAAGAAAGAAAAAAAAAGAAAAAGAATAAGAAAACAAAAGTAGAGAAGATGGGTCCAACACTTGGACTTGAAACTTAGCAGGTGAGTAGATGGCTCACAGGTCTCAGGTAAATGATGGGTAGGCTTTGTGGCCCACATAGAATCCCAGTCCAGGGAGGTAGAGATAGGGAAGATCCCCAGAGCAAGACAGCTGTCAAGACTAGTCATATTGGTGAACTCTGGGTTTGACTGAGAAATACTGCTTCAATGAATAAGGTAGAAGAGAAAATGGATTAGTCCCTACATTATACAAGGTACGTGCATGTATTTATACACACACACACACACACACACACACACACACACACACACACACACACCAAGAGTAACAAAACAACACCTTAGACATAAGGCATTGCCTCCAGTGTAGTAGCACATAGTAGGAGATGGGGATATAAATAAGTGTTCCTTTCCATCCCCTCAAAGACTAACATACTTATGAACCCTCAGCCCTGGATCTGTACAATCTGCTGAGGACTCCCAGATGTTTAGTTTAGTCTCCTCGCTCTCTAACATATTCTGGTGTTCTGTTTCAGGAATCCTGAGCTGGGGCTCGGCTGACATCAGCCTTACTCCCAGTCTTGCATCCAAGACGACTTTCAGTCGTCATGAACTGATCCTTGGAATTCTCTGCCAAGGTACCCTGACTTGCATTTCTCACGAGGCCATGCCATGAAGCCAGAGAAAGTGCAGCTGTCTTACTCTGCCATTTATTAGCTTAAAGTATTGGGAAATTGGCTCGACATTTAAAACTCAATTCCCTCATGTATAAGTGAGCAGGCGAACAATTCCAGTTCATCAGAGCTACATTAGGAGTGAGTTAGAAAAAAAACATCAAAACGATTAGTGCCAATGTGTTTTATGAATGATAAGCAGTATTATTTATATGATTTGTAATATTGGAAATTATTGTACCAGGAATATAACAGTTTTCATTATCTATGCACAGATGCTGCGAGGAAAGCATCTAGGATGCAGAAATGCTTCCTTTTTTGCTTTATTTCCAAGAAGCATTTCTTTCTGCTCCAATTATTTTTTTTAACTTACATTCCACTCCATCTCCCCTTAGGTGATTAAGTTAGAACAGGGTTATGTGAGAGGGGTTATAAAACGTTGTGCTATAGATTATATCTACAAGATCAACTGTTGAGTTCAAATGGAGGCACCCTCCATGGATAAGCCATGTTCTCCCTGAAGCTATTGATTTCTTTTCTTTTTTTTTTTATATTTTCATTGTTTTCTTGTGATGGCTAGTCTTGGAAGAAAGAACCTCGGTTGAGGAGCTTCCTCCATCAGATTGGCCTTGACTATGTCCAGGTGGCATTTCTTTGACTGTTAACTGCTATTGGAGAGCCTGGACTACTGTGGGCAGCACCGCCCTATGCAGGTGTGTCTGGACTCTGTAAAGGGAGTTGAATGAAGCTTAGAAGCAAGTCAGTGAGCAGTCTCTGTAGTTCCTGTTTCACAATCCTGTCTTGGTTTTCCTTGGTGATGGGCTGGAACAGAGAAGATGAAATAAAGTTTTCCCTTCCCAAGATGGCTGTGATGAGTGTATTTTTCAAAGCAAAAGAAAACCAAAATTAAGCAAAAATCACAGTGCCAGATGTGCGATCTCTTCCAGTAAGTTGCAACCAGTGAGATCCCAAAAGCCCTCACAACTTTAAAGGTTGGTCATTGTTCTCCGTAGCCCTCCAGAACTTGATGGTAAGAACCTATTGCTGAGGACACTGAATCCTTTGACTCACAGGTCACAGAAGGGTCAATCTGAAGTTGAGGTGGAAGCATCCTCTATAATGGCAAACCTTCATCGTTCAAGAAAGTGCTATGTAGGCTTCCAGGGGACAAAATTATCTACAGCCTTACTCGGGAGAGAACCACTCAAGCTAAAATGTCAGGCAAGATGTGCCCCTAATGTGTTAGTGGCATCACAGTCATGGGAGTAACCAGTGTCTTTCCAATCGGATACAAGGCATATTGCACACGAGGGAATATACACGAGCTTTTGTAAACTGGTCAAGAACCTATGGTTAGGGTGATGTAGGCCCTATGAAAGAAGCTAATGCTAAATAAATTGGCAAACTTCCTTCCAAACATCCATATTTGTATCTATAGATCAGCGTTGAACTCAGCTCTCATCAGAGAAGAAGCCTCTGACTACCATGGGCAGAGACGTACAGCTGGACAAAGTGCTGGGAATCAGTGGTGTTGGACTGTTCATGTGGAAATAGGACAGCTAAGTCTTCTCCTCCACAGCTCAGAGAACATCATGAAAGAGTGGGTGGAAGGAATATAAGAACCAGAAGATGGGGAAGGGGACAGCAAAAGGATATCTTTTAGATAGGACCTAGTCATTGAACTCTTAAACTGATGGCGGCTATGGCCATGGGCCCAAGACTGGGCCCCTCCACACTTCATTACAGATGGGAAAGGACAAAAAGACCCTCCCCTCCCTTGGCAATCAAAATTTATTGGAGGGGGGGTTCTATCCTGCAGGCTTAGATTTTTCAAGACCTACTTTAGTAAGAGTTTTTAAACCCTTTAACCTTCCTCTAGCCCACCACCCACCAGAGCTGGTAGAAAGGAAGGATAATAGGGCAAACAAAGGACTATGTGGACCTGCTTAAAAATAGTTTTCTGGGGCAATTTCAATCTTCATCATCAGTATATCAGTTCAGTTGTCATGAATCTGCAGAGGTAGGTCGATCTACTTGCAAACACCATTCACGAATCACCAAGGACAGTTCAACCCAGAAGAAATAGCCGAGCTCTTCCCATTGGCCTGGGTTGGAGGAGGCAGCAAGAAACCACCGCAATGTCACAACAAGAAGTTCTCTGGTGTTTTTCTTTCTACAAAGTCATGAAGAACAATGGTCAGTGAATAAGGAAAGGTGAACCAATGCCACAGCATGGTCCATGAAGACCAGAGTCATCAAAGTCCATTGAGCATCAGCGAAGAGTGGCAAGGCAAGCCAATGCCGTGGTGTTGCCCTCTGTTGTCCAGGGTTATACTCGTACCCTTTCTAAACATCACATGCCCTTTTCCCGTGCAGCTACCAGAAACACCATGTGTTTGTTCTCAGCAAAACATCCTCTCCTAATACAGTTTCCAGAACTACATCCATGACAGAGTTGAGTCTCCAAACAAACCAGAAATTTCTGCTTCACTCCCTTCTTCATTCCTGTACCCATAGATAAGTTGTTCTGTTGAATTCCTCTGTACTCATGTAATTAATTAAACTTAGGGATTACACGCAGAAGGGAGACATGAAATAGGAGGGGGGACTTATTCAGAATATTGGTGCCAATTGGAGAGGGAATGGCGTGAGAGAAGGGGTTGACCGAGGGGATGACGGAGGAGGATGAGGGAGGAAGCAAGTGAGAAGTGAAGGATGGGATGGGAGAATGAGGGAGGGGGATGAGGGAGGGGAATTGGGATTGAAATACAGAAAGGAAAGGTCTAAAACTCATTATATAAGTATATGAAATTGTTAAAGAAAAACATCAAAATCACCTTTTTTTAATAAAAAGTTTAATGTTTATCTATATAGAGGGTCAATCATTACAACTTAGGGCTTATTTTGTTGGATCAATTTTGTCTTCAAGGTTTTTTAGTTCCTTGGAGCAAATTGTCAGATGTGAAGTTTTAGTTTGACTCAGTGCCGTCCAGGGTTCTGTGTGACTGAAAAATCAAGTCAATAAACACTTTGTATTAATCGTCCAAATCCCAGTGAGTTCTCTCCAGTAATTTTCCTTTTATCACACTCCACCCACAGCCCTTCTCAAAATGCTGTCTGAATTAAGTACCTGCCACTGAAAGCAAAATAAGTTCAACCAGTGGAAGTGGGAAAAAGCAACTAAAAGCAAACAAAGTAACAAACAGAAAAACTTCTTCCCTCTGCATCTGGGATTCCATTTTATTGTTTAGGAGAGTCTACTACACTGAACAAAATGAAAGAGTGGAGTCAGAGGTGGTGTTTAACTTAGCGAAGAAAGGTAGGCATAGGTGGAAATGTGGAGAAGGAGGGTGTAGGCTATCAGCGAGCATTCTCTCTTGAAGATGTATGTAAATACCAAAGCTGAGAATGAAGAGAACCTCCTAGTGATAACGGCTATGCCTAAATTTATGAATACAAGAGCGTTTGTATCACACTGACTGAACAATCGCACAAATAAATCACACCGCAAGTCTAGTATGCGTGTTTACACACATCAAGTGATGCTGTGTTTGGGAGGTTATATAAACAATGATTGTGTGTGACTGGAGAGTTGGCTTGGTAGTTGAGAACCATTACTGCTCTTGCAGGGGACCTGAGTTCAGACCCTAGCACCAACATGGTGGCTCACAAGCATTGATTTCTCTTGTTCAGTTCTGTGCCCTGCTCCTGTCTCTTGTCTTGATGAATACACATATATGCAGTTGCCTGCCAAGAAGTCCTGGAATGCCTTCAATACTGGTAAGTTGATTGAACACAAACTGTTTGTGTTACAAGCTTCGCTTTAAATAATTCTTTTATTGACCCCCATTAGATTGTATAAATGCCTCCTGCCGTTTACAGACATATCTACAAACATCTTTGCTTGGAGAAAGGACTTAAGTGTTATGCCTTCTTTGAATGAAGAGGAAGATCTAAGGCTACACTCATCAGAGAAACAAGAAATCAGATACTGTAGGAAGAAATATGCATATAGGCAACAATAAATATTACAAGCTAACCTGTGCAGTAAAGTAATGTATAGAAAATACCACTCCTTTATTAGTAGTTTTATTAACGATTGTATTTGTTTATATTTCAAATATTACCCCCTTTCCATAAACCTCACTTCCACATATTCCTCCTCTTTGTCTCTAAGAGGGTGACTTCGCAAGCCCAATTCATTCTTTCCTCATCCCTCTAGAATCACTCTTTTCTGGGACATCAAGCATGCAAAGGACCACATGCTTCCCCTTCCACTGATGTGAGATGAGGCAGTCCTCTGCTACATATGTAGGGTACCAGACCAGGTATATCCTATGGGTGGCGGTTAGGTCCATGGGAGCCCTGAGGGGTTCTGGTTAATTCATATTGTTGCTAATTACAGTCTCCTTCAACTCCATCATCCCTTCCCCTACATCGTCCATTGGGATCTGAGGGCTCATTTTAATGGTTGACTGTGAATATCTGCATCTGTATCAGTCAGGTTCTCGCAGAGCCTCTCAGAGGACAGCCATACCAGGCTCCTGTTTGCAAGCACATCTCAGCATCCCCAACAGTGTACATTTTGATGTCTGCAGATCTCTGGATGTCCTTTCTTACAGCCTCTGCTCCATATTTACCCCTGCATTTCATCTAGACTCGGATAACTCTGATTTAATAAGAGATGTGTGAGTGGTCCCATCCTTACACCGTGGTTATGTGTATCTATCTACTGCAGGTGGTGTCTTCAGGTTCAATTTCACTGTTGGTGTTGATGTTGGCTAACGTCATCACTCTTGGGTCCAGAGAATCTGTCGCATCCCTAGTATCTGGGACATTCTAGAGGTTACCCCCATCCTCCACTGTTCCTTCTTTCTACACTCATTCTCCTGTTCCTCTGTGCTTCTCTCCTGTCTCTTCCCACATATGATCATGCTCTCCTGTATTTCCATTTAACTCCCCTCTCCCACACACGGTCCTTCCTCCATGTGCCTCCCGTAATAATTTTCTTCCCCCTTCTAATTGGGATTGAAGCCGTCCCTCTTTGTCCTTTCTTGTTGAGCTTCAGAGTGTATATGAGTTGATTGTGGATATTCTGAGCTCTTGGGCTAATTTCCACTTACAAGTGAGTGCATTCTATACGTGTTTATTTTTGTTTGTGTTACTTCACTCAGGATGATATTTTCTAGTTTCATCCATTTGCCTATGGACTCCTTATGGTCTCCTGTAATTCTTTAAGGGATTTTTGTGTTTCCTCTATAAGGGCTTCTATCTCTTTACATCTGTTGTCCTGTATTTCTTCAAACAATTATTTATGTCCTTTTTAAAATCCTTTAACATAATCATGTTAAGTGATTTGAAGTTCAAACATTTCTTTTTCTTTTCTGTTGTGTTGAGGGTATCCTAGCCTTGTGTTGGTGTGAGGACTGGGTTCTGATGATGTCATGTAACCTTGGTTTTCATTGCTT
The DNA here is from genome assembly GCF_036323735.1 of Rattus norvegicus. NCBI lineage: Eukaryota > Metazoa > Chordata > Mammalia > Rodentia > Muridae > Rattus > Rattus norvegicus. The sequence continues at coordinate 13,900,379 of NC_086021.1, read as the reverse complement.
AGGCTATTATACTTCCCTCTCACCATCTCGTTTTCTCTGCGGTTAGCTGGTTTTACTGTCTCTGATAATGGATTGATCCCCCTGTAACCTATGTGTCAGGACTCCAGGCACACTAGCTCTCTCCTGAAGGATCTTGTGTACCAAGAGCTGTGGATCATGTTCAGCGACAAGGAATAGATTGAAACCAGAAGTATCCTGTAACAGACTGCCCCTCTGTTCCTGGGTTCTAAGGGATTTAGGCAGTTCCCCCTGAAAAGTGGTAGTCTCTCCTGTGATCTTGAGTGTGTCAGCACTCCTGGAAGTCCAGCCATTTCCTGGTGGGATATGGGGAGAGAGAGATGAGGTACAGGTTCAGCTTTGTAAACACAGCTTTGGGTCCTCTTGGTTTTTAATCTTTCACTGAAAGAGCTCACAAATTAAATTTGACTCTGTGACCAGTAAGCCCGTAGGAATGATCATCTCTTTGTATTTTCAGAGATGGGACCACAAATGATTGGCACCTGGCATTTTAACATTGGTGCTATCAATTAAAATTAGGTATCTTTTTCTTTCCTGAAAATTTATTCCTAGTAGAGATAATTACTCAGTCAACAAAGCATTGCTGTTGAGCATGAAATAGACTATCATTGACAAATAAAAATATTTAGGCAATGTCATCTAGGTTATCGAATTGTAAAATATTGAAGAACTCACATAAATAATTCATGATGGTTTAGCCAATGCATGGAATGCATGTTCATTAAAACAAAGAATAGTATAAAGTTTATTTTTACAACTTACTGAATCATGTAATAAATTATAAGTCTCCATTAATGTACCAGGCTCCATAATGATGGTATAGATTAGGAATGAATAAAAAGTATTATGAGCTTTCTCTTATAAAAATTGCATTACGATATAAGAAAAAAGAAAGAAAAATGCATAAATCAGTGTGTTGGAGTTGATTGTATGCAATAATTGAAGAATCTGTCTTAGAAATAAGGTCATGGAGATTGTCCCAAGAAATGACAGCTAAGTTAAATTAGATGAAAAATAATTGAACTATATTTCGGGCAATATTACTATAAATATAAGGTCAATAAAAGGAAAAGAACTTGCATATACAAAAAGTATATGTGATAGTAGTTTGTATACATTAAGTGATGGAAGAGAGGACCAAATAAAGCTGAAGTTTGATATCACATATAGGCTTACAGAAACAATATGAGAGATACAAATTTTTATTTATGGAAAATGTATAAGAAATCATTGAATAGTTTTAAATAAGTTTGTTTAACTCTCTATGTTCATAATAAGGGACACTGGTTACTTTGTATATGAAATGATACACAGAATGATTTGAAGGATATTTTTGAAGTCAATCTTGAAGTAGTGTCAGTTTTAAAGAAAAAGATTCATATCAGACACTTATGTTGGAAATAATGTGTTTGGTAGTATACTGATTATGGGAGGGCCGGAAGAAAGAAACACAATGTCTTGTTTTGAGAAAATGAAAATATGTTGGAATTTTACTGTGATGTGGAATATTTCATGATAAGTGTATTTAGGAGAATTTTAAAGGAATATATTTTAGATCAATTTATTTGAAGATGCTTGAGAGAACCTCTAACTCACTAGAAATTCCTATTTACTGTTCAAGGTTTGGTGATAGAAGCCATTACTCAGACCATGAATAAATAGCTGTTATATAACCAAAAAATTTCTTTAATAGATGTATTTTTTCACACTATATCTGGTAGTTCTTATTTCATTAAGAGCAAACCTATGGTTACATTACATGTTTGTTTAGTACATGCAGACGAATAATTTGCCGATTTACTTACTCCAAACATTTTGGATTGCAATTAGCATTTAATCCAACTTTATGGGAGCTGACACAGCTGTTTGATTAGAATATAATACTTCATGAATTTAAATTTCACAGAAAGAAGTGATTTGCTCATATTTTGTAAAGTTACAAACTCTAGAAGTGTAAAAATATATAATAAATATCTAGCTCTTCTACGTTTTCTCTTTAGTATTTTAGCGTGTTATGATATTCATGCAAAAATTCCTTATCCAGATGATTTTAACTGTAATATCCAGTACTATTAAACATATGCACAGCATTTTACAACTATGAATGATATTTGCTTTCAGAAAATTTTCATCAAATGAGCCAGAAATTCTTCATGACTTCAACACAACATGGCCTTTGGGAACAGAATAAACCACAAACAAGGAAATGGAGAAAGTGATTGACTCACACAAAATTCTTGGTTTTAAATTTAATAATCATGCTAGTTATGGGATAGAGCTTTGAAAATAGAGTCAATGACAGGATAAAAACTCTGACGAACAGTATTTAAATTGAATTTTTACTAAATAAAAGAAAACAGTTGATCTGAAGGTAAACTACATTTAACAAAATGACGCTGTTCTTCTGCCACTATTTATTCAATGCTTTGCTTTTTGTTCCTATATATGTTCCAGAAACATTTCAATGATTCTGGTTATTCTTAAATAAATGAACATGCAGTCCAGCTTAATTAATATTCCACATTATCTTAATGTTCTTCTGTATCTTTAGATATTAAAATTATAGAGAATTATTTTGACTAGAATAAAATTTTATTGTTTCTTTATCATATGAGAGAAGCAATTATTACAGAGAATGGATACCTGATATTTTCTAAATAATCTCAATAGAGTTTTAAACCACATATATTAGATCAATCATTCATACCTTCTCCAAATGAAACCCATTAAATGTTACTATTTATATAGTATGTAGAGGGAGTGATATATAGAAATAAAAACATCACCTATGCAGCCACAATCATCTATTATCCCCATGATGAAAGTTATACTAAGATGTGAAGATGGTACAGACACATTGCAGGAAAGATCAGCATCATTCAAATGAAGATTGAGCTGGAAAGTTATTTGAACTAAGTATAGTTAAGAATAATGTAAATAAGTTTAATGTTATGAGAACTAGTTCACCGGTTATGGTTGCCTTGTCCCTTCTTAACTTGGGCAGTCACATTTCTGCTCTGTGGAATGAGACAGTCTCCACCTTCTCAGCCCTCACATATTTCAGTTTGTCACTTGGTCCTCAGGACATCCATATACATGGCGATGAATTTTATTTTTTGAAAATTCGAAATGTTCATTTTTCCAGACTTTGGAGTGAGGGTTAAGAGAAAATGGGAAGTGAGTGACATACCACAACTCTTCTGTATTATTATCAAAATGGGTTTTTTTGGGGAGATGTGATACTTGAGGTGAGAAGAAAGGAAAGGTGCTGCTTTATTTGAAATATGTTCTTACCTCATTCTGTGCCCCTGTAGAGGGGCCAGCCTTATCTGTCAGCCTGGCCATGTTCCTGTCACTACTCCACTGCCATTCTCATGCACTTCTTAATTCTAGGTACTGCTTGCCACTCTAGGTTTCATATTGACCAGATTCATCTCATTTCCCTGTGATCCTGCTCTGAAACATACGCACATTTTTTTTCTTTTGTTTGATTTTCAAACTTTTAAATGTTTTTGTTATTTTTTGTTTAACCTGTTTTATGGAAGCCTTAGAGGAGAATTATTCATGGATGTCTGTTTTGATTGGAATGAGAAAATAATAAAAAAACTCTTTTTAATTTTACAAGACATTTCCATTTCTAAGTATTTCTCTTACATAAACCCACCATCCTAGTTTATCTCCCTGTCTTGTCCTGAGTTCTTTCTTCCCATTGCTACTTGAATACTGCCTCTTAGGACTTACTGCAGAACCATAAATGCTGGCATACACGAGGAAGGAGTTGATACTTCTACAATTTTCTAACCCTTTTTTAGATGTAGTTTCCTACTCTCTTGAGATATTTGAATATATTTTGATCACTGTATTCAATTGTATAGTACAATAGGGCTTGGGCCTTGAAAATATCTGTTATTATTGCCTTGTCATAGTCATACAGCTCAGGGTTAGGCCTAGTTACATTTTCGAAATTTAGTCCAAGAAGTTTGTGAACTTGGACAAAACATAAGCAGCAGCTATCAATATTTTCAAAAGGTATTTTAATACATGAGGGCTATAAAAACCTTTAGTAAATCATGGAAAAGCAGTCTAGGATTCCTGTTTCTGTAAAGTACTTGAAAAACATGAAAGGGAGAAAGACCTTGGCCCACTCACTTATGTCTTCACATAGTGTGCTCAAATGTGACTTTAGTTTTGGTGCCTTTTCTGGGTAGAACGTAAAGTTGTTTGTGGTAATTTGCATTAATGGTTTGCTTCTATTAATATACCCTTTTGTTATTGTTCTTGTTTTTTGTATTCATCATTCCCATTAGGGCCAGGGATCTCCACTTTGTATAGATAAAAAGTGGGTTCAGTCCAGCTATTATTTTCCTATGGAACAACCCACAGTTTTGGGAACAAATGTTCACAATTATATAGTTGACCATGGTTTGAAATTCTTCCTTGCCATCACGTACTTGTAGCAACATAATTGTTTACTTCCGTTTCAATAAATTGTATTAACCACCCTATAATCCCATTATGTATCTGTGTGTAGGGGGAGAGGAATTCTTTAAATTTTCTGTGGTATGTGGTTATTCTTCCATAAAATATTTCCCACCACCACATGAGCACAGCACACTACCTGGCATTAATGCATGCTGGGATCATTCGGGAAGGGTAGTGTGAAATTCATCTCTGTTCTTTGTTTCAGAGATTCTTATTTTTAATAAGTAATCCATCCTATTCAAATAGCTAATTAACTCTTGTATTCTCCTTCATATATGGCTGCTGCAGTGAATAAATTGCATTTTTCCATTGATAAACAATAACAAAATCCCATAAAGCCACGAACATACATAAAAAGGAAAAGTATTCACAAAAAATGCATGTAAAATGGAGAAAAAATATAAGCAAAAAAAGATCAAAAGTTATAGTCAGAAATTATGAAATTACAAATATCATTATAAAATTACAAATGTGTAAGGTTAGATAATACAAATATATATTCAAACAAAGAGGAAAACATTAAATGCAGTGTATGCACAAAGAGTTAACTCAAAATATAGTCTGTAAACCACGATTGGAATGGAGAATCACTCTTTCTACTATAGAGGCAAAAATGGAAGAACTACAACTAGGTTTAACAAAGTCTTTATTGCATAGTGACAAACTATCAAGAAAGATGATGTTTCAAAAATACCAGATAAATAAATCATCGATAATTTAAAGAAATACAAAAAATAATAAAATATAGAAGAGCAGCCCTAGTCCATGGTGATCTGATAGGATGCATAGGATTACTTTAATATTCTGTTATCAACTGAGGTCTGTTATGTGAATTACTATACGGTCAAATTGGGAAAAGATACAGTGAGGTTCATAGGAAAAGGTATATTCTTCTGATTTAGGATGAAATGTTACCTAAATACCTGTTAAATTCATTTGGATTTTTTTAAGTTATTAAAATAACTTCTGTTATTTTAACAATATCTGTTTAGTTTCAGTTTAATAAAATGTCCGTTGATGAGTGTGCAGAATTGAAGTCTCCAACAATTTATTGTGTGTGGTGCAATATTTGCTTTGAACTATAGTTATGTTTCTTTTATGAATTTAGGTGTCCTTGCATTTGAAACATAGTTTTTCTGAATTGAACGTTCATCTTAGTATTATTTTTTCTTTGACAAGTATGGTTCTCTTCCTTATCATTTTTCATAACTTTTTGTTGAAGTAAATGTTGTTCAATATTAGAAAGGGGCTACTCCAGCTTGTTTCTTGGGGACATTTGCTTAGAATTTTTCTCCATCCTTTTACCCTCAGATACTCTGTCTTTGTCTCTAAGGTGTATTTCCTGTATACAGCAAAATCTTGGATCCTCTTTATGTTTTCAGTCTCTTAGTTTATTTCTTTTTATTTGGGGAATTGTGTCCATTGATGATAAGAGATATTAAATGAAATGGACTGTTGCTTCCTGTTATTTTTGTTGTTAAAATTGTAATTACAATTGTGTGGCTATCATCTTTTGGGATGGTTGAAAGATTAAATCCCTACTTTTTGCTAAGGTGTAATTTCCCTCCTTGTGTTGGAAGTTTCCATCTACAGTCATTTGAGGGTTGGATTTGTGGAAAGATATTGTGTATATTTTGCTTTGTAAAGGAATCTCTTGTTTTCTCAATCCATGGTAATTGAAAATTTCACCAGATATCCTAACCTGAAGATCCAGAAATGAATGCACACACCTATGGTCACTTAGTCTTTTACAAAAGTGCTAAAACCATGAAATGGAAAAAAGACAGAATTTTCAAGAAATTATGGTTCATCTGGATGTCAGAATATAGAAGAAAGAATTAAGTATATAAACTCCCAGAGGAGAACAAATGATCATCGTTTTAGAAGCTGATAAAAAAATTAAAGAAAAAATCAATATTTCTACATGTTAGATGTCTTGGAAAATATTAGGAATTTAACGACCATATTTAAACATAGTAAAGGCAATATTACAAAAAAAATGCCAACATTAAACTTCCTGGAGAGAAACTTGAAGCAATACCATAGAAATCAAGAACTAGAAAAGTTTGACTAAACTCTACTTACCCCATCAATATAGTACTGGAATTCTAATCCACAAAAATTAGAGAAAAACTTGAGGGAAAACAGAAAATTTAGAAAGCAAGAAGTTAAAATATCACGATTTTAGATGATGTGTTTGTATATTTTTGTGACCCCACAAATTCCACCAGGGTACTCCTTCAGCTGATATACAACTTCAGCAAAGTGGCTGGATGTAAACTTAACTCAAACAAATCAGAGCATTCTACTTCAAGGATAAACAGTTTGACGATAAATAAAGGAAATGACAATCTTAAAAACAGTCACAAATAATAAAAAATAACTCAGGTTGACGCTAAACAAGCAAGTGAAAGTTCTGTATGACAGGAACTTCAAGTCTCTGAAGAAAAATATTGAAGAAGATCTCAGAAGATAGAATAGTTTCCCATGCTCATGAATGTGCACGGTTAATATTGTAAAAATGGCCATCTTGCCAAAAGCAATCAACAGATTCATGGAAATCACCATCAAAATTCCAAATCAATTCTTCAGAGTTAGAAAGAGCAATTTGAAAATTCAGTTGGCATAACGCGAACCCCATCATAGAGAGAACGTTCATCAACAATATAAGAACTTCTGATGAAATCATAATCGATGACTTCAAGTTGTATTACAGAACAATAATAATAAAAATTGAATGGGAATGGTAAAGAGACAGTCAGGTAGATCAATGTAATATAATTGAAGGCCCATAAATGAAGGCACACACTTATGGCCACTTGATATTTGACAATGAACCGAAACCATGCAATGGATCGACAACATTTTCCACAAACGGTTCTCATTCGAATGGAGGTACATGTATAAGAATGGAAATCAATCGATTCTTATCACCCTGTACAAAGATCAAGTCGAAGTGGATCAAGTATCTCCACAAGAAACATATAATCTTAAACTAATAGAAGAAAAAGTGGGGAAATGTACTGAACAGAACACCAATGTCTTTGCTCCAAGATCGAGAATTGGCAAATGGGACTTCATAAAGCTTTTGTAAGTCATAGGACACTGGAATTTGGAAAAAGGTAAAATCAATAGGGTAAGAAAAGATCTTTACCAATCTTCCATCTGATAGAGGGCTAAAATCAATCTATACAAAGACTCAAGGAGTTCGAATCCAGAATATCAAAGAGTCCTTTCAAAAATGGTGAATAGCACTAAACAAAGATTTCTCTACTGAGGAATATTAACATCCTTAGCCATAAGGTAAATGCAAATCAACAAATACTGAGGTAACACAGCACGCAACTCAGAATGGCTAAGTTAAGAAATTCACAACAGATTCTGGCAAGGAGGTGGAGAAAGAGGAACTCTCCTCCATTGTTGGTCAGGTTGCAAGCTCGTTTAACCATTCTGGAAATCAGTCTGGAATTTTCTCACAAAGTTGTACATAGTACTACCTGAGGATACCACAATCCCATTTCTTTGATATATACCCAAAAATATGCTCCAACATATAAGAAGGACACATGATGCTACAGGTTGAGAGCAACCTTTCTTTTTTATAATAGCCAGAAGCTGAAAAGGAACCAGATGTCCCTCAACATAGTAATGGATAAATGAAATATAGTACATTTACACACCTGTGTTCTTCTAACATATCAAAAACAATGTTTGCATAAAATTGTTAGGATAGACCAAAAATTATCATTCTGTGTGAGGTAACCCAGTCACAAAAGAACACAAATGGTTACATTTATTGGAAGTGTGTATCAGCCCAAAAGTGTGGAATACATAAGAAAGAATTCACAGGTCATGTGAAGCCCACGCCCACCCAACATGCAGATGTTACATTTCTTCTTAGAAGGGAGAAAAAATATTCATGGGAGGAAATTCAAGGATAAAGAGTTAAGCAGGGTCTGAAGAAAGGGTCAACCAGAGACTGCCCCATGTGGGGATCTGTCCCATATGCAGTCACACAAACCAGTCACTATTGCTGATGCCACCAAGTCCTTGTTGACAGGAGTCAGATATGGATGTCTCCTGAGAGACTCTTGCAGAACTCTACTGACACTGGTGAGGATGATTGTAGCTAAACATTGGATTGAACAAGGGGGTTCAATGAAGTTGTTAGAGAGTATACTTAATGAGCTGAAGGGGTTTGCAAAACCCCAGGAAGAACAACAATATCAACCAACCAGACCCACCAGAAATTCGAGGGATTAAAACACCCACTAGTGAGTACACATTGAGGGACCCATGACTCCAGCCACATAGGTGGCAGAGGATTGCTCTAACATCATTGGAAGGAAAAGCCCTTAATCTTGTGAAGGCTTGTATCCCCGATGTAGGGTAATGCCAGGGCATTGAGGTTGAAGTTGATTGATGGGAATTGGAACATCCTCATAGAAGACGGTCAGGTATGTTATGGAAGAAAAAGGAAAGGAAATAACATTTGAAATGTAAATACATAAAATATTCAGGAAAAATTATTAAATAAAAAAGTTATCTTGTGTCATTAAATTAATAATAAAGTAATTATCATTTGCCATTTCTGATATTGACAAAAATATTAGAGTTTGGTACTAATTTCCTTTGGTCTCTTTTGCTGTCTATATAATATTTCCCTTTAGGTTATGACTTATTTAAATAAAAATGTATTTTACAATTTAAGGGAATATAGAATGAAAAAATTATTGACAGAATTGGTGACTTCCCTTTATTAAAAGTTGAACAACTACTTGAAGAAACTTTAATGGTTAATATCAAAATACGTTTACAGAGTTTGTATATCAAATATTTTTTGTTAATAGCCACAGTCAGGAAATGTTTCTTATATTTATGCATTATGGTATTTGATTTTGGTAAAAAACTCAATGATCTTAGATTTTATAATAATGTACATAAGTAATTTATTCTTAAAATTTGGTTACAGAAGGAAGTTATCAACGAATACATATATACAATGTAGCACACTTTTCTAATATAAATAGAGCATATTAAATATATACATATATATTTTATGGTCCAAAGATGAACAATCATGTTTAAAAGGAAGATATAACATTGAGTGTACCTACATTTGAAGTTGAGATGATTCATGATTCCATGAATTTCTTTCTAGACACCTAAGAAGATAAAATTAGTGTTGGAAAAATCTAAAACTGCAATTAGAAGGCTTAATCTAGTATACATATCTAAACAGTGCTTTGAAAAAAATATACAGAACATATTTTCATATATATAGGTATACATGCATTATATATTATATAATATACATATATTGTATAATATATAAAAAAATTCTCAGTGCCCATAAATTATCATTATCACTAAAGCAATTTCCTGGTCATATTAGAGCTGAATTATCAAACACACACACACACACACACACACACACACACACACACACACAGTTTCCTAAAATATAAACATATTAGCAAATAATATTCATTCAGATAAAACTAATGAAAACTGATGAATTAAATTTACAAAATAATGTTCTCCGAAAAGTATACTTTCTAGCATTTAAAATATTGCCTTATGATAGGTGGCAAATCTTCACAAAGGAATACTACTCAGCTATCAAAAACAATGACTTTATGTAATTCATAGACAAATGGAGGGAACTGGAAAATATCATCCTGAGTGAGGTAACACAACCATAGAAAAAGACACATGGTATGTTCTCATTGATAAGTTACTATTAGCCCAAATTACCCTAGATGCATAAAAAACATGAAACTCAAGACCGATGATCAAAATATGAATGACTCACTCATTCTTTAAAAAGGGAACAAGAATACCCTTGGCAGGAAATTGGGAGGCCAAGAATAAAACAGAGGCAGAAGAAAAACCCATTCAGAGCCTGCCCCACATGTTGCCCCATATACAGCGACCCAATTAGAGAAGACGGGTGAAGCAAAGAAATGCAGTCTGACAGGACCTGGATGTAGATCTCTTGAGAGACACAGCCAGAATACAGGAAATACAGAGGCAAATGCCAGCAGAAACCACTCAACTGAGAAAAGGACCCCCGTTGAAGGAATCAGAGAAAGGACTGCAAGAGCTTGAAAGGACTCGAGACCCCATATGTACAACAATGCCAACCAACCAGAGCTTCCAGGGACTAAGCCGCTACCTAAAGACTATACATGGACTGACCCTGGACTCTGACCTCATAGGTAGCAATGAATAGCCTAGTAAGAGCACCAGTGGAAGGGGAAGCCCTTGGTCCTGCTAAGACTGAACCTCTAGTGAACGTGATTGTTAGGGGGAGGGCAGTAATGGGGGAAGGGTGGGGAGGGGAACACCCCCCCAAAAAAAAAGAAATACATTTAAATGAAAATTCTATACTTACAATTAAACAGAAAATCTTCAAGATTTTTATAAAAAACTAATGAACACTAAATATACTTACCAAAAAAAAAAAAAGAAAAAAAAAAGAAAAAAAGAAATATGGGCAATTGCATTCTAAACACGAGTATGCAATTGTATCTAAAACAAATGTACTTTTTGGATGCCGGAGAAATAAACCTGTTTTCTTAAACAAACTAATAGCCGGTATATTATTGATTATTGGTGTGGGATACTTAATGCTTAGCGGTTTTTTTTTTTTTTTTTTTTTTTTTGGAGCTGGGGACCGAACCTTGGGGCCTTGTACTTGCTAGACATACGCTCGACCACTGAGCTTAATCCCAAACCCCTATGCTTAGCGTTATTAATGAGGAGTATTTATGGGTCTTTTTTATTTTGTTGTTGCCACATACTTTTCCCTCTTCTGATGAATTACTACAGGGTTTTTTACCATTTCTGTTCTCTCTTGAGAATATCCCTTATTTTCAGAATGCGTTTTCCCACTTTTAGACTAAGATTGCTGAAGAGACATGGCTTCCTGGTGATTATGCTGTGTAAAGTTTCTCCTCTTGTGTTGATGTGAATGATACATTTGCTCGGTAATAAATTCTAGGCTAGTATCTGTATTCTTTGAAAACGTGTTGAAAAGTGATTCAAGCCCATTTATATATTAGAATAACCATTGAAAATTCAGGTGTTAGTCTCATGTGATCAGCTTTATGTGTGACTTATTCTTTTCCTTCACCATTTTTGTATTTCTATTTCTCTGTTCAGTTAGGCTTTGATGATGATGATGACGATTATGATGATGATGATTATTTTATTTTTAATATTATTTACTATTATAATTATTATATTTATTGTTATTATTTCTTTTATTATAATATTATATTATATCAATATTAATAATTATTATTACTATTATTATTATGTGCTTACTTGATATTTTCTATGATTCTAGTACTTTAACAGGTATCTCTTTGTGGTTTGGGGAATATTGTTCCCAGAAAATCACATACAAATAGTTATTGTAGTTGCTTTTATTCTCATGCTTCTCATAGTGTCCTGAACTTATGAATCAGGGACCCTGCCTCAATTGGTTCTGATTGGAAAATAGAGATACTGATAGCCAGTGTCTAGGCTGGGCAGGCAGAGCAGGAGTTTCAGGATGCTTGGACAAAGGTACAGAGTGGAAGGAGGCATGGAGATTCTCCAGGACAGACTTTCAGGACAGAGAAGCAGCTGACATAGAAGAGTATGAAAATAAGCAGACCCAGGAGATCTGCCCAATGGTGTCCAGGGCAGGAAAGATGGGATATAGATTTTAGCAAATAATAACGTGGGAATATCAGTGGGGGATATTTTAGCCACTCGGAGGTGAGGAAGTGGCCTTGCCATTGAGCTGTTAAAGGCATAAAAAATATAAAGGCTGTATGTGTGTGGGCTCCATCCATAAGCCCCCTATCCCTATCCACTTCCTCTGCCCTGTCTTCTTCAAAGGTGTTTCCCCCTCCGCAAAAACATCCCCTTGCAGCCTCCCCAGTATGACATTCTATTTACTGGAAGGTCCAGCCTCGGCATGACCAAGGGCTTCTCCCATTGGTATAGAAAATGGTCATGCTTTGCTACATATGCAGCTAGAGCCACCAGTTTGTCCATGTGAAGTTTTAAGGAGGTGTTTTAGTCCCGCAGAGATCTGGTTTGTGACGACTGTTGTCCTTACTGGGTTGCAAGGCACTTCAGCTCCTTTAATACTTTCTCTGTCTTCTCCAAAGGGGACCCTGTTCTCAGTGCAATGGTTGGCTGCAAGCATCAGCCTCGGTGTTTGTCATGATCTCGGAGAGCCTCTCAGGAGACAGCAATATCAGGCACCTGTGAGCATGCACTTGTTGACCTCAGCAATGTTGTTTAGGTTGGGGGACTGCATGTATGTGGGCTGGATACACAGGTAGTATAGGCTCAGCATGGCTATTCCTTCAATCTCTGCTCTAAACTTAATCTCTATATCATGTCCTATGAATATTTTTGTTTCCCCTTTTAAAACAGACCATCCTCACTTGATTCATTGTTTTTCTTGAACTTAAAGCGGTATGTTAATTGTATGTTGGGTAATTCAAGGTTTTGGGGTAGTGTGCGTGTGTGTATGTGTGTGTGTGTGTGTGTGTGTATTTTTCTTTTGTTTGTGTGTGTGTGTGATTTGGTTGCCTCATTCAGGATGGTATTTTATACTTTCTTCATTTGCTTATGAATTTCATGATATCATTGTATTTGATTACTGAGTTGCACTTAATTATGTAGATGAACCACATTTTCTGTATCCATTCATGTGGTCAAATCATCTGGGTTCTTCCTAGATTCTGGCTACCATGAATACAGCTACTATAAACATAGTACAACGTGTGTCCTAGTTATATGTTGGGGCATCATTTGGGAATATGCCCAGGAGTGGGGTAGCTAAGTCCTCAGCATATATTATGTCCAATGTTTTGAGGAAAGCCCAGAGTAATTTCCGGAATATTGTACCTCATTCAAATCCCACCAATAATGGAGGAGTCTTCCTCTTTTTCCACATTGTGACCAGCATCTGCTGTGTAACTGAATTTTTGATCATAATTATTCTTCCTGGTGTATCTTTTGATTTGCATTACCCTGATGAACAATGATGTTGAACATTTCTTTATGTATTTCTCAGCCATTCAAAATTATTCTGCTGAAAATTATTTATTTAGATCTGTACCCCATTTATAATAGGGTTATTTGACTTTCTGGAGTATAACTTCTTGAGTTCTTTGTACATATTGAATATTAATTCTCTTTCATATATACGATGGCAAAGATCTTTTTTCAAGATATTAGTTTCCATTTTGTCATAATGACCATGTTCCTTGCCTTACAGACACTTTGCAATTTTACAAGGTCCAATCTGTTAACTCTTCATCGTAGAGCATAAGGCACTGGTTTGATGTTCTGTTCAAGAAATTTTCCATCGTTATCATGTGTTCAAGTTTTTCCACACTTTTTCTTCTATTGGTTTGTGTTCATCTCTTTTTTCTGGATGCCCTTAATCCACTTCAACTTCAACTTGTATAGCGTGATAAAAATGGACGGATTTACATTAATTTACATGCTGACATCTAGATGAACCAACACAGGTGTTCTACTTCCCTGTCTCTGTACCAATACCATATAATTTTTATACTATTGCTGGGAATTCAACTTGAGATTAGGGATGTTGATTTCCACAGAATTTCTTTTATTTTGAGAATAGTTTCCACTTCCTTGTTTTTTTCTTATTCTAAATGAACTTAAAAATTTCTCTTTCTAACTGTATGAAGAATTTTGTTGAAATTTTCTTGGGGATTGCATTGAATCTGTAGATTGCTTTTGGCAAAGGGCCCTTTTTGCTATATCAATACTGCCAATCCATGAACATGAAAGGTCTTTCCATCTTCTGAGATTTTCTTCTTTTAGAGAAATTAAGTTATTTTCATACAGCACTTTCCCTTGCCTTGTTTGAGATACACGGAGGTATTTTTTTGTTATTTTTGATTATTGTGAAGAGTGTAATTTTCCCAATTTCTTTCTTGGTCTGTTTATTCATGGAAGGTTACAGATATGTTTGAGTTAATTCTATATCCAGGACTTTGCTGAAATTGTTTATCACTGCAGCAGTTCTCTGGTGGAAATTATCGTGTTACTTAAGTATACCATTGTATCACCTGCAAATAGTGATATATTGACCTCTTCCTTTAATATTTGTATCCCTTTGTCCTCCTTTTGTTGTCTAATTGGTCAGGCTACCACAATGAGTACTATATTGAATAAATAGGGAGAGAATGAATAGCCTTGTCTAGTCCCTACTTTTAGAGGGGGTGCTTCATGTTTCTCTTCATTTAGTTTGGCTTTTGGCTACTGGTTTGCTCTACATTACCTTACTGTTGTTGAGTATGAGCTTTGAATTCCTATCATTGTAAGACTTTGGCTATGAAGGGGTGTTTTATTTTGTCAAATGCTTTCACAGCATCTAATGAGATGAAAATGTAATGTTTTCTTTCAGCTTGCTTATCTAGTGGATTATGTTGATGGAATTCCATATTGAAATATACTTGCATTCCTGTTATGAAGTCTCCTTGATAGTGATGGATGATCATTTTGATGTGTTCATGGACTTGTTTTCCAATGATTTGATTGACTATTTTTGTTAATATCCATAAGTGATATTGGTCTGAAGTTCACTTTCTTTATTGGGTCTTTGTGTGCTTTAGGTATAAGCATAACTGTGGCTTCATCGATGGAATTGGGTAGAGTTCCTCTGTTTGTATTTTGTGGAATATTTTGGACAATAGTGGTATTTGATTCTAGGAAGTGCTGATAGAATTTTCCACTAAAATCATCTGGTCCTGGGGTCTTTTCACAATTGGGAGCCTTTTAATAATTGTTTCTAATTTTTTAGGATTCATGATACAGTTTACATATTTTATCTGACCCTGTCTTAACGTTGGTAACTGCTCCCTGTATAGAAAATTGATCATTTGATCCAGATTTTCTACTTTTCTTGAATATAAATTTTAGTAATACAGTATGATGATGTTTTGAATTTCTGCAGATTCTGTTGTTTTGTTTCCATCTCATTTCTGATTTTGTTATTTGGATACTTTCTCTGTGCCCTTTTGTTATTCTAGCTCAGGTTTATCTATCATGTTGATTTACACTTGGATCCAGCTCCTGGTTTTATTGATTCTTTGTAGAGTTCCTTTTGTTTCTCCTTAGTTGATTTCAGACATGAGTTTGATTATTTCCTGCCTTCTGCTCCTCTTTGGTGTATCTTCTTCTTTTTGTTTTTGAGCTTTTATATTTGTTGTCAAGAGGCTAATGTATGCTCTCTCCAGTTTCACTTTGGTTACTCTCAGAGCTTTGAGTTTTCCTCTTAGCTATACTATCATTGTGTCCCATAAGTTTGAGTTTGTTTTGCCTTACTTTTCCTTAAACTGTAAAACATTCCTATTTTTTTCCTTAGTTCTTCCTCTACCAAGTTATCACTGAATAAAATATTGTTCAATGTCCATGTGTATTTGGGCTTTCTCAGATTTTTTTGTTATTGAAGTCTAGCCTTTGGTCATGGTATTGTGAGAAAATGCATGGGATTATTTCATTATTTTGTATCTGTTGATGCCTCTTTTATGACCCACTGTATGATCAGTTTTGGAGAATGTGCCGTGAGTTCCTGAGAATAAGGTATATTCTTTTCTTCTAGGATGAAATATTCTATAGATATTTCTTAAATCCATTTGGTTCAAAAGCTGTTAATTTCTCTGTGTCTCTGGTTTCGCTTTCCAGGATATGGCCATTGCTGAGTGTGGGTTGTTGAAGTCTCCCACGACTATTTCGTTAGCTTTGAGCTTTAGTTCAGTTTCCTTTATAAATTTAGGTGCCCTTGGATGTAGAGTATAGATATTCAGGATAGAGAGTTGAACTTGGTGGAATTTTTTTCTTTGATGATAATGAAGTGTCCTTCCTTATCATTTTTTTTAATAATTTTGGTTGAATTAGATACTGGAATATATCCTCCAGCATGTTTCTACAGACCATTTTCTTGGAAAATTGTTTTCCCGCATTTTATTCTGAGATACTATCTGTCTTTGTCACTGAGCTGTGTTTCCCTAATGCAACAAAATACTAGTTCTTCTTTATGTATGCGGTCTGTTAGTCTATGTCTTTTTTTATTGGAGAATTTTGCATTGATGCTAAGAGATATTAAGGAAAAGTTATTGTGGTTTTCTGTTATTATTTTTTGGTAGAGGTGGAATTATGTTTTTGTGACTCTCTTCTTTTGGGTTTGTTGAAAGAGGATTACTTTCTTGCTTTTTTTTTTATACGGTGTAATTTCCCTCCTTGTGTTGGAGTTTGCCATCTATTATGATTAATAGGGCAGGATTTGTGCAAAAAACTCTGTAAATTTAGTTTATCATAAAATATCTTGGTTTCTCCAGTTGCGCTGATTGAAAGTTTTGCAGGGATAGTAGCCTGGGCTGGCATTTATTTTCTCTTAGTGTTTTATAAAATCCACTCTGGATCTGACTTTCATAGTCTCTGGTGAGAAGTCTGGTGTAATTCCTATAGGTATGACTATATATGTTATTTGACTTTTTCCCTTAATGCCTTTAATATTCTTTTTTTCTTTGTGCATTTGGTGTTTTGACTATTATGTGAAGGGAGAAATTTCTTTTTGGTCCAATCAATTTGGAGAAATGTATGATTCCTTTATTATTATAGGCATTTCTCCCTTTAGGTTAGGGAAGTTTTATTCTATAATTTTTCAAAGATATGTACTGGGCCTTTTATATGGGAATCTTCACTCTTTTCTATACCCATTTTTCCTTTGGTTTGATCTTCTCATTTTGTCCTGGATTTCCTGGTTGTTTTCCATTAGGAGCTTTTTGAGCTCTACATTTTCTTTGATGGTTGTGTAAATGTTTTCTACAGTATCTGCTGCCCCTGAGATTTTTATCTTTTATCTCTTGTATTCTCTTTCTGATGCTTCTGTCTATGACTTCTGATTTCTACCCCAGGTTTTCCACCTCCAGGGTTGTCTCTCTTTGTGCTTTCTTTATTGCTTCTATTTCCACTTATTGATCCTATATTTTTTAAATTCCTTCATCTGTTTGACTGTGTTTTCCTGTAATTCTTGAAGGAATTTATTGTTTCCCCTTTAAAGGCTTCTACTTTTTACCTGTGTTGTCCTGTATTTCTTGAAGAGTTTTATTTGTTCCCTACTCAATGTCCTCTATTATCATCATGAAAAATGATTTTGAATACACATCTTGCTTTTTCAGTTTGTTGGGATATCCAATATTTGCTTTCTTGGGATAAGGGAGCTCTGATGATGCCAAGTCGGTTTGGTTTTTATTGCTTAGGTTTCTGTGCTTGACTCTTGTCATCAGGTTTTCTCTGTTGTTTCGTGGTCTTGCTGTCTCTGACAGTGGCTTCACCATCCTGTAAAACTCTTTGTCACTGTTCCTATAGACTTCTTTTCTCCCACCAAGATGTGGGTACAGAGATATGTGGGACCAGATCAGCAATGGGTGCAGGCAGAAACAGGACGTGTCCTGTCCCTGACTGCTCTTGTTTTCTGTGTCCTGAGGCCTCCAGCCTGGTTGCTTGGAGCAGAAGGGTTGGTCTCGCCTGTGTTCTCAGTTGTGTTACTTTTCCTGGACACTGGCTTCCATCTCTGGACACAGGTAGATACTGAAAGGATCCCCTCCCTTACTCTCCCAAATTTCCAGTATCCATAGGGCTCTAAACAGCTTCCCCTCAGCACAGGAATGTGAGCAGAGGTAATGGTTGCCCCTAAGTTCTCAGAATTGTCCATGATTCTGGGAGTCCAGCTTTCTCCCCCACTGAATTTGGGTACAGTGAGCTATTATAGTATGTCATCTCTGGGCACAGCAAGAAAGAGAAAGCTTGTATCTTCTTGATAGTATCATCCTAATAAATGGAAATATCAGGATAGTCATTTCCTGTATATGAAATATATATTGAGGCGGTTGTCATGGGGAGGTGGATACAAATAGATACAAAATACACTTGAATAAGTGTTGTGTATTAAGATACATCATGACTGGAATCTTTGGAGAAGAATGACAGAGTCTGTATTACATAAAATGGATTATGAAATTGAGTGGAAAAATTCTTCTAATAAACATAATATAATTTTAAATTGAATCTTCTTCATCATTTATTTATATAACACATCTTCACTAGGCATCTAGAATTTCATCGATTATGATACATTAAGGATGCAAATAAGAAAAAAAACCGAATCTTCCATAAACAGGCATTTTAGATTTTTTGTTGCATCTTAAGCAGACCCATGGATAATTCAGAGAACATAGGGGAAATCATTACCTCTGCTCCCTTAATGTAAAGGGAGAGAAAGAAATTAGAGGGTTGTCAAGCATGTGCTCACAGGTACTTACTTATATAATGGATCCATAGTCTTTATTTTCAGTGAGCTTGGTTTTGGTGGGGTAATCTGAGTTTCAATTTTGTAATTTATTTCTGTGTTTTTAACTTATTTTACTATATCATTTATCTTTAATAAAGATTTATATTTTATTCAGTTTGTTTATTTTATTTATATTTCATTTCAGCATTTCTGCTGAGATTAGATCTCTCCAAAGTAAATGAACTAAAGAAACAGATTTTGATATTTTACTAACATACCAGATTACCGCAGACGATGTGGCTATTTGATTATAGGAGAGCACTAACTATGCTTCCTTTGGTATAGAATATGAAGATGAAACCAAAACACAAGTTAAATAATTCAAATAAGGTATTAGCTATAATGGAGAATTTTATAATTTGATGGATTCACTATCATTATAATTAGACCTGATATGATGTAGAGAATTACAAAGAGCTAATATGTGACTATTTCAATACAAACACCCAATATACAGTGACTAATTTCAGTTTCATTGACATTTTGGTTGGGTCACAAGCCTTTAACAGCTGAGGTATTTTTGTAGCCTCTTATGTGGAGTTCTCATGCACACTAAATGTATTTACTCTATAGTATGCAGGAGAGTTCAGAAAGCATATATAATATAATAAACACAAGAAAAATAAAATTTTATAGCCATAATCATAGAAAGATTATTTGTCCTCAACATTTATTCTTGCATGTCAGAACAGGATTCAATGTACAATTGTCTTAACACTCTTCCAGGCAAGCCACACATCCAGGGAGGGGCTGATGTGAGCGGATCCACACTGAGTTGTAGTAACCTAAATCTGAGCTGTTCTCGCCATACTGAACGTGTTACCTTTCATCCTCTGTGGCCGAGACCTTGTATGAACAACCCTAAGAAACCTAGGCTCTCCTGTTCTCTCTGCAACTCATTAAGTCTCTCAGAAACCACGTTAGGAACCCCAGTGTGTTCCGTTACCATAACCTTTCTCTGCCTGCGGCATCTCATCTGTAAAATAAGAATAAAAAGCCGCTTTGTTTAACAAACACTTAATGTGGCTGAGACCCGGGAGCTGTCCCAGGTGCTGAACACAGAGTACAGCCAGACACAGGTTCAGTGCTCATGAGAGTTAAAAGCTGAGCTGGGAGAGATACATAATTACTACGATCATATATTAATATAATAAAGAACTTGGTAGTGGAAAAGCTTGAAAGAAAGAAAAATAAAACAAGTAAAGAACAGAGAATAAAAACAGAAGGTACAGTTGTGGTTAGACTGGAAATCACGCCCACTGCAAAACAGGCAGGATGGCACAAGTTCACTTCTGAAATAAATAACTCTAAAGTTCCAGTTCTGTGGTCTGGAGAAAAAAAGTGCCTATTACAGATAAAACTTTTAAAAAGTTTTGTTTATTCCCAGACAACATCTAGTGGAATTGCTAAAATACTGGACTAATTGAAGAAATGTTAAAAGGGTGCCACAGAGACGACATAGTAATTACGAATGCAAACTGCTTTTACAGAAGATCTGAGTTTGGATTCAGGATCCCGTGTCCTGTGACCCACAACGATCTACGGCCCCCTACTGGCTTTCTTGGACATCGTGCTCATATGTGTATACACACACACACACACACACACACACACACACACACACACACCAACACACACGTACACTCACAGAGATAATTAAAAGTTAAAAAGTAGACTTTGAAAAAGAATGTTACAGAAGAAACATTTAAGGAGACAAAA
Source organism: Rattus norvegicus (assembly GCF_036323735.1). Taxonomy (NCBI): domain Eukaryota; kingdom Metazoa; phylum Chordata; class Mammalia; order Rodentia; family Muridae; genus Rattus; species Rattus norvegicus. Next base: position 13,879,762 of record NC_086021.1, on the reverse strand, counting down.
TAATGAGTCAGAAATTGATATTCATACACAGAAATCAGTGCATGAAGGACAGAGTAATTTAAACAGAACTAAAATTAACTTTTTCAGTCATGATTGCTCTGCAACATGAAATAATAGCAATATATGTTCACATCTGAAGTAAATATAAAATAGACCGCAAGCTAGACCAGATGGGAAATAGTAATTGGAAATATAGATTCCACGGGCTGCGTATTAATACAACTAAAGAAGTATTTAACTAGGGGTGAGTCTGGATTCTTTGACACATAATGTAAATACCAGGTGTGGTGGGAACACATTAAACAAGTGTTTTAATTTTTAATACATCTCGATGCTGAGGACCAGGGATATCAGAACATCTGCTTACATCCTGCTACTAGAAAAAGAGTGGCCTCATATTTAGTGCCCATTCTTGGGAAGGTGAAAAAAAAAGCCGGGTTATGTCTACTGGGTTTGAAGAATATGTGGACTTTGACGAATTGGTAGCCAGAGAGCCTGCAACATCTACAAAACACAGTACTGGAGAGAACAGTGAAAGATTCAAAGAAGATCACACTGTGCCTGGGCCTCCTTCTGCTGACTCTTCTACTGACAAACTTGGACAGGTAATTCCACACAAATTCCAGGTTCAAATAAACCTTCCTCTCTTGCCATAGAGATCTTGGATCTTCCACTTTTCCAGGAGTTTCTGGAACTATCCAAATGTTTCCAAGGATGTATAGGTCATTCCACATTTGCCCAGGTGTGCAAAGTCTTCCCACAGATCCTGAAAAGAACATACATTCTCCTCTTCCAGAAGGAGTGTCTTGTTTTATTCCATCTTTATTAAATTGGGTATTTCTTATTTACATTTCAAATGTTTTTCCCTTTCCTGCTTTCCAGGCTAACATCTCCCTAGCACCTCCCACTCCCCTTCTATAGGGGTGTTCCTCTCCTGATGCACCCCCACATTCTGCCCTTTCCCAACAATCCCATCCACTGGGGAGTTCAGTCTCGGCAGGACCAGAGACTTCCCCTTCCACTGGTGCAGGACTCCCAGCTGCCGAGATGGTTCTTTTCTGCACATGTGCACACACGTGTGCTGATAAGCCCGCAAACTCTCTATTCCTCTGGGAGAACGTTGCCCTAGAGATATAACAGCCAGAATATAGGCATCGAGGCCCTTGCAGCCTGAGAGTCCTGCAGAGGCTGAGAGTCTCCACTGCCCCTTCTGTGACAATCAGTGTTGAATGTCTGGGAATTCTGAAGTGGCTTTTGTTGTATCGACTGACTTGTTAGCAGAAATGTGAGAGCATCAGTAACCCACACAGAGGTGGCTCATATCTCACAGGTGACAGGCGGGGCACTTGTGCTTGCCCAGATGCCCTTTTATGGTGTGGATGTGTTTCTTTCCCTCTCCAAGCAGGCTTCGGTGCAGGGAAAAATCCCGTTATCTCTCTCTCCATAAAAGGATATTCAGCTCTGGTTTGAAAGTCAAACCAACAGCCATGTGTGTCATGGAACATCAATGAAGACAGATTCTTTTACGTATGCAAAGGTATTCCGTGTGATACTTTGGATTCATAATTTTAAGATTATTACCAGCAGGTAATGAAATTAAAATTTAAATATCGTGCTCCATTTAAATGGCTGTTAAGCTTTTGGCTGGATCAGGAATCAGCACATTGTTGGGAAAATACTAATCAGGCTGTGATAACATCCTGTAATAAGTTAGGGCTTGAGGGGAAAATAAGATTTCCTTTGCTACCTGTCATTTTATCTCAAGGCAACTTTGAGGCTTCAGGGAGGACGCTCTCAGTCTCAGAAGGGTTTCCATTAGAAGGAGGAGATGGTGGAAGCAGTTCTCCCAGCTCCGGGTGAGAGTCTAATTCTAGACCTGGGCAATTAGATCAACAGTTAGATCTAACTGCAGACAAACAATAGGATGCAGTTCCGGCTGATTAGCCACACAAAGCCATTAGGTGGATCAATGAAAAGTCAGCATTTCTCTTCCTGAGCAGAACAATCCACACTGGAGCTGCGCGTGGGTGGCTGCAGGCTTGAGTCTCTACAGGTGCTCTCTGAGCCACCTGCAGGTATAGGATGGGATACAGTCTTTGTCCCAAGCCTACAGTTAAGAGGCCCTCATCCAGTCTCTGTGCTAGAAGGAACTGAAGTTCAGAGATGTCTTTGTTCAGGTCCACACAGCAAAGGGCAGGGCAGAGAGAGATTCACTCTCGGTATGTCTGACTCTTTAAGACATCCTCCGAGACACTGCTGCAAATCTCCACCCCCAACCATTGATCCCAAAGCAAGAGTGACCATCAATATATCTAAGACGTGACTTCCACTGTGCACGGAGAAAAACTTCTGTCCGAGTTGAGGTCTCTTCTAGGGTGCACAAGGAAAACCTTCCTCCAGTCCCTCCCACCAGCTCTGGGGTGGAGGGAGAGGGAGCAGGCAGTGTCCCCCCATCTTGACATTTGCAAGGCTGTTTCAGGCTCAGTCCCCACCTTCCGGGTTTAGGGTGCGTTGAGGGTGGGGTTTGGAGAGCCCTGCCTGGACTGTCCGAGATTGAAGAACACACGGAGGGGCTCCAGGCCACGTGCGCCCTCTAGCGCCAGTCAGAGGGAAGACATCTCCGTGAGATCTCACCCGTGAGTCCTGCATCCACCTCTGACCTGGGCACACCCATATCCCTCCAATTTGAGAGGGAAACCTGCCCTTTGTAGGTCCGTTAGCGCCTAATAGGGCTACAGGAAGAGCGTTTAGCTGCACAAGGTCTTGGATTTGGTCTTCAGCGCTACTTAAAGAACAAAACAGGGCTTTTCGACCAACCCCTTTCTTTTTACATCAAAAACGGATAAATGGAGCCTAATTGCAGTTTCTACTTATGTATTTAATCTATCCATTTCCTCCTTTATTTCTCTCTTTCTCTTTTTCTTTCTTTCTCTCTTTCTCTCTCTCTCTTTCTTTCTTTCTTTCTCTGTGTGTGAGAGATACGTATGTGTACTCATGTGTTTGAATGTGTATTGTGCAGACATGTGTGTATGTGTGATATGATGTCATAGATTTTCATTGCTTTCCTATCAGATTCTCCGCAGCAAGGTCTTTCAGTCAAAATCAGACTCATTGATATGACCAGTTCTGCTTGCCACTTTCCTCCCTGGATTCCCTAACTCTGCCTTCCCAGGCTTTAATTATAGGCAACTTCCACACCCACCCCCTCTGACCTCTCCCCCACTTATATGGGTTTCTATGGGAGGGGAGTTGTACTAGGTCTCTGTGTTTCCATGGAATGTGCTTTAGTTGTGGATCCATCTCCCTGGCTTCTGTAGTGTATGTCGGATGCTCATATTTGACTGAGCGCGTGTTTTGAAATTGCAAAGGAAAGATACCTAAGCCATCTCAGGCCAGGGGGCCATGGCTCTTGGTGCATTTGAATGTAGGTGGCGGTCCTCAGCCTCATCATTGTCTCTGACGCTGAAATTGTAACCTTTTCTTTTTCTTTTTCTTTTTCCTTCTTCATTTTTTTTTATATCCGTTTCTATTCATTATACACACTGCTGGGTTGCATCAAGACAACTTCCTTTAATCATATCATGTACTTTACCCTATCTGACCTTCCTGCTCACCCCATCCCCCATCCCCCTGCCTAGTCTCTTTCCTTCCCCAGGCCTTTGTCTGCCTTCGTGACATATGGACATATTTGTTTGTTTTTTTTTTTTTTTTGGATCTGTTAAGAACCCATAAAGATTCTGTAAAGAATTTCAGGACTCACAAACCAGACAAAAATTACAGTATTTACTTCTTGGTGTCTGGTTGATTTTGCTTAATGTGGTGGTCTCCAGTTTTCCTACCAAAGACTTAATTCCATCCCTTTTGTGGCTGGATAAAATTCCATTGTGTATGTGCAGCAGGATTTATTCAATGGTCTATTGATGAATGCACAGGCAGATTCCACATCTTGGCTACTGAGAATGGTGCCACAGTAAGCATGTTGTGCAGGTGTCCTCTGATGTGCTGCCTCTGAGTCCTATGGGCATGGTGGCCAAATGCTCAGGCTGACTGCCATTCACCGAGAGGCTCTGAGCCTAAGCTGTGATGTGAGCTCTCTCTTTGGATGGAGGCTTTGCATGAGATGACTGTGTGTGTGTGTGTGTGTGTGTGTGTGTGTGTGTGTATGTGTGTGTTCGGTGAATGACTGTGCACCCTTACATTGGGACTCTTCATGGAGTTCATGAAGCTAGAGCTGTGTTGGTGAGCATTGGAGATAGATGTTTACAGCACCCCATTCCTCTATCCCTCCTTACTCCTCTGCTTCCTTCTGCTCCTTTTCCCTTCCCCTTCTTCCTCCACTCCCCCTTTCAAGACAGTGTCTCACTATATAGCCTAGGCTGGCCTCATGCTTGCAATGATTCCCCTGCCTCAGCCTTCCAAATACCAAGAAGTCCTTTCCTTGGAGGAAGAGAAAGACTTTCAGAGGTGCAGTTGTGGGCATGGGTTGCCAGGAGAGGAGTAGACACCAGACTGTCTGTCTTTGCACAAGGAAACTAGGACCGAAGCAGATAGCATTGGGGACAGTGAGGTTGGCCACTGTGCCCACTCCCTGTCCCCCGCACCTAGAACCAGAGCTCTGGCAAGTCATGTTTTCGAAGGAATCAAGTCATGTCAGTGGTAAATAGAATATGGCACAGGGATCCTTGGGAACATGTAAAGCAGAAATTATTACCTACAATTTCTAGTCTAGGAGAAGAAAGGACACCCAGGTTGTGTGTGTGTGTGTGTGTGTGTGTGTGTGTGTTCATGTGTTGGGTCATAGCAGGAAACAGGGTGGATAGCTGGATTTCAAGAATCTCTGAAATTTCTGTATTTTCCTGAGCTTCTGGGTAGAGAAATGGCTGTGTGGGTCTGTTTGGTATCTGATCTTTTTAATAGAGAAGGGCTTACATTGGGAGGGCCCATCCCAAGCAAAACGCACAAATACCATATGGTTTCCCTCATTTTGGAGGCCCTAAAATTCTTTTAAGATTTATTGTGCTCATAGGAATTGGGAGAAGGATGTCTGGGGCTGGAGGGGGTTGAATAGACCTTGCTGGATGCAGAGGAAGAGGTGCTGCTCCTCTGTTAGCCAGCAGACTGGCCAGGACAGCATCAAGTGAACAGGCAAACCATGTTGTCATCACTTGGGGGAACCATGGTGAATTAGGATGAAAAGCATCTCTCCTGTCCCAAGCCAGATTTCCCAGGGCCTCTGGGCCATCTCAGACACTGACTAACAAAGCCATCAATATCAGAGCTGAGAGATCCTCATCGGAAACTAGTCACATTCCTCAGTTTCCCCTCTGGAAGAAACAGATCAATTACAGTCAGGACCAGCTTAGGCACAGCCTAAGTTCCAGCTGCCTTTTCCAGCGCCACCACCAGCCTTGTTAGTGAAGGTGATCTGGCAATGATAAGTGGGCTGCAGTCTTGGGTTATGGTTATTCTAATACAACCAGTGTAGGAGACATCTGTTGCTGGACATAGCACCGTAGTCATGTCCATGCCTGGTTGGTTTCTATTAATATCATTCATGAATCACAGTCTTAAGTAGATGGAGGGGTGAAAGGGTTTGTGGCTGTGGGACCACTTCCCTACTGGGGACTTGGCAGGACTTGGTCTACCCTGGACTTTCTCCAGTATCCTCCCGTTATGTTCTTTCCAATTAAGGTGTTAAATCAGAAAGAAAATGGGTCCAGGTGGTATCCCCGAGACTGGCTCAGACATCACGGAAACATCATGTGATCAGGCTGAATTAGCACACACTCGATGTTCTCATGCTCTTCTTCAAGCCAGTGGCCTCTGCACTGAGCCCCATGATTATTGATTACTGAGTGAATGTGAGTCAGAAAGTGGGTGGGACTGCAGTATTGCCCTGTACATGGCAGCCGGATGTCTTCCTGTTGGCAGAGCCCACATCGGAATGACTGTGGCTCCAGACAGAGTGCCCAGGGCTGAGAATTTAAATTATGATCCTTGAATCCCTAACGTAATGAGCCATCTCCCAGCCCCTGTTTTTTTGTCTGATGAGTCTGCAAGTTGCATGTTTAATATGTAAGGAATGGGAACCATGAGGAATGGGAAACAGAGAGTGTTTGTCTCCTCTGCCCACCCTCTCTGCTCCCAGGGAGGTTGTGGCAATGGCAGGCTGCCCTCATCTTCTCAGTGAACTGGACTTCGTGGATGTTCTCAGGACCTTGGAGAGGGCCACAGACTCTCCTTTGTTCTGCAGGATGTTTCTGACTCTGGAAGGTTCTGGATGAATTCCAGGTGAATGGATACCTTTACTTCACAGAGAGGGAAATCGAGAGGCTCGATTATTGCACCAGCATCTGGGGTCTGTGGGACCCGTGGGGAGGGCTCTGTCCTTTGTCAGCAGTGGTGGGGACACTGGATTCTGCAGTCAGAGCCTGAGCAGTTCCTGTCCCACTCAGGGACCTCCATTCAGGAAAAGCTGGATCCACTACTACACCACAGGGGGAAATCAGTGAGTTTATTACACAGAGAAGGTGACTGTCACTGTTTCTGATTTGAACATGGGCATGTAGAGAGAGCTTTATACACAATTCTCTGGCTTTTCAGGCACCATTGTTCGAAAGATATAATTTACAGCAAGGTTGAAGGACAAAATGAATTTTAAAAATTAGGTAAAATATAGTGATTGAATATACTTGTTTTATTTAAAAAAAATTTTAGATTTATTTTGTTATTTTTTATGTACCTGCACCTATGTTCGTGTGCTATATGCATAGGATCACCTTAGAGATCAGAAGAGGATGTCTGATCCATTCGAACTGGACTTATGGATGGTTGTGAGCTGCCACGTGGGTGCTGGGAAAGGAACTCCGGACCTCGGCAAGAGCAGTCATTGTTCTATAACACTGACTCTCTAGCCCGTGACTTGTTTCTCTTTGGTGATTTTCTTTTTGAAAATAAAGTTCCAAGATGGTTTTATGAGTTACATCGTTTGAGTCTAGGGATGAAATAGGATTAGTAACAGCATGAAACCAGAGGCCATACACTTCCTGACCCTCAGTAAGAACAGTTTCAATTGTGTGTGTGTGTTTGCGCACACACGCATGCACGTGCATGCATATTGTTTTGCAGATTCCCTTGGAGGCCAGAAGAGGACCTCAGGTTCCAAGAGCTGATTTACACGCAGCTGTGTGCTGCTTAAGTGGATCCTAAGAACAGAATTTGGGTTCCCTGCGAGTTTGAAACATGCTCTTAAATGATGGGCTATCTCTTCAGGCCCATGTGTTTATCAGCCTCGACTGAGATATCTTTAGGAAAACGTGCACTATCTCTGCAGGCATCCTTGGCTGGGTCAGTTGTGTTGATGTTTCTGATGCTCAGCCATCAGGAGACAAATGCTAGACCCCAGAAGATAGCTTCTCTCCATTTTAGCGTCACCCTTAACTCTCCAGTTCCTCTATCCTTTCTTGTTCGAACCACAGGCACAATGCTGCTTCCTCCAGGACTCTGGAGGTGTGTTCTCTTCGGCTGAGCAAGGACGTGAGGCTAAGAATAAAGGTCAGCATGACTCAGTGCCTTTTCCTGTACTACGTATGAAATGTTTTGGCTGGAATTAGGGCTGGGGCTGGTTCAGGTGTGTAAATTAGAGACAGCCTCAAAGTCTCTTGGGTTGAGCCTCTTTTATAACTTAGAGTCTCTCTGGGGAGCACATCACCAACCACACCACCTTTACCCCTGATCGGATGGCTGAACACAGGCTTTTGGGCCGAGATACTTCTGCAAGCTGTGAGACTGTGGAGACAAACTGCTGTCAGGTCCTCAGCTTCCCAGCTTCTGTCACATGCAGCTCTTCAGCTTGACATCACAAACTGGAGGGGAAGAGATCTGGGAGCTCATTACCATGGGTGTCTTGGAAAGTTTGAGGCGAGTTCTGCATTAATTATGCCTCATTTGAATAATGAGCAAATGCTATTTATTTTCTTGGAGAGCTGCTCTGAGGGAAGCAGAGAGGATTCTCCTACAGGAAGCCTGGTGGCCCGTGTGCCAACCGCCCATCACTTGTGGGTGGGAGGGGGAGGCAAGGGTGATATTTTAAACTCTCTGTTATTGAAGGAAACACCGATAACTGGAACATTGTGGGGCGATTGTCAGTTGTTTCTGTGAGAAAAGGCCTGGGGTCAGCCAACGTCTTCTCCAGTCCTTTCAACGCTGCTCTCTGCCGTGCATAGGAGATGGTCTAAAATCTGCCCATCTCATCTCCCCAAATCATGTGTTCTACTTCATTTGTTATGGGGCTGAGCAGAATGGTGGTGAACTTGGGATCATGTGGCCACCTTAGTGATCATGAGGGGGACTCCACAGGAAGAGAGGTGTTCTCACACCAAACATCCAGATATGCCTGATCTTTCACTGGGTGTTTAAAAATGACGGCATCTCTTCACCAAAAAACAATGATTCCTCTGTACATATGGATATTTAAATCTGATCGGGGCTTATGATCTAGTCTAGGTAAAACAAGCATCCTATGTGCCTTTTCTCTGTGATTTATATATTTATTTATTTATTTATTTATTTATTTATTTATTTATTTATTTATTTTTTAGAATTGGCTGCACAGAGTGACTTCCTCTCTCATGTGGTAAAGGAAGAAATGAGCCAGATTCCTCCATCTCTGTAATTAAGTCACATACCTTCATGCCTTTGGCTGCACCCAGCAATCTTCCTTCCCAGATCTACTTGCCCATCCGTCTAGGCCAGAGTCTAGAGCCATAAACAAAAGTACGGAAGGCTCATTCCTGATTCTTTTGTGTGTGCAGCTCAAGAACTCACACATGCCGGCACTTATGAGGCTGCACACTGGAGCTGCACACACTTAACATTATGATATTGCAGAGGATGGGAGGGGCTGTGCACACATGCTAATTTCATACTTCAGGGTGATACAGGATTTCATGTTCTTGGTATTTTGGAGCCACCCAGACCCAAAGAATGTTCTTCATGCAAACATCATGAGTCTTTAAGCAAGACTTTAAAACAAGGGTGTAATTATCATATATGTGAAGAGACCCTGTGGTGGTTTGCATGTGCACTGCCCAGGAAATGGCACTATTAGGAGGTTGTCCTTCTTGGAGGAGGGGTCTCCCTGTGGGGGTGAGTTCTTGAAATCCTTCTCCCAGCCATGTGGGAGACAGTCTGCTCCTGGATTCTTTTAGATGAAGATGTTGAAGTCTCAGCTCCTTCTCCAGCACCATGTCTGTCTGCACACTGCCATGCCCTCTGCCTTGATGATCATGGACTGACCCTCTAAACCTGTAAGCCAGCCCCAATTACATGTTGTTCTTGGTCATGGTGTCTCTTCTCAACAGTGGAAACCTTACTACGACCCCCAGCCTGGATAGTTCATGGGATTGCTCTAATGTCCTTGGCACCATCACTCTTTTATCTTCTGCAATGGCCCAACCCAATCTCTCTCCAGTCCAGGGTGCTCCTGCAGTCTTGTTTCTCACAGGACTCCCCTATACAAGGCACTTTCCCTCAGAGTCTCCTAGTGTCTACAATACCACCAGCCATGGCATCCTCTTCATTGATAGGGTGAAGTCTATTCTTGAGGACAGGGACCACGTCTCCCATGTGGTTTTGTAGAGAAGCAAAGCATCTCCAGGGACAGGGCACAGATTCTGGGGTTTAGAGAGATGGCTCAGCCACGAAGAACACTTGTTATTTTTGCAGAGGACCCAGGTTCTATTCCCAGCATCCATATGATGGCTCACAGTTGAACTTTTACCCAGTTTCAGGAGATCTAATGCCATCTCTTGGCCTCTGCAGACATCAGGCAGGCACGTGGTGCACACAGTTCCGTGTAGCCAGAACATTTACACATGCGATAATATAAACACATATGATTTTTAAAAGGTATGAGCTTTGGATTATGGGCATGGGTGATGCTGAGCATGGACCCCAACATCTCTCTTTTAAGGGGAGGAGTGACACCAGGAGTTTGGAACCTGGTGGCTGTAGGTGAGGGAGCACTATATGGTCATGTCAGTATAAAGCCTCCTGGTTTGGAAGTGCTCATCTAACGGCTCTGATGGTGCCCATGAGGCAGAGGTCTCAGCATTGACCTTGGGAACAGTCAGCACTGGGGAAGGCAGCAGGGGAATGACTATGTCTTTCTTCAAATACAATGAAAGAGGTTGTTTCCCCGTGTTTTCTGTCATCATAGAGTTCTAAAAACCCCCGTGGTCCAGATGAACTTAATTTGAAAGTCATTACAATGGAGATGGGGTGTGTGAGCTGACAGTTCATTAAGGAAATATTTGATGAGCCAAGAAAAAAGTGCCAAAGTTAACATTATAAACACGATTAATGAACAGGGTGGGTGCAAAAATTCATAAAAGAAAATAACAACACAACACGCAGGCCCTAGTCTCTGTTGGCCGGACAGGCTGCTGACAGTGTGTCCTGAATTGTCTGCATTAAATGGTTGAGGCTCTAGGCCTGCCCACATGGCCGATGTTGTCTCTCATCTGAACTTGACAGGAATAACTTTATGTTTTTGGTACACACATTCCTAATGCAATAATCACTTAAGCTGATGTGGGCTCAGGTGTTTGCCAGCCAGTAAGGGATGAAGAGGCATAATGTGTTTCTTCTTTAAAAACCACAAAAACAATGACAACAACAGCAGCAGCAGCAACAACACCCCAAAACAAACAAACAAAAAACCAATAAGTTTGTATATTTTTTTAAACCACAACAACTTCATATTCACCAGAAAAGTAAACTGGAATTTATGTTGTCTGGTGGGTACTTGTTCCTCTCTCTAGAGCGCTATTGTATTAGGGTTTCTAGAGAAACAGAAATGGCAGAATGAATACACATCATCTTAGTTAGATTTCCATTGCTGTGAACAGACACCATAGCAAAGGTAACTCTTTTTTTTATTTTAAGGCATGTTTTATTTTAATGACAGATCATGTGAGGCCACAGTGAGGTCACTATGCACAGACATGAAGGAAGCTTTATTTCTTGGTCTCTTCCTCCTTGGACAGACTCTTGATGATCTCCTCCTTCTTGGCCTGGACGCACTCCTCTCACCCGTTTTTGTGCTTCCTTGTTCTTAGACCTGCGAGCCTCAGCCTGGTCAACCAGTAGCTCCTTGCGGGCCTCCTGTGCCTTCAGTTTGGGGATCTGCTCCATAAGAATGCATTGGTTATTGAATACATTCATTTTGACCTTCAGGTACAGGCTGTGATACATGTGGCAGTCAATCTTCTTAGATTCCCAGTATCTCCTGAGAAGCCGGTGCAGGATCCTCATCCTTCTCATCCAGGTCACCCTCTCAGGCACCCAAGTGTTGGCAATACCCTTTCTCTTCCCTTTGATCATATGCCTGCCCTTCAAGGTGGTTTTCTGGCAGCGAGCCTGTGAATGGACAGTTACAGGCTTCCAGATGATCAGGCCTTCTTCAATCAGCTTCCTGATCAGCTGACGGTAGTTGGCATTGGTGATTTTATTGGTCTCATTGGGGTCAAAGTGGACCTTCTTTTAAGCACAGTGGAGGACACTAGAGGCAAGCCTCTTCTGTAGCCTGAGCATGCTCATGGCTGCAGACTCAGCAGCCAAGGTAACTCTTATAAAGGATAATGTTCCATTGCAGCTGACTTACAGTTTCAGAGGTTCAGTCCATTAACATCATGGCAGGAATCATGGGAGCATCCAGGCGGACATGGTGCTGGAGGTGCCCAAAGTTCCTTTTTTTTTTTTAAATTTTGGATTGTTTTAATTTTTTTCCGCCACATGGCAACTCAGTTAACAATGTTACATTTCTACATAGATGAAATCACATAAATTTCATTTTCATATTTTTAATATTTAATGTATTTGTTGACTATTTGTTTTAATACTAGTAGATATCTCTTGATTATTTAGGAAAGATCTTTATATATTAGAAAATCTTACTATACTACTTATAATCTATGTCGTATCCTTAGCCATTTTATTATTTGTCTTCTGATTTAAATTATGCAAAATTTTCTATGTATTAAATTTCAAACATTATCACTCAATCTACATTCTTCCTTTCTTTTTCTTTTTTATTAACTTGAGTATTTCTTATATACATTTCGAGTGTTATTCCCTTTCCCGGTTTCTGGGCAAACATCTCCCTCCCCCTCCCCTTTCTTATTGGCATTCCCCTCCCCATCCTCCGACCCTGCCTCCCTCCCCAAAACAATCTAGTTCACTGGGGGTTCAGTCTTAGCAGGACCCAGGGCTTCCCCTTCCACTGGTGCTCTTACTAGGATATTCATTGCTACCTATGAGGTCAGAGTCCAGGGTCAGTCCATGTATAGTCTTTAGGTAGTGGCTTAGTCCCTGGAAGCTCTGTTTGCTTGGCATTGTTGTACCTATGGGGTCTCGAGCCCCTTCAAGCTCTTCCAGTTCTTTCTCTGATTCCTTCAACCAACGGGGGTCCTATTCTCAAACCAGTGGTTTGCTGCTGGCATTGGCCTCTGTATTTGCTGTATTCTGGCTGTGTCTCTAGGGAGAGATCTACATCAAGATCCTGTTGGCCAGCACTTCTTTGCTTCATCCATCTTGTCTAATTGGATCACTGTATATGCATGGGCAACATGTACGGCAGGCTCTGAACGAGTGTTCCTTCTGGGTCTGTTTTAATCTTTGCCTCTCTATTCCCTGCCAAGGGTATTCTTGTTACCCTTTAAAGAAGGAGTGAAGCATTCACATTTTGATCATCCGTCTTGAGTTAGTTCTAGGCATCTAGGGTAATTCAAGCATTTGGGCTAATAGACACTTATCAATGAGTGTATACCATGTGTGTTTTTTCATGATTGGGTTACCTCACTCAGGATGATATTTTCCAGTTCCGACCATTTTCCTATGAATTTCATAAAGTCATTGTTTCTGATAGCTGAGTAATATTCCATTGTGTAGATGTACCACATTTTCTGTATACATTCCTCTGTTGAAGGGCATCTGGGTTCTTTTCAGCTTCTGGCTATTATAAATAAGGCTGCGATGAACATAGTGGAAAACGTGTCTTTTTTATATGTTGGGGCATCTTTTGGGTATTTGCCCAAGAGAGGTATAGTTGGATCCTCAGGCAGTTCAATGTCCAATTTTCTGAGGATCCTCCAGAATGATTTCCAGAATGGTTTTACCAGTCTGCAATCCCACCAACAATGGAGGAGTCTTCCTCTTTCTCCACATCCTCGCCAGCATCTGCTGTCACCTGAGTTTTCTATCTTAGCCATTCTCACTGGTGTGAGGTGAAATCTCAGGGTTGTTTTGACTTGCATTTCCCTTCTGACTAAAGATGTTGAACATTTCTTTAGATGTTTCTCAGCCATTCTGCATTCCTCAGCTGTGAATTCTTTGTTTAGCTCTGAACCCCAATTTTTAATAGGATTATTTATCTCCCTGTGGTTTAACTTCTTGAGTTCTTTGTATATTTTGGATATAAGGCCTCTATCTGTTGTAGGATTGTAAAGATCTTTTCGCAATCTGTTGGTTGCCGTTTTGTCCTAACCACAGTGTCCTTTGCCTTACAGAATCTTTGCAGTTTTATGAGATCCCATTTGTCGTTTCTTGATCTTAGAGCATAAGCCATTGGTGTTTTGTTCAGGAAATTTTTTCCAGTGCCCATGTGTTCCAGATGCTTCCCTAGTTTTTCTTCTATTTGTTTGATGGTATCTGGTTTGATGTGGAGGTCCTTGATCCACTTGGACTTAAGGTTTGTACAGGGTGATATGCATGGATCGATCTGCATTCTTCTACATGTTGCCCTCCAGTTGAACCAGCACCATTTGCTGAAAATGCTATCTTTTTTCCATTGGATGGTTTGGGCTCCTTTGTCAAAAATCAAGTGCCCGTAGGTGTGTAGGATCATTTCTGGGTCTTCAATTCTGTTCCATTGGTCTATCTGTCTGTCTCTGTACCAATACCATGAAGTTTTTATCACTATTGCTCTGTAATACTGCTTGAGTTCAGGGATAGTGATTGCCCCTGAAGTCCTTTTATTGTTGAGGATAGTTTTAGCTATCCTGGGTTTTTTGTTATTCCAGATGAATTTGCTAATTGTTCTCTCTAACTCTTTGAAGAATTGGATTGGTATTTTGATGGGGATTGTATTGAATCTGTAGATTGCTTTTGGTAAAATGGCCATTTTTACTATATTAATCCTGCCAATCCATGAGCATGGGAGATCGTTCCATCTTCTGAGGACTTCTTCAATTTCTTTCTTCAGAATCTTGAAGTTCTTATTGTACAAATCTTTTACTTGTTTGTTTAAAGTCACACCGAGGTATTTTAAATTATTTGGGTCTATTATGAAGGGTGTCATTTCCCTAATTTCTTTCTCGGCTTGTTTCTCTTATGTGTCGAGGAAAGCTACTGATTTTTTTGAGTTAATTTTATACCCAGCCACTTTGCTGAAGTTGTTTATCAGCTTTAGTAGTTCTCTGGTGGAACTTTTGGGATCACTTAAATATACTATCGTATCATCTGCAAATAGTGATATTTTGACTTCTTCTTTTCCGATCTGTATACCCTTGACCGCCTTTTGTTGTCTGATTGATCTGGCAAGAACTATATTGAATATGTAGGGAGAGAGTGGGCAGCCTTGTCTAGTCCCTGATATTAGTGGGATTGCTTCAAGTTTCTCTCCATTTAGTTTAATATTAGCGACTGGTTTGCTGTATATGGCTTTTACTATGTTTAGATATGGGCCTTGAATTCCAATTCTTTCCAGGACTTTTATCATGAAGGGGTGTTGAATTTTGTCAAATGCTTTCTCAGCATCTAATGAAATGATCATGTGGTTTTGTCTTTCAGTTTGTGTATATAATGGATCACGTTGATGGTTTTCCATATATTAAACCATCCCTGCATGCCTGGGATGAAGCCTACTGGATCATGGTGGATTATTGTTTTGTTTTGATGTGCTCTTGGATTTGGTTTGCCAGAATTTTATTGAGTATTTTTGCGTTGATATTCATAAGGGAAATTGGTCTGATGTTCTCTTTCTTTGTTGGGTCTTTGTGTGGTTTAGGTATAAGAGTAATTGTGGCTTCATAGAAGGAATTCGATAGTGCTCCATCTGTTTCAATTTTGTGGAATAGTTTGGATAATATTGGTACGAGGTCTTCTATGAAAGTCTGATAGAAATCTGCACTAAAGCCGTCTGGACCTGGGCTCTTTTTGGTTGGGAGACCTTTAATGACTGCTTCTATTTCCTTAGGAGTTATGGGGTTGTTTAACTGGTTTATCTGTTCCTGGTTAACTTCGGTACCTGGTATCTGTATAGGAAATTGTCCATTTCCTGCAGATTTTCAAGTTTTGTTGAATATAGGTTTTGTAGTAAGATCTGATGATTTTTTTAATTTCCTCTGAATCTGTAGTTATGTCTCCCTTTTCATTTCTGATTTTGTTACTTTGGATACACTCTCTGTGTCCTCTCGTTAGTCTGGCTAAGGGTTTATCTATCTTGTTGATATTCTCAAAGAACCAACTTTTGGTTCTGTTGATTCTTTCTATGGTCCTTTTTGTTTCTACTTGGTTGATTTCAGCTCTGAGTTTGATTATTCCTGCCTTCTACTCCTTCTGCGTGTGTTTGCTTATTTTTGTTCTAGAGATTTTAGGTGTGCTGTCAAGCTGCTGACATATGCTCTTTCCTGTATCTTTCTGCAGGCACTCAGCGCTATGAGTTTTCCTCTTAGCACAGCTTTCATTGTGTCCCATAAGTTTGGGTATGTTGTACCTTCATTTTCACTAAATTCTAAAAAGTCTTTAATTTCTTTCTTTATTTCTTCCTTGACCAGGTAATCATTGAGTAGAGCATTGTTCGATTTCCATGTATATGTGGGCATTCTTCCCTTATTGTTATTGAAGACCAGCTTTAGGCCATGGTGGTCTGAAAGCATGCTTGGGATTATTTCTATCTTTCTGTACCTGTTGAGGCCCGTTTTTTGACCAATTATATGGTCAATTTTGGAGAAAGTACCTTGAGGAGCTGAGAAGAAGGTATATCCTTTTGCTTTAGGATAGAATGATCTATAAATATCTGTTAAGAACATTGGGCTCATGACTTCTCTTAGTCTGTCTACATTTCTGTTCCATTTCTGTTTCCATGATCTGTCCTTTGATGAGAGTGGGGTGTTGAAATCTCCTACTATTATTGTGTGAGGTACAATGTGTGTTTTGAGCTTTAGTAAGGTTTCTTTTACGTGTGTATGTGCCCTTGTATTTGGGACATAGGTATTTAGGATTGAGAGTTCATCTTGGTGGATTTTTTCTTTGATGAATATGAAGTGTCCTTCCTTATCTTTTTTGATGAATTTTAGTTGAAAATTGATTTTATTTGATATTAGAATGGCTACGCCAGCTTGCTTCTTCAGACTATTTGCTTGGAAAATTGTTTTCCAGCCTTTCACTCTGAGGTAGTATCTGTCTTTGTCTCTGAGGTGTGTATCCTGTAGGCAGCAGAATGCAGGGTCCTCGTTGCGTATCCAGTTTGTTAATCTATGTCTTTTTATTGGGGAGTTGAGGCCATTGATGTTGAGAGATATTAAGGAATAGTGATTATTGCTTTCTGTTATATTCATATTTGGATGTGAGGTTATGTTTGTGTGCTTTTCTTCTCTTTGTTTTCTTGCCAAGACGATTAGTTTCTTGCTTCTTCTAGGGTATATCTTGACTCCTTATGTTGGGCTTTACCATTTATTATCCTTCGTAGTGCTGGGTTTGTAGAAAGATATTGTGTAAATTTGGTTTTGTCATGGAATATCTTGGTTTCTCCATCTATGTTAATTGAGAGTTTTGCAGGATACAGTAACCTGGGCTGGAATTTGTGTTCACTTAGGGTCTGTATGACATCTTTCCAGGATCTTCTGGCTTTCATAGTTTCTGGCGCAAAGTCTGGTGTAATTCTGATAGGCCTGCCTTTATATATTACTTGACCTTTTTCCCTTACTGCTTTTAATATTCTTTCTTTATTTTGTGCGTTTGGTGTTTTGACTATTATGTGACGGGAGGTGTTTCTTTTCTGGTCCAATCTATTTGGAGTTCTGTAGGCATCTTGTATGCCTATGGGTATCTCTTTTTTCTAGGTTAGGGAAGTTTTCTTCTATGATTTTGTTGAAGATATTTACTGGTCCTTTGAGCTGGGAGTCTTCACTCTCTTCTATAACTATTTTCCTTAGGTTTGATCTTCTCATTGAGTCCTGGATTTCCTGTATGTTTTGGGCCAGTAGCTTTTTCCTTTTTACATTATCTATGACAATTGAGTCAATGATTTCTATGGAATCTTCTGCTCCTGAGATTCTCTCTTCCATTTCTTCTATTCTGTTGGTGAAGCTCGTATCTACAGCTCCTTGTCTCTTCTTTTGATTTTCTATATCCAGGGTTGTTTCCATGTGTTCTTTCTTGATTGCTTCTATTTCCATTTTTAATTCCTTCAACTGTTTGATTGTGTTTTCCTGGAATTCTTTCAGGGATTTTTTGACTCCTCTCTATGGGCTTCTACTTGTTTATTTTGATATCCTGGAATTCTTTCAGGGATTTTTGTGACTCCTCTCTATGGGCATCTACTTTTTATTTATGGTTTCCTGGAATTCTTTCAGGGATTTTTGTGATTCCTCTGTGTAGGCTTCTACTTGTTCTCTAAGGGATTTCTTCACGTCTTTCTTGAAGTCCTCCAGCATCCTGATCAAATACGATTTTGAAACTAGATCTTGCTTTTCTGGTGTGTTTGGATATTCCGTGTTTGCTTTGGTGGGAGAATTGGGCTCCGATGATGCCATGTAGTCTTGTTTTCTGTTGCTTTGGTTCCTGTGCTTGCCTCTCGCCATCAGATTATCTCTAGTGTTACTTTGTTCTGCTATTTCTGACAGTGGCTAGACTGTCCTGTAAGCCTGTGTGTCAGGAGTGCTGTAGACTGGTTTTCCTGTTTTCTTTCAGCCAGTTATGGGGACAGAGTATTCTGCCTTCCTGCGTGTAGTTTTTCCTATCTACAGGCCTTCAGCTGTTCCTGTGGGCCTTTGTCTGGTGTTCATCAGGCAGGCCACTTGCAGCAGAAAAGTTGGTCTTACCTGTGGTCCCGAGGGTCAAGTTTGCTCGTGGGGTGCTGCCTACAAGCTCTGCTAGGAGGCAGCAACCCGGAAGTTCTGTGCTGCTGTTTCCAGAAGCCTCCGTGAACCAGGTTCCAGATGGCGTTTGGTGTTTTCCTCTGGTGTCAGAGATGTGTGCAGAGTGCAGTCTCTTCTGGTTTTCCAGGCGTGTCTGTCTCTCTGTAGGTTTAGCTCTCCCTCCCATGGGATTTGGGTGCAGAGAAATGTTTATCTGTTCTGTCCCTTCAGGTTCTGGTGGAGTCTCAGGTGCAGGGGTCCTGCCGCTCCTGGGCCCTCCCCCACGGGAACCAGGAGGCCATATTCAGTTTCATCTTGGACCAGGGATGTGGACAGTGGTGGGCAGAGTTGGTGGTCTATTCCGCTCTGCAGCCTCAGGAGTGCCCACCTGACCAGGCGGTGAGGTCTTTCTCCCACGGGGTTTGGGAGCTGAGAGCTTCTGCGTGCCTGGATCCGAGTGTTTGGGACTCCCGGTAAACACAGGAAGTGCCCAGTCCTAGAGGAATTTTGCCTCTGTGTGTCCTGAGTTAACCAGGCAGGCCTCTTGCAGCAGAAAGGTTGGTATTACCTGTAGTCCTGAGGCTCAAGTTTTCTCGTGAGGTGCTGCCTACGAGCTCTGCACGCGGCAGCTTAGCCCAAACTTCTTGATGCCCAGGCAGCAGAAAGGGATTGTCTGTACCACTGAGCATAGTTTGGGTATATACAAATCTCAAAGCAAAGCCACCACAGAGGCACACTTCCTCCAACAAAGTCACACCTACTCCAACAAGGCCAAACCTACTCCAACAACGCCACCCCCACTCCAACAAGCCCACACCCTCTCTAACAAGGCCACACCTTCTCCAACAAGGTCACACCTACTCCAACAAGGGCACACCTCCTAATAGTATCACTCCTCATGGGTCAAGCATTCAAACACATTAGTCTATGGTGGCCCACTCCTATTCAAACCACCAAACACATTAACAGGTAATTTGGCTTACAGGACACTGTCTGGATAATCTAACAATGTCTCATGCAAGGATATTGACAACCCCACAGGCTGCTCAGTCTATGATGCTTGATGCCTCAGCCATCTTAACCTGGAACTGCAGGCTCATGAGTTTCCTGGAGGCATTGGTCTTCAGTCTACAATGAGATATCAGAGAACGTGGTTCTGATATTAGCAAAGAAATGCAGCAGCCACAGGAGAGATGAACTTGCCAGTGAGAGTGAAGGCAGGCAGACAAAAATCAAAGCCTCCATCTTTCACATTCTTCAATCTGGGTTGCCACCAGAAGTCCCACCTACACTTAGGGAAAATCTTCCTGATTCAAATAACCTGATCAAGAAAATCCCTCACAAGAGTGCTCAGATGCATGCATTTTAATTGAACTCAGAGCCACTCAGGTCAGCAACCAAGATTAGTGATCATGTCTGCCAACTCTCTCATACAATTTATTTTTCTTGTTTGCTTAATATTTTGTGCCTGAGATTAACCAACTGTGCCAATCATATTGCTTAGCCTTGAAGCATTCATCTGCATTCTGTTCTCACTAGAAATCAAGAAGCACATTGTATGTTCACCCCTCTCCTGTATGTATGCCTCACACAGGAACCAGTCAGCTTTCTGTCACTACAGTCTCAGAGACGGGATCGCTGATAATGAGACTTCAAGTCCAAGATCAGAGCCCTGGCAAATTTATTGAAGCCTACTACATGGCTCGTAGATGGTGCGTTCTGCCTATATTTTCCTGGGCTGAGAAGGTCCAGCAAGTTCTCTGGGAGTTCTTTTTAAACATATGTGCACTAATAACACAGAGGATGAGTCCATTTTTATGACTGAAGTCACACCCTCCAAAGTGCTGCTTCCCAATGATGTCGTCTTTGGTGACATCTTCCTAGGGGTAATGTAGGGGAGACATTTAGATCACAGCAACCTCTACCAATGGAGATAGCTCTCCTCCAGCTTGCACTAGCATCATCAGGCTTCTGTGTGGAGGCAGCACAGCCAATATAAGTCCCAAGCAGGTCCCTGTTATATCTCCTTGGCCCTAATCTCCTCTGCACCATGACCCTCAACCTGCAACAGCTGCCCTTGTGTGCACCAGAGCTCAGATTCCCGGATGTCAGGCACCTGGGAACTTACTCTATCTCCTTTTAAACCCATTTGTTACCTAAAGGATATGGGTCAGTAGGTAAACTGCTTGCAGTGCATGCATGGAGACCTGAGCTTGGATCCCCAGAGCCAACTTACTAGTCTAAAGTGGTAGCATGCACTCTGACCCCAGATTCAGGGAGACAGAGACCTAGGGGACCTCTGAAGTTCACTGGCCACACCAAAGTCAAAGCTTTACTTAGGGTTATAATGCTATGAATGGGCACCATAACCAAGGTAACACTTATAAAGAAAACATTTAATTGGGTTTGGGTTACAGGATCAGAAATTCAGTCCATTACCATCAAGGTGGGAACATGGCAGCATCCAGGGAGGCATAATGCAGAGGAGCTGAGAGTACTACATCTTCATCTGAAAGCTGCTAGGTGAATACTGGCTTTCAGGTAGCTAGGATGAGGGTTTTAAAGCCCAGACCCACAGTAACACAATCACTCCAACAAGGCCACGTCCACTCCAACAGGACCATAACCTCTAAAGCTGCCACTCCCTGGGCTGAATATACACGCACACACACACACACACACACACACACACACACACACACACACACACACGCAGGCACAGAGGCACACATGCACCCAAACCATCACAGGCATCAGTTTCCAGATCCCAGTGAGAAAAGCCGACCTCAAAAAACAAGACAGGCACTGGCAAGATAACTGGGCATGCAAGAGCTCTTGCCATCGAGCCTGAAGATCTGAGTTCAATCCCCAAGACTCACCAGGGGGAAGATGGGACTGAATCCTACAACATGTCCCATGGTCTCTACATATGTGTTGTAGCATGTATTTGTCTCCCCTGACTAAGTACAACTATTTCACAGAGGAATGATACCCAAAATTGTCCTCTGACCTCTACATGCATGCACATACACAAGTCACGAGTGCGCGCGCGCGCACACACGCACACACACACACACACACACACACACACACTCACACATACCACTACAAGACCAGTCTCTTGTAGATGTTTTTAAGATAATACTGGTCTTAGTGCAATTCTTGTTCTATTGTCCAAAGAGAGACACATCTCTAATAGGGCCTGGTATGCACAAGGCTTTCCTGTCTAAGGAAATAGGCAATGAGAACGTTATGTTTCCCAATTTCAGGATGAAAATCAATGCATTCTGCTCTGTGACCTTGCATGTTCCTGCTTATCTTCAGAAGTGATAGCAAGCCATTGCTGTCACCTGGTCAATTGGAAGTTTCAATATGACATTGGGGTGGGACAGGTATGAGAGACAATCTGGAACTGGTCTACACACAAACCCACAGCTGTAGGGAGCTGTTCCCTGCTTCATTTGGCATAGTAGGGACAGCATCAGGGGGAAAAGGGATTATTCCTTTTAAATAAGAAACAAGCTTATGCAGTTTCATAGGAAATAAGCTAGCACAAGCTTGGGTTTCTGTTGATTCTTGTCTTGAGTGAGTGAAGACACAGTTTTCAGCTTTCCCTAATAGGCTCTGTGTTTCATTTTAACATTCTTATCTCAATGCTCCGAATTCCCACTCTTTGTGTGTAATGCCCTTATGGTGCATGAATCACTCTGGTCAGGCCATTAGTCCTAATAGTTACTTAATGTTTCTGTTTCAAACACACTGCTTGGGATGAAGGAGACAACTTGGGGTGGAGCCTGAGGGACTGGACACAAGGTAAAAAACTAAGCATGGGTAAAATTTCTTGTACCAAGTGTTGGATAATTCCTGGGATTTATTGCCAGCCCTTCTGGCCTATACTGGTGAGATTCAGGCCACAGAGAGACCCTGGGTCAAAAACAAGGTCTGCATGTCACACACATGAACACATACATGCATAGCACATATGCATATATGCATACACACAAATGGGAAAACATGTTATTAAACATCCATGCATGTAACGAATTTTCCTCAGAAAACCCCTAGAGCACTTTCTTTAAAGAGGAGATAGTTGGAAAAACAGATGCAAGGGAAAAGAAGTTGTAATGGAAACGAGTCTGACACCCCTTCATTATATGGGGATACATGTAGACTTAAATTTTTTTCAAACCTACTTTAATAAGGGTTCTCAAATGCTTCGAGCCCCCTTCTTGCCCACTGTCCAAAAGTAGGGGAGAAAAGATGATAAATCGGTCAAGTGGATGTGGACCTGTTTAGAAGTAGTTCTTTGGGGCAAATCTAATCTGAGCTGTCAGGGCACTGGCAGTCCAGTCCAGTAGTGTCAGGATTCCACGAGTCCAGTTGAAAAAAAAATCACCAAACACAAATCAGCACTGGTAGCACAATCTAGCAGAAACAGTCAGTCCTCCACCAAACTGGCAAAAGTCAGCAGGAGTGACCAGAGCCAGCTGGAACACCAGGAGCTCTTTACCACACCTCAATAAAGTGAAGGTCAGTAAGAATCAATATCAAGGAGGGATTGCAGGGCAAATAATGCAGGCACCCATTCAGTGTCTACTGAGTCATACTCGTAATCTCTCCAAATATCACGTGACTCGCCTTAACAAAACCCCACATGAGTCTGCATCACAGGACAACCAGAAATTTCCACTTCAGACACCAGAGTGTGAGGAACGAGAGAGAGACTGATACATATGGAACAAACAAGGATATCCCCTTGAATTGTAACATATCCCCAAATGACTGGGAAGGGAAGATACCTTTTTTCCAAGCTGCTGAATTCCATTTAAATCACAGTGGCCTCCAACTGGCCTGTTTCCTAATTTTTTTTCTTTTGTTACCTGATACTCAAGCCTTATACTTTGTGGATGATGATGGACCTTCATTCAATAGCTGTAGCTATCCTTTTGCTACTTTGTAGGTTCTCCTCCTCTTTCACATTCAACCCCCTAACACTAGACAGGAGAGAAAAGAGGAGAGAGGGAAAGGGGATCTATCACCATTAGATGACCTCCTGTTGATTAGGGGCATCTAGTTCCTTGAGGGGCAAGTTTGATCTTCATTGTCATGATGTTTAATTTCTTCTTTTTGCGTGACTATTTAACAAACTGCAATCAATAGCAGCCCACCTATGGGGCTCTAGCATTTATATGAAAATAAAACTTTCCGCTGAAAAGTCTCCAGCATTCCAAATGTTACCACCTTGCAAAATCTCTCTGCTGCTGGCAAAATCACTCTCCTGCTAGTGCAGGAGGCAAATCATAGTCAGCCACTGTTGACAATCAGAAGCAACCCCATACCCCACAGCCTGGGTTACAACAAAACATCGTCTTATAATATTTCTATGTTTTAAATACAATAAAATTCTCAATGCAAATAGCCAGTTTCATTTGGATATTAGTATAACTGACTTTCTATCCTTTAATCCATGGATAGATTAATCCATTAATCCCTTCTAAGGCCAGAATTATTGCCAGCCTCATTTGAACTCATCTTCTGTCCTATTGAAACCCCACTTTGCCAGTCACTCCCCCGGACCTCCTTAGCAAGTAGCAACCACACACAAATAAGTGCCAATGTCCCAGGAGGTAGATATGATACAACAATTAAAACACACACAACAGGAAGGACAATGGAATATTATTTAAAATGTTTCTGCCAAAAGAAGGGTGAAGTCAATATAATTTTAAAGTTACATTCTTTTATCTCCCCCTCTCCCCATTAAATGTTTGATAACTATCTACTAAATATCTGACCTTTCTCAGGACCACACAACACAGATGATATCCACACCTGCCTTCTTCATGAGTACTGTGGGTGTTAAGTTATACTTCAAGGACTAAAGGTATTTCTTTTTTTAGTGGAGCTTAAGGCAGATGAGGTTTCTTCCAGAAACTTCACGTTTTACAAAAGCAAAATGCCGCCCTATTGAGAAACAATGCAAAATCCTTCATAGCTCAATGTGGCTTTCTGTCTTCAGATTAGAAATTTAACCCACAGGGCATTGTCATGGAAGGAACGTGCGCCTTAAAGATAGATTGTGGTATGACAGAGGAATGGCTTTCAAAGGTTCTGAGGTGGGGTTCTTGGACTAAGGAGCTGGCTTTGCCAGTAAAGTGTTTGCCATGAAAGTATGAGGCTCTGAGTTCGATCCCCAGAACCCACATTAAAAAAATAAAAGTCAGACATGGTGGCCTGGAATCCTGGTACCAGAGAGGTGGACAGATGCATCCCCGATGTTCTCTGATCCACCAGCTCTACTGTTATATTTGGGGTGTAAGTGTGAGACTTTGTTGCAAGAAAACAAAGCAAGGCAGGGTGTAACTGTCTCAGTTACTTCTCTTTGCTCTGATGAAATACTGTGTGAACTATCTCAGGGAGGAAAGGGTTGACTTCATCTTGATCAGAGCCCATCATGGAAGAAAGTCAGGGCAGGAACCCAAGGCAGAGACTTGAAGGAAGCAACTGAAGCAGAGGCCATGGAGGAAAAACTGCTTACTGGCATGTTGCTCATTGCTTGGTCAACGTGCTTTCTTCTGTAACCAGGACCTCCCTACTGCATGTAATTTCCCTTCCATGGCACCCTCTGTCTCCCCTCCTCCACATTCTCCTAAAGCATGGCAGATCTCTGTCATCCTTGCTGGAGGACCCAAGCCCAGGAACCCTAAATCCCTTCTCTCTTCTCTCTCTCTCTCTCTCTCTCTCTCTCTCTCTCTCTCTCTCTCTCTCTCTCTCTCTCTCTGTCTCCTTCCCTTCTATTGGTGGCTAGCATCTTTATTCACCAATAAGAATTAACTTCGATCAGGTTCCCAGAAGCTAGGTGCAGACTTTCTCCTGCAAACTTATTTGGGGAACCCAATTAGTATTAGAAAACAAGCAGCTACAGTCTACTATTCCCACGTTTGTCAACTTGACCACTGAAGGGACTTGAGCCAGTGACTGAGGAAGACAACTAAGGTTGTCCTCTGACCTCCCATGCTTACGCAACCACACACACGTATGTATTCATTTATTTAATTCCAGAGCAGGATATTGGTGTAGAAGGCAGGGAGAGTGGATCTGGGGACAAGTAGATAAAAGAGAAACAGGTATTTGTAATCACCACAGAGAGCCCCCTTCTTTCCTCTCAGAAGAAAGGAGACTACAGCCAGAGTGTCCTCTGACTAACTCTGTAGGGGCTTTTCAAGGGCAAACCCCAAACCTGCAGTGTGTCCCCCCAAGTCCTTGTTCCATGATGCAGCAGTGTGTATTAAGTTGAAAACAAAAACAAAAACAAAACAACAAAACTCCCCCAAATAAGTCTAAAAGTACCAAGAAAGGTTAAAACCATCTTGTTTAACAAGAGACAACTGTTTATTCCTGTTTTATCAACGGGTGTTTCTCCAAATGTTAGGATTTTTTAAAATTATTATTAAACAAAGTAGAAATAGAGTAGAAAGGATGAGAACGAGACAAGAAGCAGTTGCTGGTCCTCTGGGGAAACGCTAGGTAGAATCAGGCATATTTTAATTCTGTAAAGCTCAGGTTTGATAATTCAGGCTCTGTGTTATTTCATGGTTTCTAGTGAACTCATCTAAACTTTGGTTTTGCATATGTGCACTGAGGCACCCTTCTGTCTTGGACTTGTGTGGTGTTTTGCATGCCCAGGGTCCCCTTCATTTCTCAGACAAATCCACTCAGGATTCTGTCAGGTGCTAAGCACAGGTTGGTGATAATCACACATGGTCCTCTCTTTGGTGACCCTGAGAGAGAACGGGTCAGTGGTCAGCTAATAAAGCAGACCCTTTCATGCAAGTGACAGCTTTATAATGTTTTATTTATTAAGAAATGGTAATTAACTTTAATTAATTACTTAATTAATAAGTTAACGAATTAATTAGTGTGTGTGTGTGTGTGTTTGTGTGTGTGTGTGTGTGTGTGTGAGCTTGCCACTGCACATGTGTGGACCTCAGGTCCTCAGGCCTGGCAGCAAGGGCCTTGACCTGTTGAGCATCTCACCAGCCTGGAGCAAAATGCTGACCAAAGGAGGCAGTGGGCCTGGAATGAAGTGTTTTCTTTTCCTTTTCTTTCCTTTTCTTTTCTTTTCTTTTCTCTTCTTTTCTTTTCTTTTTTTTTCCCGAGCTGGGGATTGAACCCAGGACCTTGCACTTGCTAGGCAAGCACTCTACCACTGAGCCAAATCCCCAACCACAGGTGTTTTCTTTTTAATCTCTTTTATTATTGTTTGAGAATTTATATAGATGCATGTAAGGCATATTTGTTCATATCCAGCCCTCATTCCCTCCCTTCCAATTCCCTTGTTGCAAAGTCTGTGTTACAGGAAGTGTCTAGAGATGTGTGGATTTTTGGAAGCCCTTGGTCAGGTCTGAGCTGCTCACATCGACCCTTCAGGGAGACCTGGTGATTAGTGGGACCATTAGCCACTTAGTGGGTGGGAAGTGCCCCATTATTTCCATTTTAAATGTCTAACTAGGCCTGGTGGGAGGCAGATTCTTAACACTTCAGAAAAGCCTTCAGTCCACTTGACAACTGTCTCCAGCCCAGTTCCAAACCTAGAGGGCACTTGTGTTTGGTGAGGAAGGTCCTGGTGTGCTCTGGGATTTCTGCATTTGCTCGAGGACTCTGGGTGTTGGTGTGATTCAGACAGCACAGGGCTCCTGGCTTCTCTGGATTTCCATGAGAGAACTCCAGTCCTTCTGCAGACTTGATTGACAGGGTGTCGGTACTGCTATTGGCGTTCCCATTAGGGGCTGATTACTAGTCTGGCTCATTACCCTCTCACTGGAGTCTGGCCTCCAAGGTTTGCCCTTCAGACTCTTTTTCTTTACTTCAGGGAGGGAGCATAGAGCAGGACTTAGCATAAAGATGTTGTGCCTCTGACTTGAGGGAGAGTGTGAACTTGGGACAACTGCAGCTTTGTCTGATGTGTGATGTCTGGATTTGCCTTCCCTGAGATTTTACCCTCCCCCCATCCTTGCTACTTCCTTTCTTTGCCCTCCCTTCCTGTCCTCCATCCTTCCCCACTTCTTTTCCATGGTGAAGACCATTGCTTCATAACATCTTATTATTAGACACAAGAGAGGCAAAGACATTGGACCTTGTAGTCACATGACTTCACACAGGAGACAAAGATACTCAACATTCCAGGCGGAAGAGGTGGGTCCCTGCTTCCCTCTGGTGCACCCCCTCCCTTTCTCGGATAGTTTGAATGTGAAATGCCCCTCATAGACTGTAAATGCAGAAACACAGCTCTCACATTAAGGGACTAAGGATGGTTTATTCTGGAGCCATGTAGAGTGATCATGGTCCAGGAACACATATTTAGGTCACCCCTTATGCCAGTGTGGACACAGTTTAATGAAGTTTCATAGTTTGACAGAACAAAGAAAGTTATAATGAAAGGTAAATGCAAAATATGTTGGTGGGCACACAAGCAAGGCAGTTAAAGCAAATTGGGGGGATCTTTTCTATGTCCCCACGATGCTATCTGATGACAATCTTAGCTTTTGGATTGGTGGTTTCTAGGGGTTCATTAAGTTAATAGATCCCAAAAAGTTTTTTTTTTAATCTATGACATAGATTAGTTTTGACAAAGAGGTAGGCAATGAATTCTGGGGGTAAAACTATCAGGTAACTAGTCTCTGGATCAGCAACATCCCAACATCTCCTCACCACTGCAGCTCTAACCAGCCAGTCAGCTTCGCAGACAGCTTCTTCCTAGAAATTCTCATTTAAAGGGCACACATGTTTAAACAGTTAGACCTCGGTTGCTGGCACCAATTTGCGAAGGGATTGAGGAACATCTTTGACACGGGGAAAAGCTGGCAGCCATAGAGCCACAGAGGCAGACTGCGCGGTCCATGGCCTGCCTGTCCCTGACTCCAGCCTGCTTCTCTATATCGTGGGAGCTAGGTGTACAGGGCAGCCTCCTTTTTCTTCTGTCAGGTACTTTGTTACGACAGTAAGGGAACTGATTAGTTCAATTAAGAGCAGTGCAACTAACTAGAAGCAGTCTTGAGAGTCAAGGGTACCGTTCTGGCTTTGTGCTGGGTGAGGAGTTCGTGAAGATCCTGTTGTCTCCTTCCAGAATGATGAGTTGACATCTTTACATGCAAATGTCTGTGTGCGTCATTGATTGGCAGGCAGGTCCTTACCAATTGTAGCCGTGTGAAGCTGATCCCATATGGACTGGAGTTGGCTCCCGCTCCATTGCTGTGGACTTCTGAGCCCATGAGAAGAATGGGAAGCAGAGGAGGTCACTATGTGACAAAAGAGGCAGGGGTGGACGATGTGTCCACAAGCAAAGGGTGGTGGCATCCTGCAGAAACAAAGGGAGGGGCAGGGAGCTCTCTCTCTCTCTCTCTCTCTCTCTCTCTGTGTGTGTGTGTGTGTGTGTGTGTGTGTGTGTGTGTGCACTTGCATGTGCACGCAGATCCCTACTGACACTTAGGTTCTACACACTCACCTTCCAGAACGCTGAAAGAATGAGCATCTGTTGTGATATCCCCCATGTATGGGCATGTGTTGTAGCCACTTTGGGGCATCACACTGAATCCCTTGCTGCTCTCAACTTGGCCCAAGCCCAGTGGGGATGAAATGGCCACACAGACGGGGAGATGCTTGCCCTGAGATAACCCCTGTAGATCCTGTCTCTGGGTTGAGTGGTTGTATATCCCAGGGCCCATTTGTAGTCTGGACCCTGTTCCTAAGCAAGTGCTATTCTTGATAGGATGAGCAGCCATCTCTTAGTGGGATGTCTGCTGCTGGATCCACTGCTGGAGCTTCTCCTGGGACAGTGGCACTCCATGTGTGGGACTATTCCTCTCTGAGTGCTAGACACAAGGTAAATCTGCTCAGCCCCAGAACTGCTCAGTGTGGGTCTCCTTCCTCTCCTCTGTTTATCACCATCTGAGAATTCAGGATGGGTCTTTATGTGCAGATCTGTGAGGACTGTTCTCTGCCAGGCGAGCCTCTCTTCTCTCCACTTCCCCCAGCTTCATGTCTCATTCATGTCAGCACAGAGGAGACACGGCTGATGGTGTAGGACGTCCTTCTTAACTCCCCTGGGAGCTTGTCAGAGCTGCTTAGAGGGGCAGAACTTGTGGATTTCTGCCTGCAAAGGCAGGTCCACTCTGTGGAGAAGGGAGGGGGCGACAGCCTGAGGGGTATACCTGAGCCCAGCTGCTCCGCGCTCCCTTGTGCTTCCTGTGCATCCTCATTACACAGTTTTCTTTGCTCAACTCAGTTTTCGGTAGCATCACTCTGGGCCCCTTTACTTGTGGTTTGAAATTTTGAGCTAATGCTAAAGTAACCTCTGGAAGGGGGTGGAGCTGGGAGATGTAGTTTCTTCTTGTAGAGGGCCGCAATAACATTCGCCACCACAAGATGGTGCTGGCTTCCACTGCGCCCCACGTGGAAAGCCGAGATAGTTTCTCCATTACAAGATGACGCTGGCCTCCGCCGTGCCACCCGACTTCCTTTAAGGAAGTTAACTGTGTGCGCATGTGCAAGAGTGCCTTCGTGCCAGGTCTTTGCCCACTCCAGGGCGTTCCTAATGAGATCATGGGTAAGCAACCAATCAGGAGTGGATGCGCCGCGCTAGGGTGTATATAAGCCGCGCCATGCTGGTGTCCCAGGCACCCTCTCTATTATTAATAAAGAATAAGCATTTTGGCTCCAGAAGGTTTCATGTGTTCCCCTGTATTCTTGCTGGCGAGTGGTCGCGCGGGACATCTTCTGTTCAACTGAAACACAACTTTGTAAGCGGCGGGCGAGGTTGTTGCAAGTTTAGGTATTTTCCTCTCTGGATTTCTTGTATTTTCTTCTTTGAGGCCGGGGAGTTGGGCAGGGATCCTGGCTGTTTCACACTGCACACCTTAGGTCTTAGGATGTGCTGCTGGGGAAACAACAGCCATTCTCTACAGCCCTCCCTCCCTTAGCACGGGACCTTGGTAGACATTTGGTATCCAAAGGACATCACTAGCTAGAACGTTCTTTGCTCTGGCTTTAGTAACATTGACTGAATGAATGTTGTTTCGGGACCTCTGGTTTATTTACTCATGGGTTGTGTTGGGAATCTATTGGAATTGAAGCATTCCCTTCTGGAGGGAAGAAGGGAGCTCAGAAGATTCAGGAAGCTTAAGAAACCTTTAAGGCTTAGGATTCTCAAAGGTTATGATGCTCAGATCCTGTTCCAAAGAGCATTAAGATGAGAACAATTGCCCCGGGGGTCGGGGGCAGCCATGATGAAGGGGGCTTCTTGGGTGGAACTGCCTGCTAGTTGGGCTGGAAGCTACAGGATGTAACTATTTTGAGTGTCACTCATGCTGGAGTGGGTTTTCCACTGATAGAGTTGTCTGAGCCACTCGTCTGATCCTGAATAGCCATGATAAGGTAGACCTGGCTGGAATCATTTGTAGTTGGAGGACTACATGAGGTGAACACATTGTTCAGGTCTACCCAGGACAGGTCACGGAACATAAGCTGCTAGACATTCATGTAGGTTGAAAAGTAGCAGAAGTCACCCTATGTTAACATAACCAGAACTAGGTAGCTAAGGGAGCAAAGCTAATGCAGGGTATTGGGCACAGGTTCTAGAGGACCAGGGGAGGAAGGATGTTCCTCATCCTCGCCCCTCATCCCTGCACCTCTGTGCTGGTCCAGATACCACCAGGCAGGAAGCCATCATACAATCCACATCTACACTGGTTTACCGCCCAGATCCAATACTTTAGGAACCTACAGCACTACAATGACCTCACTGGCTTCAGGGAGGACACAGCCAGTACAGAAGTTGCTAAAAGTTAAAGGAGAACTATCACTCGTGTAGGGAGAGGACCTTTTCACTCTCCAGGAGCCGTGTGTGAGAGGTCGGGCCTCCTGGGATCCACAGTTCTTACTTCAGGGCTCAGCAAAGCTCGGGTCAAATGTAGTCATTGGTCGGAGCTGCCTTCATTGCTAACTGAGGTGCCATTCTTTTATTTTCTGCCACAACGAAATTAACGCTTAATTACGGTGGCATGTTTTTCATCTTGTGATACACAGTGCTGACCCACGAAGGTAGAGGGAAAACATTAACATCTGTTTCCACCTCTCTTCGGGAATAGGATGCTTGTTTCCTGCGGGGAAGTTGTGAGTTCCCCTGTAATACAGGTTATGTTCTGAAAGGGAAGGAGGGGACTCCAATCTGCTCTGTAGTAGTTGCATTCAAATACAATGCTGTCTGTTTATCTTATCTGTCTGTCTGCCTGGCTGTCTATCTTATCTATCTAATCTATCATTTGTCTATCATCTACCATCTATTTATCCATCCATCCATCTACTTACTTACTATCTATCTATCTATCTGTCTATTATCTATAATCTGTCTATCTGTCTATCTATAATTTGTCTATTTACTATCTATCTACCATTTGTTTATCTAATATCTATCATCTATTTATCTAAGGTGTGTGCATGGGTGTGTGTAGATGCATATGTGTGCAGATGTGTGTACATGTCTCCACATTCAGGTAGAGTCAGAGAACAACCTCAGGCCTCATCCTCAGGCATGGTCTGTGTTTTGGAGACAGGGTCTCTAATTGGCCAGGAGCCTACCCATCATGCCAGCTGTGGTGGTCAGCAGATCCTGGGAATCCTGTCCTTGTTTCCCCAACTGGCATTAGAAGCTTTCTTCATTCACATTTTGATGTGGGTTCTGGATATCAAACACAGGTCTTCATGCTTATGAGGTGTCCTGGTGAGTTTTCACTGACATCGTGACATAACTTTGAAGAGACTTGACATAGAGTCACCAGGGAAGAGAGAACCTCAACTGAAGTGCTGCCTCCATCAGATTGGCTTGTGGCCTAATGGGTGAGAGACTGTCTTGACTGACATTTGATGAAGTTGGGCCCACCCACTGTGGGTGTCATCATTCCTAGGCCAGGGTGTCTGGGCTTCATGAGAACGTGAAGTAAGCATGGGCAGGTGAGTAAGGCTGTGAGCAGTATTCCTTTGTAATTCTCTCCTCGAGTTCCTGTCTGACTGCCCACAAATCTGGTAAGCCAAGGTGCAAGCCAAAGAAATGTTTTCCTTCTACAAGTTGTTTTTGGCTAGAGTGTTTTATCACAGCTATAGAGAGGAAGCCTAATATGTGAGGCAGACACTTAACTGACCTTGTGACCTGCTTATTTGCAGTCATGCATTTTAAAAGGAAAAGCTTTAGGAATGTGCACCAAATGGCTGACTCTTTCTAGGGTGAATACAGAAATCAGATACCACAAAACTAGGATATATATATATATATATATATATATATATATATATATATATATATATATATATATATATTATATATATGTGTTTGTGTGTATGTATTATATATATAGTATATTGTATATATACAGTATAAAGATATCACATGTGTGAAACTAAGTGCACAAACACTAATATGTATATGTGTATTTTTAAAATTATCAGTGCGTTCCATGTATGTATGCTTATGTGTGCATGCATGCATGTGTGCACATGTTCTTGGTGTGCATATGCATGCAGATATATGTGTCATGCATGTCTGTGTGCATGTAAGTGTGTGTCTGTTTTGATTCCACCTTGTCTTGTCCTCCACGCCATGACCGGCCTCCTTCTCAGTGTCACTTTAGATGGAAATGGGTGTCTTCTCCTTCTAGTAGGAAATGATGGACTGAAAGTGAATATTATCATAGATTGGAGACCCCAGCAGAGTTCATACACACATGGTGGGAGTGGCTCTGTACTCAGTTAGAAGCAGGTACTCAGGTCTCTGACCTCTTGACTGTGAGCCAGAGAAGGACAACTTTCCTCTCTTCTCTCCTGCCCTGGTTTCCATGAAGTGTCCTGCTGCTGCTCCTCAGAGCTGCTGGTAGGAAGCTCCCTACCTGTTGCCACAAGAGCCAGACCTGCACCTGGAGAAGCCCAAGAGGGCACAGCGGGTATCTACTGGTCCCGAAATCCAGGTTAACTCCAGCACTCCTGCTGATCACGTAACAGAGCTGTGCTGTCAGTTGTGGGGGAATAATTGATCGTTCCCACCTGCCTTGTAAACCTTAGCCATTATCTTTCTAGTCCAGGCTTCAGATAATGGCCATACAGCGTGTTTTGCTACTACCTTGCCCTGGGAGAGAGCAAAAAAATTTTTATTAGATATTATTAAAAGGGTTTTAATCCATGAACACATAACGAGCTGAAATGAGCTGAAAGTGCCATTGTGACTGAATGGAGGATGTGTGAGGCTCTTTATCTAATAGCCACCATTTGCCATAATAAATATTTCAAATCAAAGCCGATGAGTCAAGTTCTTTTCTTTAAATCTGCTTTTGCCAATAGCCCTACACATCCGTAACACATTTTACTGCCGTCTCTTCTACTGAGAGCAGAGGCAAAGGGTTTCTATTCTCCCCAATGTCCCAACAGACTCAGTACTGATTCCTTTGGGCTCTCCGTGGAAGGTACTTTTAAGCCTAAACCCGCAGGTACCTTTTGGCGGGGGGTTGTGTGGGGTTGAATATCTCATTTTGTGTGTCGAGCTTGTGCTCAGTTCTCACATTACGTTCTTTTATCCGCGTGCTCGCCCACCCCGAATCATTTCAGACAATGTTGTACCTGCTTTCTTTTGCCAGGTGGGGCTTCTGTTCTCTTCTTGTCTCTTGGACTTCACGGAAAGGGTGTCACCCACAAGTCCCCTGAAATAATTGACAAGGTAAAGCACATCATTAGGTGACCAGCAGGGGTTTTCAGAACTAACAGGCACAGTGGAAGAAATATTGGTAAGATTTATTAAGTCATGAAGTAGTCCCAGGACTAACTATATATGAAAATAAAAAAAAGAAACCCAGCTTAAATAACAATGCACATGCGCACACACACAGAGACACACAGTCCTTCTACACAAGCATGCACACGCACTCAGGAGTTCACAGTTCATAGACAGGTGTCATCTTCTTCTGTGTTCTGACTGTTTTCACAGCTAGCTGAACTTACTGTGGTAAAGACCGCCACCTATTTGATTATTAACCCTGCCTTTCCTCCTGGGCATCCAGCTCAGTGATACTGCCTGGCATCCGTGGACTGAGTGCCAATGCAATGGTCTGTGTATATGACTGGATTACTGGCAGCCTCCCCTCCAGCCCCTCGTGTCCTTTCTCCCCTCCTTTCTTGGCTAGCTCTTTGGGTTCTTAGGCTCAAAGTAGGGCAGAGCTATGGGGAAGGGGAAACCTGGGTCCCAGGAGACAATGTGGAGCCATGTTAAGAAGGTCATTGCAGCCAGAGAGGAGGTCTGGGCCCTGGGTTGGCAGCTGATATCTCAAAGGCTCTTGTCAGAGTCATTTATTAACTTCCTCTTCAGAGATAACTCTACTCGGAGAAGCAATCCTCTCTATACGCCACCAGCTGGAAAGGAGCTTTCTTTATTGAATTTCCACATTTCATTTTTCATTTTTGTAATGTATGCATCACGTGTACTCACGGTCGTGTGCACATGTTTGTGGAAGCTGAAAGACTGGTGTCAGTCTCGGGTACACCACCCACATCATCGGAAACAAGGTCTCCCATTGACCTGGATCTCACCAGTTAGGCTAGATAGGCTGGCCCACCAAGCCCCAGGATCCACCTGTCTCTACACATCACCACCGGATTAATAATATACAGTGTGCACACACACTCCCAGCATATCCTTCAAACTAAGAGCTCGGACTTATGGACTACAAGGTTAAAATAATCATGGGACTGGATAGATAGCTCAGCGGTTAAGAGCACTGACTGCTCTTCCTAGACGTCCTGAGTTCAAATCCCAGAAACCACATGGTGGCTCACAACCATCTGTAATGGGATCTGATGCCCTCTTCTGTTGTGTCTGAAGATGGCTACAGTGTATTCATAAATAAAGTAAATAAATAAAAAAAATTGAATTCAGTGTTTTTGTGGCTTTCATAGGGCTGCCTCCGTCTCTTCTCTTTCTTCTTCTTTTCCTTTTCCTCCTTGTCTTCTAAGGCTTACATATATATATATATATATATATATATATATATATATATATATATATAGTGTAGGGCTGTTTTATTTGCATGCATGTATATGTACCTGGGCATGCCTGGAGCTCAGGGAAGCCAGCAGAAGGTCTTCCCTGAACCCAGATTTACAGATATGTGGGGGCTGCCATGTGGGTGCAGGACATCAAACCTGGGTCCCCTGCAGGAGCAGCCAGTGCTTTTAGCAGCTGAGCTGTCTCTCCAGCCCACAGTGGGGTCTGATCCTTAACGGCAGAAGGGATCGTGTTCAGTCTTTCTGATCTGGTAGGAGGTGGATGCCAGACTGATCATGAGAACCACTGAATGAGAAAGGAAGGATGGGATAGAAGGCTCGTTTCCTACATCCTGCAAGGAAAAGGCATCTAGGTTTATAGTTACTGGAGAAACAGGGACAGCCTCATGCATACCTCAGTCACCTATTAGAGTCAAGTTCGACTGGATTTTCCTCTTCTCTGCTTAACAACACTAAAGTAAATGGCTCATAAAGTAGAAAGAAGTCCCCCCACCCCTTTAACAGAAAGAACTTAGACGTGCAAATGTTTTGACAATTAAAGGGTAGGTCATGAGAGAAACGTGATGCCGGTTTTGACTGAAGGTTGACAAGGCTTCTGTAAGCATTTGAGTTGGGAACTGCAGTGGATGTTTGGGTTTGTTACCTCTGTCCTCTGTCTGGTGGCTTGCACTGCTTGAGTGCCATCAGTCTTATGAAGATCAGCGTGTGCTGTGGTTAAGGCGAGATAACAGGAGCTTAAAAATTTGTTAATGACTAGAAATTGGAGAAGGGGGGAAGGTGGCCGCTATCTGTTTAATGAGATCTGGAATTTTCCTTGAGTTCTTTTACAGTAAGATGCTGAGTTTTGTGCAGCAGGCTCAATGCTGCGCTGTAGGCAATACTGTAGCCCTCTCTGTCAGTTAGAAAACAAAAAAACCGAGAAAACACCACGTGAGCAGCAGACACGCTCCAAGACTGGGTCTTTTTATACAGCTCACAACCCACCTGTCTAGGGAATGGTACCACCCACAATGGGCTTGACCCTCCTAATCAGTGAACAATCAAAGCAGTTCCTCATAGACATGTCCACAGACTCACTAAACTCTGGGCAGTGCCGCTGAGGCAGGGGCATTATTGAGATACTTGTGTTTCTTTCGTCTTGTGGCTCTCTTCTTTCTTTCTTGACTTAGAACCTTCTGTTTGGTTACTGGGTGGGGGAAGGGAGCCCACACAGGAAATGTACTGCAGAGTACAGCTTCACCTCTGCCTCTGGTCCTCTTGTTGGCCCTGTGGGAAGCGTTAAGTTCTTCCTCTCTTTCTGTTCCCACTGCTAAATGTTATAACCGCTGGGTCATTAGCACTCTTTTTATACATTGAATAAGGACAGAAGTTACTGTGTCATCTCCTCGGTAATGCAGACTGTCCATCCTTCTCTTGAGCCTGCCCAGGTCACTGTGGCTTACAGTGATAGAAGAGACAGAAGCTGCAAGCACAGGCTCCTGGGAATCTGTGAGGCCTCAGTCCTCCCTGCTGCACCATGTAGTCTGTTCTACTTTCCTTTCTGTGTCTGTGATAAAATGCTTGGATGGAAAGTAGTGTAGGGGAGAAAAATATTTTGACTTCAACTTTCAGGTCATGAAGGGAAGTCAGAGTAGGAAATACAACAAGATCTTGAGGCTGATGCGACCAAGGGACTCTGCTTGTTGGCTTGCTCCAGCTCAACTAGCATTATTATACATATCACAATGACCTGCCTAGGAAAAGGTGCTGCCCACAGTGGGCTTGGCCCTCCTAAGTCAGTCAACAATCAAGGCAATTCCTCATAGGCCTGTCCACAGACCAACACAATAACACAATAAGACATTTGCTAAGCCCCCCCTCAGGTGTGTGTGTGTCTGTCTGTCTGTCTTTCTCTCTCTTCAAGTGATGCTGAGTTGATCAGAGGTTATAGTTAACCAGTTTCTGCTAGCTGCAGCATGCATCTTGCTTTCTTGATTCTGTAGACTCATAAACGGTGCAGAGATGTGCCCCACGGGGAATCATTCGCGAGTCTCACCAGGAACTGATTTAGATGAGATTTTTGATTCAGGAGTGAGTCAGCACTCTGAAGTACTTGGCTATGAAAATGACAAGCGTTTTTGATGCCAGAGGGTAGAATTGGATTGAGTTGTGTCCTCTTTAAAAAGATACGCTGACATCTGTGATGTAAATGGCATGGTGGGTTCCATGGGGAGGAAGAGGAGACAAATTACTCTTTAGAAAGAACTTTATGATGAAAGGTCAGCACCACAGACAGCCATCACAGTCATGATCAGGACCTGAAGCAGCAGTGAAAAACCTCTGACCCTGATGGGGAACTTCCTTAGGAGAGATTGTCGCCAAAGGGAGCTGTTTTGTCCTCACTCTTTCGCTTCAGTGTCTCAGCATGGGCAGCAACAGCATTTGTTCTGGGAAAAGCGAGGTCTTAAAGAGTCCATGAAGGGGCCCTCCTGGATCTTACACCCTCTGGAAGACCAGTCTTGCAGCTGGTCCTAGTTGGGCTCTGCTCCCTGCTGGGGACAGAGTCTACTGAGTGAGGCCCGAGACGTGGGATCTAATTCCCCATCAATTGTTTTAGACGTGTTTACTTTTTCTCATGCATCACTTTAGAACAGGCCTGTTTATCAAGGACAACTGGTCCGTGTAATTCATCAGCTAAGGAAAATGCTCAAATGGATTTCTTTCAGACTAGCAGGATTTTAAAAGGTGGTTATTTAATTACAGGCTACTCGTGAGAGGGACAGATAAGCCTAATAGAGCATTTTATTTAGTTGGGTAATGACACCTGAGCACAGCATATGTGTGTGTGTGTGTGTGTCTGTGTGTGTGTGTGTGTGTGTCTCTGTGTGTGTGCATGTGTGTGTGTCTGTGTGTGTATGTGTGTGTCTGTGTGTATGTGTCTGTGTATGAGTGTCTGTGTTTGTCTGTGTGTCTGTGTGTGTGTGTCTGTGTGTGTGTGTGTCTGTGTGTGTGTGTCTCTGTGTGTGTGCATGTGTGTGTGTCTGTGTGTGTATGTGTGTGTCTGTGTGTATGTGTCTGTGTATGAGTGTCTGTGTGTGTCTGTGTGTGTGTGTGTGTGTGTGTGTGTGTGTGTGTGTGGTGACAGCACTAACACTGTCAATTTCTCCCTGTCTACTCTTCAGGTTTGATGCTAACTTGGAACTTTTAATGTGACTTCAACCTCTCCCCTACACCTTTGCCTCCTTCTCTTTCCCGCATCCTTCTCTCCTTTTCTCCATCCTCCAGGGTGGGACACCAGCTTTCAGTTCACAGGGTAAGAAAGCCCAAGCCTTGAAGATGCAGACAGTCTTCTCTATACCTTAGAGGCTGCAATCAGAACATGTCCACCTCTGAATTAGTTCTCCTGGTAAAAGAGACACTCTGTTCTGGGTGTAAGCACAGAGCCATGTGGGGGTGAAACCATTTATGTGAGAGAACATCCCTT
This sequence comes from Rattus norvegicus, assembly GCF_036323735.1. Lineage (NCBI taxonomy): Eukaryota > Metazoa > Chordata > Mammalia > Rodentia > Muridae > Rattus > Rattus norvegicus. Next base: position 13,841,062 of record NC_086021.1, on the reverse strand, counting down.
AGGACACTGGGAAACACACACAGCAGAAGGCAGGGCATGAAGGTTGTGATAGACTATATCCTGATGGGGACTGGGAAGATAGCTCAGTGGGCAAGAGCCTTTGCTCTGCAAGCCCAAAGAGTTCAAATTCTCTCTGCACCTTTGTAAAACACCAGGCATGGCTAATCATGTCTGCAACATGGTAGGGTGGAGGCAGTTGGATTTCCAAGAGGATCCTTGGCCGACACACTAGTCAAAATGGTGGGCTGTGGTTCACTGAGAGACAGAGAGTAGTGAGGAAGAGAATGCACATTCTACTCATCTCTGCAAGTATGAACACACGTATGTGCTCTTGCACTTGGGAACAGGCACTTATACAAACACATGAATCCCCCAACCACACCCCTGTGGAACCATGAGTTCAGTTGCTCTATAACCTATGTGACTGAGTATTCTAGTAACAAAAAATTTTACATTCTCCTTGTCTTGTAAACCCCATTTTCTGTTCTGTTTACAAACACAAGAAGCTAAAGTTATGATTTTCCAGGCCCGGGATGGTGTGTCATAGCTTTTGGTCTTTCTGGAACAGCATCTGTCTATCAACAGAGGGACGTCAATAGAGGGGCTTTCCAACTTACCCTCAGTGACATGGAGCCATTTGAGGGTTTTAACCGGTGACTGCGGTGCAGATTTTTCCTTTTGAGAAGTAGATTGTACGGAATGTACAACATCACTCGGTTACGGGATGAACAACACATCAGAGCCTGGGAACAGTGAACTGATTGTCACTGCGGTTTTGTGTATGTGGAGTATGTTAAGACAGTGGATCTGAGAGAGAGAGAGAGAGAGAGAGAGAGAGAGAGAGAGAGAGAGAGAGAGAGAGAATGAGCTTGATCTTAAAATATCTGTTTAATGTATAATGTGATCAGAATACTACACCTCATACTCCAAAAGTACACAGTCTCCATTTGTCATGTATACTCTATAAATCTCAAAAAGAAAGGGAAAGGGGAGTTGGGACAGAAAGTTCTGGAAGGGGCTAAGGAGAGAGTCTAGCAGTTAAGCACTCGTTCCCCAGAAACTTACATAGGTGCCCCGTGGATGTGGAGACCATCCTATAATTCCACCTTGGAAGACAGAGGCAGGATGCCCAGAGCACGCTGTCTGGAAAGGTGACCCACACCAAAAGGAGCTTTGCCTGTGAGTGAGAGTTGCTGCCATAGTGAACAAGACAGACAAGACCTGCATGATATTTCATGAATGTACATTGGGCTTCCACATGTGTGTGCATGCACATGTGTTAACTGGGTGACTAATTATTTCTCTACAATCTCTCTATCTCTCTCTCTCTCTCTCTCTTTCTCTCTCTGTCTCTCTGTCACACACACTCAGAGTCTCTCTTACACACCACACACGCGCGCACACACACACACACACACACACACACACTGGGCAAAAATTTAAGTTCTGGAAGAGGGATGCCCAGACTGGATGGTTAAAATCAGAAATAACAAATTATGTTGGAACTCTCTGTGAAGGAAGAGGGGGGACCAGAGGGAGAGATGTGTGTGGCTGTCTGCTTGTGTCAAAGTGTAAGGCCATATAAAGCCAGTGCCACCTCCTCCAGGATCTCAAAGCCACAGCTCTATCTGAGGTAAAGTTAGTCAGTGATGTCCGCTCTGTGTGTGTGTGTGTGTTTCTCTGTGTGTGTGTGTGTGTGTGTGTGTGTGTGTGTGTGTTTGTGTGTGTGTGGTCACTTTTGGGGGTGAATATGACCACAAACCCCTGCTCATCAGTTCGCGATCCCAAAAGTGCTTTGGGCCCCATCTTAGGTCATCACAATTCTCAGTGCCTGAGGTTAACTGACTTCCAGAAAGCATCTTAGTGGGGCTGACTAATGTTTCATTACATCACAAAGACATTTTCTATTGTAGATAAAATAAACACATATATTTTAGAATAGACAGAGACTTGAAAAATGGAAGTAGAAAATATATCACTACCGACTTTGCATTAAAAAACACATTTATTTTAGAATTACCAAGGATAGTTGCAATTTCCCATATAGCCTACATATGATTTCCATATATTAGCATCATATATAATCACATGAAAATAATTTGGAGAAATTAACCTTTGGAAAAAAAAAGTACTTTTTACCTTCCCAGCTCCCGCTCACACAATGACAACTCTGAAACTAATTATTTATTAACAAATTACTAAGCCACAAACTTTGGCTTATTCCCGGACTAACTTATTTAACCTATTCAAACTATTCTGTGTCTTATACATGGTTATTTACTGCGCTTTCATCCCCTTTCTTAGCCTCTTCCTCAACAGCTCCTTTAGCATCTGCTGCAGCGTCCCTCCCTGGGTTTCCTTTTATATGCTATTTCCCAGAATCCTCTCTATCTGCCAGAGTTCCGCCTGGTACTTCCTACCTCAGGTCATAGGTCATAGACTTTTTTGTTTTTATTGACAGGTGATCCTTAGAAGAGATTCTCTCTACAAACCTTGGTGCATTAACATCAACTAAATGACTCATTTTAAGTTCTCATTTTTACTTTTGATCGTGGGTCTTTTTTGTGTTATGTCATGTGGCTGCAGAACCTGCAAAGGCCAGAAGAGGGAGGCAGATCTCCAGAGCCAGAGTCAGTTGTGAGGATGCTAAGGGTTCTGAGTAGTTGAGCCATCTCTCCAGCCCCTAAATGACACAATTTTGTCACAGTAAGGGGAAAACTGGACACTACTACTCCTATGCCTTTTCACACTGTAGATTCCAGTCCACACTGTATTTAGAAGCTAAATGTCCTGTAAATGTATTAAAGTTTTTTTATTCCCACTTCGGGGGGTATCTATCCCTGCGTTTACCCTAATCTTTGAAGGTTGTCAAGGTATGAATGACCCATTTTCCAGGCTCTTTGCTTTTGATCCACCTTGTCTGGCCTACTGAGCCTCCGTACCCGATCCTGTAGGTCCTCGATCTCTGATGATCCCCTCACCCTTGTGGATTCATGCTTTTGAACACTGATTTACAATTTTTATTGTACAGCTGTAGGGAGGTTTGGCACCAACTGATTTCGTTCAACCTGTGCTATTTCACAGATAAAGATCCGCTGAACTTTAAAATATTCATTTGAATAATTTAATTTTATATAGATAGTAGTGTGATTTGTTGTGGAATTCAAATATTTTGCCACCAAGGAACTGAATTTAGGACGTTGTGTAACACTTTAAAAACCATTCTCTGGTTTTAAATTTTGGTGTGTGTGTGTGTGTGTGTGTGTGTGTGTGTGTGTGTGTGTGTGTGTTCACGTGTTTCTAGTGTCCAGGATCTCATCTACAAGATCTACACAGATAAATCCCAGAATAGAAGGGTGGAGACTCTGGAAGCTCCTCTCCCCCAATTGAGGAACTACTGGGAAGTGATGACTACAGGGCAGAGGGCCCGTTTTCTTCATGGATTTGGCCCTGACGGCTGTCCATGCTCCCCTGGAAGTTTGTACTGACCCCCACACATCTAGTCAGAACTAAATGGACTCACCAATTTCTATTAAAATGCAGATGGAATTTGGAGGGAGGAAAGGGGAGGGATTTGAGGGGAGGGGACAGGGATGGATTTGCTCAAACACATTATGTGTATGTACCAAGTTCTTAAAAAAAATAAAACAAAGTAAATAAATAAATAAATAAATAAATCTGCTCATGTGTGCACATGTGCATGGGTTTATGTGTGTGTGGGGGGGGAGGGTTGCAGCACCCTGCTACAAGAGGATACCATGCAGTATCTTTCTCTATGTCTCTCTGCCATTTTCTTTTGATGCACTGTGGTGGTTTGAACACACTTGGCCCATGGTAAGTGACACTAGTAGGAGTTGTGGCCTTGTTGGAGAAAGTGTGTCACTGTGTAGGTGCGCTCTGAGGGCTCCTAGTGTTCAAGCTCTGCCCAGTGAGGAAGATGGATGCTCTTCCTGGCTGCCTGTGGCTGCAAGTCTCTTTCTGAGCTGCCTTCGGATTTAGATATAGAACACTCTCCAGTACCATGTCTACCTGGACTCTGCCATGCTTCCCACCATGATAATAACGAACTGAACCTCTGAAACTGTAAGCCAGCCCTAATTAAATGTTTCCTTTATTAAGAGTTGCCTTGGTCATGGTGTCTCCTCACAGCAATGGAACCCTATCTAAGACAGGTGGTGTTTTTGCCTGATCCCAAATTCTCATATTTTCATCCGGGCTGGAAGCCAGCAGACCTTAGTGATTCTGTTCCCCCTTCCTGTCCCTGGGGTTGCAGGTTTCCCCTGCATGTTTCATGATGACTGGGATCTGAGTTCGGGTCTGCTTAGGCAGTAAGCGGTTTCACCCACCAATCTTCCTCAGACCAATCGTGTGGTTTTTAAGGCTTACCAGACGATTACAGTCAACATGAAAGCACAAATTAGAGATGTCAAGTTCATCTTGACTTCACCTTGTTTTGGTATATATGAGTTGTTTCAGTGTCTTGATTTCAACTTGTTTCGGTATATTGGAGTTGTTTCAGTGTATTTGAATGAAAGCTGAGGATTCGGAGACTTAGCGAGAGATGGGAAGGAGAAAGTGAGGATGCAAAGGTCTATCGGATCCCTGCCAATTGCCCTCGCATTCAACATTTCATATTTAAAAACAACAACAACCACCACCAACGACAATAGTCAACAACAAGGCATGCATGCAAAAGACTGGCAGAGAAGACACTAAAGGGCATTACATACTTGTAACCTCACTTTCTGTGCTAAATCCTCATGTATTGAGCCGATGGATTTTGTTGTCAAACCCTGATGATTAATCCCTAGATGGGAGCCCCCTAACACCGAGATGATTGACACCGTGGTCGATGGGATAGTCAGAGCTTATGATTTTCTTTCCTTGTAAAATCAACCCAGTAGGGAACTAATAACCACAGCTCACATATATAAATAAAAGAGCCTTTCACACTGACGATTGGAATTGTCACTATATATCCCAGTTCTTTGCATTTTATTTTCATTAGTGTGTTGTTTTCAGCACCATGCTTGCTACATAGAAAACTGTGCATTTTCTATACTATGTACCTTTTTGGGGGTGCACTCTGTAAGCTGAAGCCTAAATCAATCCATATCAAAGGGTTCCTCCCTGTCCTGTTTACAGAACTGAAATTAAACTGTTTTCACAAAACATTTCTTTGTTTCAGAGATTCTTTTTTTTAATAAGTAATCCATACTATTGAAATAGATATTTAACTCTTGTATTCTCCTTCATATATGGCTGCTGCTGTGAATAAATTGCATATTACATTGATAAACAATAACAAAATCCCTTAAAGGCACGAACATACATAAAGAGGGAAAAGTATTCACAAAGAAGAAATGCATTTAAAATGGAGAAAAAATATAAGCAAAATGAGATCAAAAGTTATAGTCAGAAATTATGAAATTAAAAATTTCATTATAAAATTACAAATTTGTAAGGTTAGATAATACAAATATAGATTCAAACTAAGAGGAAAACATTAAATGCAATGTATGCACAAAGAGTTAACTCAAAATGTAGTATATAAACCAAGATTGGAATAGAGAAAACACTCTTGCTACTGTAGAGGCAAAAATGGAAGAACTACCACTAGGTTTAATGCAGTCTTTAAACTATCAAGAAAGATGATGTTTCAAAAACACCACATAAATAAATCATCGATAATTTAAGAAATTCAAAAAATAATAAAATATTGAAGAGTAGCCCTAGTCCATGGTGATCTGATAGGATGCATAGGACTACTTCAATATTCTGGACTCTTATGTGAATTACTATATTGTCAAATTGGGAGAAGTTACAGTGAGGTGCATAGGAAAAGGTATATTCTTCTGATTTAGGATGAAATGTTACCTAAATATCTGTTAAAACCATTTGTATTTTTTAAGTTATTAAAATGACTTCTGTTATTTTAACCATATCTGTTTAGTTTCAGTTTCTATAAATTGTCCGTTGTTGTGAGTGCAGATTTGAAGTCTCCAACACTTTATTGTGTGTGGAGCAATCTTTGCTTTGAGGTATATTTATGTTGCTTTTATGAATTTAGGTTTCCTTGCATTTGAAATATAGTTGTTCAGAATTGAAAGTTCATCTTAGTATTATTTTTTCTTTGACAAGTATGGTTCCCTTCCTTGTCATTTTGATAACTTTTTGTTGAAAGTCAATGTTGTTCAATATTAGAAAGGCTACTCCAGCTTTTTCTTGGGAACATTTGCTTAGAATTTTTCTCCATCCTTTTACCCTGAGATACTCTGTCTTTGTCTCTAAGGTGTATTTCCTGTATGCAGCAAAATCTTGGATCCTCTTTACATATTCAGTCTTTTAGTTTATGTCTTTTTATTTCGGGAATTGTGTCCATTGATGATAAGAGATATTAAATGAAATGGACTGTAGCTTCCTGCTATTTTTGTTGTTAGAATGTAATTACAATTGTGTGGCTATCATCTTTTGGGTTTGTTGAAAGATTAATTCCCTAGTTTTTGCTAAGGTGTAGTTTCCATCATTGTGTTGGAAGTTTCCATCTACTATCAATTGTAGGGTTGGATTTGTGGAAATATATTGTGTACATTTGGCATTGTCATGGAATGTCTTGGTTTCTCCATCCTTAGTAATTGAAAATTTCACCAGATATCCTAGCCTGAAGATCCAGAAATGAATACACACACCTATGGTCACTTTGTGTTTGACAAAGGTGCTAAAACTATGAAATGGAAAAAAGACAGAATTTTCAAGAAATTAGGGTTCAACTGGATGTTAGCACATAGAAGAATCAATTATGTAAATAAACTCCAGGGGGGGAAATAAATGATCATCTTTTTAGATGCTGACAAAAAATTTGAAAAATCAATATTTCTTCATGTTAGATGTCTTGGAAAATATTAGGAATTCAACGCCGATTCTTAAACATAGTAAAAGCAATATTACAAAAAAAAGTTGCCAAAATCAAACTTACTGGAGAGAAACTTTAAGCAATACCACAAAAATCACGGACTAGAAATGGTTGCCTAATCTCTACTTACCCCATCAATATAGTTCTGGAATTCTTATCCACAAAAATTAGACAGAAACACGTGGGAAAACGGAAAAATTTAGAAAGCAAGAACTTAAAATATCACAATTTTAGATGATGTGATTGTAAATTTTAGTGACCCCAAAAATTCCACCAGAAAACTCCTTCAGCTGATAAACAACTTCAGCAAAGTGGCTGGATATAAACTTAACTCAAACAAATCAGAGCATTCTACTTCAAGGATGAACAGTTTGAGGAGAAATTAAGGAAATGACAGCCTTCAAAATAGTCACAAATAATAAAAAAATACCTCAGGTTGACTCTAAACAAGCAAGTGAAAGTTCTGTATGACAGGAACTTGAAGTCTCTGAAAAAAATATTGAAGAAGATCGCAGAAGATGGAAAATTTTCCCATGCTCATGCATGTGCAGGGTTAATATTGTAAAAATTGTCATCTTGCCTAAAGCAATCAACGGATTCAAGGCAATCACCATCAAAATTCCAACTCAATTCTTCACAGAGTTAGAAAGAACAATTTGAAAATTCAGTTGGAATAACAAGAACCCCATGATAGAGAAAACGTTCATCAACAATATAAGAACTTCTGGGGCAATCACTATCGATGACTTCAAGCTGTATAACAGAACAATAATAATAAAAATAGAATGGGAATGGTAAAGAGACAGTCAGAAAGATCAATGGAATATAATTGAATGCCCAGAAATGAAGGCACACACCTATGGCCACTTGATATTTGACAATGAACCGAAACCATCCAATGGAACAATAACATTTTCCACAAACGGTTCTCATTAAACAGGAGGGTAGTATGTAGAAGAATGGAAATCAATCAATTCTTATCGCCCTGTACAAAGCTCAAGTCGAAGTGGATCAAGTATGTCCACAAGAAACATATAATCTTAAACTAATAGAAGAAAAAGTGGGGAAATTTACTGAACAGAACACCAATGGCTTTGCTCCAAGATCGAGAATTGGCAAATGGGACTTCATAAAGCTTTTGTGAGTCATAGGACACTGGAATTTGGAAAAAGGTAAAATCAATAGGGTAAGAAAAGATCTTTACCAATCTTCCATCTGATAGAGGGCTAAAATCAATCTATACAAAGACTCAAGGAGTTAGACTCCAGAATATCAAATAGTCCTTTCAAAAATGGTGAATAGCACTAAACAAAGATTTCTCTACTGAGGAATATTAACATACTTATCCATCAGGTAAATGCAAATCAACAAATACTGAGGTAACACTGCACGCAACTCAGAATGGCTAAGTTAAGAAATTCACAACAGATTCTGGCAAGGAGGTGGAGAAAGAGGAACTCTCCTCCATTGTTGGTCAGGTTGCAAGCACGTTTAACCATTCTGGAGAACAGTCTGGAGTTTTCTCACAAAGTTGTACATAGTACTACCTGAGGATACCACAATCCCATTTCTTTGATATATACCCAAAAATATGCTCCAACATATAAGAAGGACACATGATGCTACAGGTTGAGAGCAACCTTTCTTTTTTGTAATAGCCAGAAGCTGAAAAGAAACCAGATGTCCCTCAACATAGTAATGGATAAATGAAATACTTACACATGTGTGTTCTTCTAACCTATCAAAAACAATGTTTGCATAAAATTCTTAGGATAGACCAAAAATTATCATTTTGTGTGAGGTAACCCAGTCACAAAAGAACACAAATGGTATACATTTATTGGAAGTGTGTATCAGCCCAAAAGTGTGGAATACATAAGAAAGAATTCACAGGTCATGTGAAGCCCACACAGGAAGAAGACGAAAATGCAGATGTGGCATTCCTTCTTAGAAGGGATAAAAAATATTAATGGGAGGAAATTCAAGGATAAAGTGTCAAGCAGGGACTGAAGAAAGTGTCAACCAGAGACTGCTCCATGTGGGGATCTGTCCCATATGCAGTCACACAAACCAGTCACTATTGCTGATGCCACCAAGTCCTTGTTGACAGGAGTCAGATATGGATGTCTCCTGAGAGACACTGACAGAACCCTGCTGACACTCGTGAGGATGATTGTAGCTAAACATTGGATTGAACAAGGGGGTTCAATGAAGTTGTTAGAGAGTATACTTAATGAGCTGAAGGGGTTTGCAAAACTCCAGGAAGAACAACAATATCAACCAACCAGACCCACCAGATATTCGAGGGATTAAACCACCCACTAGTGAGTACAGATTGAGGGACCCATGACTCCAGCCACATAGATGGCAGAGGATTGCTCTAACATCATTGGAAGGAAAAGCCCTTAATCCTGTGAAGGCTTGTATCCCCGATGTAGGGTAATGCCACAGCATTGAGGTTGAACTTGATTGGTGGGAATTGGAACATCCTCACAGGATACTGGCAGGGATGTTATGGGAGAAAAGGAAAGGAAATAATATTTGAAATGTAAATACATAAAATATGCAGTAAAAATTATTAAATAAAAATGATATCTTGTCTTATTAAAGTAATAATACCGTAATTATCATTTCCCATTTCTGATATTGACCCAAATATTAGAGTTTGGTACTGATTTCCTTTGGTCTCTTTTGTTGTCTATTTAATATTTCACTTTTTGTTATGACTTATTTAATAAAAAATTATTTTACAATTTAAAGGAATATAGAATGAAAAATTATTGACATAATTGGTGACTTCCCTTTATTAAAAGTTGGACAACTCCTTGAAGAAACTTTAATGAATAATATCAAAATAAGTTTAAAGAATTTTACATCAAATAATATTTGTTAATAGCCACAGTCAGGAAATGCTTCTTATATGTTGCATTATGGTATTTGATTTTGGGAAAAAACTCAATGATCTTAGATTTTAAAATAATGTACATAAGTCATTTTTTCTTAAAATTTGTTCACAGAAGGTAGTTATCGACGAATACATATATACAATGTAGCACACATTTCTAGTATAAATAGAGCAAATTAGATACATATATTTTATGGAACAAAGATTAACAATCATGTTTAAAAGGAAGATGTAACATTGAGTGTAACGACATTTGAAGTTGAGATGATTAATGCTTCCATGTATTTCTTTCTAGACACCAAAATTAGTGTTGGAAAAAGCTAGAAATGCAATTAGAAGGCTTAATCTAGTATACATATCTAAACAATGCTTTGAAAAATATACAGAACATATTTTCATATATATAAACTATATACACATTACATATATATATATATATATAAAGTTTACATATAAAGTATATACAAAAATTGTCAGTGTCCATAAATTATCATTATCACTTAAGCAATTTCCTAGTCATATTAGAGTTGAATTATCAAACACACACACACACACACACACATACACATACACATACACAGACACACACATACACATACACACACACACAGTTACCTAAAAATTTAAACAAATTAGGAAATAATATTCATTCAGATAAATCTAATGACAACGGACGAATAAAATTTACAAAATAATGTTATCCCAAAATTTTATTTTCTAGCATAAAAAAATATTGCCTTATGATATGTGGTAAATCTGCACAATGGAATACTACTCAGCTATCAAAAACAATGACTTTATGTAATTCATAAGCAAATGGAGGGAACTAGAAAATATCATCCTGAGAGAGGTAACACAACAACAGAAAAACACACATGGTATGCACTCATTGGTAAGTGCCTATTAGCCCAAATGCTTGAATTACCCAAGAAGCATAGAACACATGAAACTCAAGAAGGATGATCAAAATGTGAATGCTTCACTCGTTCTTTAAAAGGGGAACAAGAATACCCTTGGCAGGGAATTGGGAGGCAAAGATTAAAACAGATACTGAAGGAACACCCATTCAGAGCCTGCCCCACATGTGGCCCATTCATATGCTGCGACCCAATTAACAAAATGGGTGAAGCAAAGAAGTGCAGGCTGACAGGAACCGTATGTAGATCTCTCCAGAGAGACACAGCCAGAATACAGCAAATACAGAGGCGAATCACATCATTAAACCACTGAACTGAGAACAGGACCCCCGTTGAAGGAATCAGAGAAAGGACTGGAAGAGCTTGAAGGGGCTCGAGACCCCATATGAACAACAATGCCAACCAACCAGAGCTTTCAGGGACTAAGCCACTACCCTTTGACTATGTACGGACTTACCCTGAGCTCCAACCTCATAGGTAGCAAGGAACAGCCTAGTAAGAGGATCAGTGGAAGGGGAAGCCCTTAGTCCTGCTAAGACTGAACACCCAGTGAACGTGATTATTGGGACAGGAGGGCAATGGAGGGAGGATGGGTAGGGGAACATCACCCCCAAAAAAAGAAAAAAAAGAAATACATTTAAATGAAAATTCTATACTTACAATTAAACAGAAAATCTTCTAGAATTTTATAAAAATTAATGAACAATAAATATACTTACCAAAAAAAAAAAAAAAAAAGAAATATGGGCAAGTGCATTCTAAACACGAGTATGCAATTGGATCTAAAATAAATGTACTTTTTGGATGCAGGATAAATAAACCTGTTTTCTTATAAACTGATAGCCTGTATATTATAGGTGTGGAACAGTTAATGCTTAGCGTTATTTCTTTTTTTGGAACTGGGGACTGAACCCAGGGCCTTGCATTTGCTAGTCAAGCGCTCTACCACTGAACTAAATCCCCAAGCCCTATGGTTAGCGTTATTAAAGAGGAGTATTTATGGGTCTTTTATAGTTTGTTGTTTCCACATACTTTTCCCCTCTTCCGATGAACTACTACACGGTTATTTACCATTTCTGTCCTCTTGAGAATATCCCTTATTTTCAGAATGCGGTTTCCCATTTTTAGACTAAGATTGCTGAAGAGACATGGCTTTCTCGTGATCATGCTATGTAAAGTTTCTCCTCTTGTGTTGATGTGAATGATACATTTGCTAAGTAATAAATTCTAATAAATTTTAGGCTTGCATCTGTATTCTTTGAAAACGTGTTGAAAGGTGATCCAAGCCCTTTTATGTTTTAGAATGTCCATTGAAAATTCAGGTGTTAATCTCATGTGATCAGCTTTACATGTGACTTAGACTTTTTCCTTCACTTTTTTTGTATTTTATATTTCTCTGTTCAGTTAGGCTTTGATGATGATGATGATGATTATGATGATGATGATGATTATATTTTTATTATTATTTTTATTATTATTTTATATTTATTATTACTTATTACCACTTTTATTATATTATTATTAATATTTATTGTTGTTATTATTATTGTTATTATTATTATGTGTCTACCTGATATTTTCTATGATTCTAGTACTTTAACAGGTATCTCTTAATCTGTTAAGGCATAGAAAAATATAAAGGCTGTATGTGTGTGGCCTCCATCCTTAAGCCCCCTATCCCTATCTGCTTCTGCTGCCCTGTCTTCTTGAAAGGTTTTTTCCCCCTCCGCAAAAACATCCCCTTGCTGCCTCCCCAGTATGATATTCTATTTACTGGAAGGTCCGGCCTTGGCATGACGAAGGGCTTCTCCCATTGGTATAAAACATGGTGATGTTTTGCTACATATGCTGCTAGAGCCACCAGTCTGTCCATGTGCAGTCTGAAGGAAGTGCTTTAGACCCACGGGGCTCTGGTTTGTGACCACTGTTGTCCTTCCTGGGGTGCAAGGCACTTCAGCTCCTTTAATACTTTCTCTATCTTCTCCAAAGGGGACCCTGTTCTCAGTTCAGTGGTTGGCTGGAAGCATCAGCCTCGGTATTTGTCATGATCTGGAAGAGCCTCTCAGGAGACAGCTATATCAGGTTCCTGTAAGCATTCACTTGTTGGCCGCATCAATATTGTTTAGGTTTGGGAGCTGTATGTATGTGGACTGGATCCCCAGGTGGTATAGGCTCAGAATGGCTATTCCTTCATCTCTGCTCTAAACTTAATCTCCATATCATGTCCTATGAATATTTTTGTTTCCCCTTTTAAGACACACCATCCTCATTTGGTTCATCTTTCTTCTTGAACTTACAGCGGTATGTGAATTGTAAGTTGGGTAATTCAAGGTTTTGGGGTAGCGTGTGTATGTGTGTGTGTGTGTGTGTGTGTGTGTGTGTGTGTGTGATTTGGTTGCCTCATTCAGGATGGTATTTTATACTTTCATTCATTTGCTTATGAATTTCATGATATCATTGTATTTGATTAATGAGTTGCACCCAATTATGTAGATGGACCACATTTTCTGTATCCATTCATGTGGTCAAATCATCTGGGTTCTTCCTAGCTTCTGGCTATCATAAATACAGCTGCTATAAACATAGTAAAACATGTGTCCTAGTTATATGTTGGGGCATCATTTGGGAATATGCCCAGGAGTGGGATAGCTAAGTCCTCAGCATATACCATGTCCAATTTTCTGAGGAAAGCCCAGAGTAATTTCCGGAATATTGTACCTCATTTCAATCCCAACAATAATGGAGGAGTCTTCCGCTTTCTCCACATTGTTACTACCATCTGCTATTAACTGAATTTTTGATCTTAGCCATTCTGCCTGGTGTATCTTTTGATTTTCATTACCCTGATGAACAATGATGTTGAACATTTTTTATGTATTTCTTAGCCATTAAAAATTCTTCTGCTGAAAATTATTTGTTTAGATCTGTACCCCATTTATAATAAGGTTATTTGACTTTCTGGAGTATAACTTCTTGAGTTCTTTGTACATATTGAATATAAGATCTCTTTCAGATATAGGAAGGCAAAGATATTTTTTCAAGATATTAGTTGCCATTTTGTCATAATGACAGTGTTTCTTGCCTGACATACAGTTTGCATTTTTACAAGGTCCAATCTGTCAACTCTTCATCATAAAGCCTAAGCCACTGGTTTGTTGTTCTGTTCAAGAAATTTCCCATTGTTATCATGTGTTCAAGCTTTTCCCCTCTTTTTTATCTATTGTTTTGTGTATATCTCTTTTTTTCTGTATGTCCTAAATCCACTTGGACTTCAGCTTAGTACAGCGTGATAAGAATGGATGGATTTACTTTAATTTACATGCTGACATCTAGATGAACCAACACAGGTACAGTGAGCTATTGTACTATTTCATCTCTGGGCGGAGCCAAATCAAGAAGATTGTATCTTCTTGATAGTATCATCCTAATAAATGGAAATAACAGGATAGTCATTTCCTGTATATGAAATATATATTGAGGGGGTTGTCATGGGGAGGAGGATACAAATATATACAAAATACACTTGAATAAGCATGGTGTATTAAGATACATCCTGACTGGAATCTGTGGAGAAGAATGACATAGTCTGTAGTATATAAAATGGATTATGAAATTGAGTGCTAAAATTCTTCTAATAAATATAATATAATTTTAAATTGAATCTTCCTCATAATTTATTTATATAACACATCTTCACTAGGCATCTAGAATTTCATTGACTATGATACATTAAAAATGCAAATAAGAAAAAAACCTGATCTTCCATAAACAGGCATTCTATATTTTTCGATGCATCTTATCCAGAACCATGGATAATTCTGAGAACTTAGGGGAAACCATTACCTCTGCTCCCTTAATGTAAAGGGAGAGAAAGAACTTAGAATGTTGTCAAGCATATGCTCACAGGTACTTACTTATATAATGGGTCCATGGTCTTTATTTTCAGTGACTTGGGTGTTTGGTGTGGGTAATCTGAGTTTGAATTTTGTGATTTATTTCTGTGTTTTATCACTTATTTTACTATATCATTTATCTTTTATAAAGATTTATATTTTAATCAGTGAGTTTATTTAATTTATATTTCATTTCAGCATTTCTGCTGAGATTAGAACTCTCTAAAGTACATGAACTAAAGAAACCGATTTTGATATTTTATTAATATACCAGATTACCGCAGACGATGTGACTATTGGATTATAGGAGAGCACTAACTATGGTTCCTTTGGTATAGAATATGAAGATGAAACCAAAACAAATGTTAAATAATTCAAATAAGGTATTAGATCTAATGGTGAATTTTGTAATTGGATGGATTCACTATCATTATAATTAGACCTGCTAGGATGTAGAGAAGTACAAAGAGCTAATATGTGACTATTTCAATACAAACAGCTAATATACAGTGACTAATTTCAGTTTCATGGACATTTTGGTTGGGTCACAAGCCTTTAACAGCTGAGGTATTTTTGTAGACTCTTATGTTGTGTTCTCATGCACACTAAATATATTTACTCTATAGTATGCATGAGAATTCAGAAAGCACAAGGCTAAAGTATTACATCTAGGTATTATAAGCATAGAAAAACTACTGTACTAAAATATTTTTAATTAATATGCTAACTAATTTTTATGTAAGAGTAAATACTAGGATGAGAGAGGCTTCTTTGTATCTTATAATGAAAATAAGTGATAGATAAAAAGAATATAGGTAGTCAATTTTTTAAACACTGTTTGACTTTTACTTCACTAGAGATTACTTTCTACTTCACCATAAATTGTATAGACAAATCACCAATAAAAATATACAGTATAAATGTAAATATGTGAATGTTCGGTAAGTACTTGTGTCCTCAATGAAATAATACCAGGGAAATCATTATGATCCAAATAACCAAAACAAAAGGGACTCCATGATGTGCATCATAAATATAAATAAAAGAGAAATCTGTATGCCAAAACACTGAGCATAAAATGTTGTAGAGACATAACCATTAACATAAGGAAGCTATATAATATTATCAGCAGAGTTTGTGCTTGTTGGCTAAGCAGGGTTTTTTTAAAACACATATACAAATATAATGAGTAGTGCATAAAATAGAAGAATTGGTAGCATTATAGCACTGTGGCTCTAAAGTACAAAATTATTTCCCACATAATCACTTTCCACCAAAATAATCCAGTTACTAATTCTGAAGTGATAGAAATGCTCTCAGAGAGTATTAGGAAATATTAAATTTGGGGATTGAATAAAGGTTCCCTGGCTAAGTCTGGTTGTTTGCCAAGCTGAGCTTGAAGTGCTGAGAGATCAATCCCCGTGACCCACATGGCAGAAGCTAATAATTCACTTCTGAAAATTGTCCTCTCAACTAACTAGAATACTGTAGCATTTGAGCACACAACTAATGAATAAATAAATGTAAGGGGAGAAGTAAAGTAAATGAGTAAATACTATCACTGAGGGGAAAGGAGAAGGGAGATGTGGGAGCAGTCACAGAGAGCATGGCAAATCTCGTTATTTCAGCTGCATCAATACATGAGACCCCTTGCAGAAATATGTTCACAATATACATTTTTCTTATGCTTGTTATTGTCTATAAATTGTTTATTTTAATCATCCCAGAAAAACTAAAAAATGAAAAGGTAAGGATATCATGGTTTTCTAGAAATTATGATCTCTGCAAATTTCATAAATACCAAAAACTAGAATCTATACCCTTAGACATTGAAAATTAATAACTCTATAGAAAAGCTCATACACGAGCAACAGTGATGAGCAATACCCAGGCTCCATGCAGGTGGAAGAGCCATGAGTCTACAGAAGACTAAACGGAGGAAAAGTCAAAAGAAGAAGAGAAAAGTATACAGGCATAACTGCAGGAATTGTAGAATGAGAACAATATAATACTCAACCAAACAAATTTCAGGCATGATAAATAAAAAGAAATCTGAACCCAGGTGATCAAACTGAACCCGGCAAACAGCAGAAACACAGCTCCTAGAAACAACAAGAAAAGAAACAGAAAATTCCCACGAAAGAGGGATGGCAATTGACATAAATGACAGAATAGTCTACAAAAACATCCTCCAAAAATGAAAGAATGTAGCTATCTAATGAAAACTCCATGAAATATGGAAACTATCTTTCAGGAATGTGTTTAAGGAACATATATGGCTTCACATTGGAGAAGGATGTCGACACTATTGTAATCCACACTCAGTCTTAGCCACAGCTCAGCAACAGCTCCTTATGTCACCTGAAAGAGGAATGATAAATTGTGTGAAAGAACCAGTGAAGGTCTGACCCAAAGGTTCCAAGTCTGTATACCCTAATATTCCCAGGGCGTAATCTGTAAATCGCAGGAACACTATAATGCTACAGAAAAAGGTATTTAAAATTAAAATATACAACATATAAGGCCAGATATATTGAAGTTCCTATTCTTTTTCTGGTTAAGAAAGTCAGAGATAAAGTTAGAGTTAGGAGAATTACATTTGAACACAAAACAAATTCTAAAAATTAATCACAATTTGGTTATTTGAAAATCATTCAATAGAGAAGTACCTGAAATTTGAATGAAAAAATTCAGTTTTGAAGATCAAAGACATAACCTACTGTGTGCCAGGCAGGCCCTGATCTATATTTCAAGCTTTTAGGATTTTGAGAAAAGTTCTCATGTTTTTCATGTTAGCCTTGTACTAGCTGCTCTGAAGCTCTCACATGTGAATCTCTGGCCTCCTATTGGTCAGCCCTTTCTCAGTTTTTATGGTATAATTAAAGGCATGAGTCATTACTAGTAAATGAAAGCAAAGCAAAGCAAAGAAAACAAAACAAAACCACCTTTGAAAGTATATGTTTTTTGCAGTGTGTGTGCCTTCATGTATGAATGTGTGTGCATCTCTATTTTTATTTGTACATATGTCTGCACATGTACATGTCACACTTCACAGGTGGATAACTAGAGTCCAAATTTTCAGCATCGAGTCCTGGACCCAATGACATCATGAAACTTGCACAGCAGTTACTCTTAACTTAAATCCATTTTGAACTCCCTTCCAACATTTCTTTTAAATGTAAATTAATTTACCACTGAAGAAAGGATGTGAAGTTTAAATGTATCAGTATATTTTTTCAGGATGTCTACATAGTTTATATTAAAAAAATATATTAATTTGAGACACTAATTTCACTTTTTTTCATGTCCCTACATGAAAAATCTAGCAATGGTGTCTATAATTCAGAACTACACGTGAGAAAGGATGAAGCATGCATGCATCTTCGTTCAGAGGAGATACTCAACCTTAGTTGGCCTTTCACAGTAAGGTAAGTTCTTGTCCCAACTTTATCTTTATAACAGTCTTAATTTCTAATCTACATACAGACACAATAATTTTACCTATACACTATTTTATTCCTCATGAAAATGTAGAATATTCAGGGTTATGTATCAGAAGGTAAGTTATTTTATTTCCTTGGATTTAAAGAATAATACATTCTTTACTGATTCCACATAATCAGAAATTAAAACATGGCATAAAATATTGAGAAATTAATAAAAATAAATATTTGATATAAAAATAGTGGTGATCATTTCAGGACATATCAGAGCTAAGTTGCATGGTTAGAAATAGTTATGTCCCGTTTTTCATTATGTATATTTTTAAGTTTGTTGTTTTTAATTACCAAATGGAAAATCCCCTGCCCTTCTGTTTCTTTGCTATAAAGGCTATATTTTAAAATGCTGAAATGTTCAAGATGACTTCAATAAATATATGGCCAATAATAAATTTTGATTTGAAGAATAGAACAGAATGTTTGATAGTGAGAAACTCAAGGAGAGGGGACGGGGATTCTTTTGTATTTGGAAATGCAACATTGTGAATTGCTACAGAACTGGACTATTGTGAACCCTCTGTCTAGGTGCAATGCAGTAGGGGGCACTGAGGCCACACAATAACAGTGCAAATCATCTTTGTATCAGTTAGATGCAACAGAAATTCTTTTTACGAATGATCAAAATAATAAAAGGCTCACTGGGTTCCTTAAGCCAATGCATGTTTTAGGGATAGATTGGGAAGTTTCTGATGTTAAAGTTGACATCAAAGACATTCTGAGACCTAGACTGAAACGTACCTTATAAATCTAAAATCTTGTCCCGAGTCAAATGACAGAATAAAGAAAGTCCTGAAATGTAGGTACAATGCTGGATATTTGTATAAAAATAAATTCCACACTCGGAAGTGCATTGGAAGTGCCGAGGTGACATGCTAGTTGAGGAATGGTTGACTGTAGCAGAAGGTGATTGCTTGTCAACCCAAGTCACAGTGACACTATTTGAAAATGGCTCACTGCACATCACACATCTATGTTTAGACATAGACATGGTGCTATGTCTAAACATCATAGGGCAACTGCCTTCCTGAAATGAAGAAAATCAAGTGAGAGAGGTTCCCATTGCACAGGACATACTCTGGCCAGAGACAGCAGAACAGTATGACACAGATCAAAACATTTCCTCCAATTATCAGTTTCCCTAGTCTATGTCACAGATGAGAAAATGTCCTCCAATTATTAGTTTCCCTAGTCTATGTCACAGATGAGAAAATGTCCTCAATTATCAATGTACATAGTCTATATCACAGATCAGAAAATGTCCTAAAATTGTCAGTGTACATGGTCTATGTCACAGATCAGAAAATGTCCTTCAATTATTAGTGTACCTAGTGCATGTCACAGATCAGAAAGTGTCCTAAATTATCAGTGTACCTATTCTATGTCATGGATGAGATAATATCCACAATTATCAGTGTACCTCGTCTGTGTCACAAATGAAAAAATGTCCTCTATTAACAGAGTACCTAGTCTAATCAAGCACACATTTGAAGAGTCATAGAAACACAGTAACTATGTCACAGTACTAATGCGTAATGGAACACATGCAAACGAACCTCATCTTAGCCTAGGCCTGCATCTCAGTGAGTCTCCTTTGTTGGGAAATGAAGGCTTCTCAAAACCCATTCCATAAATATTTTCTTTGTAAGAAGACCGTAAGGATGCAAACCATCATTGTTCAGTTTGGGGAAAGATTCTAGATGATATCTAATTTTTTGGTTTTAAAATTTCTAGAAGTACATTAAGACTATTGTAGGTGTGATCTATTTCTCCATCATCAATATATACATGAGATGAATTATTTCCAAAACTTTGGTATGTTGATCCATTAAAGGTTCTCCTTAAATACCCAATCTCCATTCCATTTTTCTGCCAATGTAATTTCAAAAACCAGCTGACAACTGACAAAGTCAATTCTCTCCATTTTTTTTGAGTACCCTTCACTCTTCATTATCCTCTCCCTGTATCCCTTTGGCTTAGTGCTGAAGTTAGACCCTCTTTATTACTGTCAAGCTCTGTCATAATATCTCTTAATAGACTACTAATTTCTTTTAACTTAAATAAGGACATATCAAAGCCTTTTGTTTTAACACACTTGCAGACACATTCATCAGAACGAAAACACCCCATAACCTGATCCCACTGAAATTTACTAAACCTCGAGTGCAGAATGAATGATATGCGTAATTCTGTTAGAAAATTTTTTTCTTTGTTTCTTTATTAACTTGAGTATTTCACATTTACATTTCGATTGTTATACACTTCCCCGGTTCCCAGCCAACAGACCCCTAGCCCCTCCACCTCCCCTTCTATATGGGTGTTTCCCTCACCATCCTTCCTCCATTAACACCCCCTTCCCTACAATCACGTTCACTGGGGATCAGCAGGATCAAGGGCTTCTACTTCCACTGGTGATCTTACTAGGATATTCATTGCTACCTATGAGGTCAGAGTCAAGGGTCAAGACGTATAGTCTTCAGGTAGTGGCTTAGTCACTGGAAGCACTAATTGCTTGGCATTGTTGTTCATACGGGGTCTCAAGCCCTTTCAAGCTCTTCCAGTTCTTTCTCTGATTCCTTCAACTGGAGTCCTATTCTCAGTTCAGCAGTTTGTTGCTGGCATTCGCCTCAGTATTTGCTGTATTCTGACTGTGTCTCTCAGGAGCGATCTACATCCGTCTCCTGTCAGCCTGCACTTCTTTGCGTCATCCATCTTGTCTAATTGGGTGGCTGTATATGTATGGGCCACATGTGGGGCAGGCTCTGAATGGGTGTTCCTTCTGTGTCTGTTTTAATCTTTGCTTCTCTATTCCCTTTCAAGGGTATTCTTGTTCCCCCTTTTAAAGAAGGAGTGAAGCATTCACATTTTGGTGATCCATCTTGAGTTTCATGTGTTCTATGCATCTAGGGTAATTCAAGCATTTGGGCTAATAGCCACTTATCAATGAGTGCATACATGTGTTCTTTTCTGTTGTTGTGTTAACTCACTCAGGATGATACTTTCCAGTAACAAACATTTGTCTATAAATTTCATAAAGGCAGTGTTTTTGATAGCTGAGTAACATTCCATTGTGTAGATGTACCACATTTTCTGTATCCATTCCTCTTTTGAAGGGCATCTGGATTCTTTCCAGCTTCTGGCTATTATAAATAAGGCTACTATGAACATGGTGAGGAATGTGTCTTTTTTATATGTTGGGGGATCTTGTGGGTATATGCCCAAGAGAGGTATAGCTGGATCCTCTGGTATTTCAATGTCCAATTTTCTGAGGAACCTCAGGACTGGTTCCTCAGGACTGATGGAGGAGTGTTCCTCTTTCTCCACATCCTCACCAGCATTTTTTGTCACCTGAGTTTTTGATCTTAGCCATTCTCACTGGTGTGAGGTGAAATCTCAGGGTTGCTTTGATTTGAATTTCCTTTATGATTAAAGATGTTGAATATTTCTTTAGGTGTTTCACAGCCATTTGCCATTCTTCAGCTGTAAATTCTTTAATACTGAACCCCATTTTTAATAGGGTTATTTGTCTCCCTGCAGTCTAACTTCTTGGGTTCTTTGTATATTTTGGATATAAGCTCTCTATCTGTTGTAGGATTGTAAAGATCTTTTCACAATCTGTTGGTTGCCATTTTCTCCTAACCACAGTGTCCTTTGCCTTAGAGAAGCTTTTCTGTTTTATAAGATCACATTTGTCGACTCTTGATCTTCGAGCACAAGTCATTGGTGTTTTGTTCAGGAAATTTTTTTCCAGTGCCCATATGTTCGAGATGTTGCCCTAGTTTTTCTTCTATTAGTTTGAGTGTATCTGATTTGATGTGGAGGTCCTTGATCCACTTTGACTTAAGCTTTGTACAGGGTGATAAGCATGGATCGATCTGCATTCTTCTACATGTTGACCTCCAGTTGAACCAGCACCATTTGATGAAAATGCTATCTTTTTTCCATTGAATGGTTTTGGCTCCTTTGTCAAAAATCAGGTGTCCATAGGTGTGTGGGTTCATTTCCGGGTCTTAATTCTGTTCCATTTCTATCTGTCTGTTTCTGTACCAATACCATGCAGGTTTTATCACTATTGCTCTGTAATACTGCTTGAGTTCAGGGATAGTGATTCCCCCTGAAGTCCTTTTATTGTTGAGGATAGTTTTAGCTATCCTGGGTTTTTTGGTATTCCAGGTGAATATGCAAATTGTTCTGTCTAACTCTATGAAGAATTGGATTGGTATTTTGATGGGGATTGCATTGAATCTGTAGATCGCTTTTGGTAAAATGGACATTTTTACTATATTAATCCTGCCAATCCATGAGCATGGGAGAACTTTACATCTTGTGAAGTCTTCTTCAAATTCTTTCTTCAGTGTCTTGAAGTTCTTATTGTACAGATATTTTACTTGCCTGTTTAAAGTCACACCGAGGTACTTTATATTGTTTCGGCCTGTTATGAAGGGTTTCGTGTCCCTAATTTCTTTCTCGGCTTGTTTCTCTTTTTTTTGAGGAAGGTAACTGATTTAATTGAGATAATTTTATACCCAGCCAATTTGCTGACGTCATTCTTTGGTAAATTTTTGGGATCACTTAAATATACTATCATATCATCTACAAATAGTGATATTTTGACTTCTTCTTTTCCGATCTGTATCCCCATGACCTCCTTTATTGTCTGATTGCTCTTGCTAGAAATTCAAGAACTGTATTGAATAAGTAGGGAGAGTGGGCAGCCTTGTTTAGTTCCTGATTTTAGTGGCATTGCTTCAAGTTTCTCTTCATTTACGTTAATGTTAGCAACTGGTATGCTCTCTATGGCTTTTACTATGTTTAGGTATGGGCCTTGAATTCCTATTCTTTCCAGGGTTTTTATCCTGAAGGGGTGTTGAATTTTGTCAAATGCTTTCTCAGCATCTAATGAAATGATCACGTGGATTTTTTCTTTCAGTTTGTTTATATAATGGATCACTTTGATGGTTTTCTGTACTTTAAACAAACCCTGCATGCCTGGGATGAAGCCTACTTGATCATGGTGGATGATTGTTTTGATGTGCTCTTGGATTCGGTTTGCCAGAATTTTATTGAGTAATTTTGCGCTGATATTCATAAGGGAAATTGGTCTGAAGTTCTCTTTCTTTGCTGTGTCTTTGTGTGGTTTAGGTATATGAGTAATTGTGGCTTCATAGAAGGAATTTCGTAGTGTGCCATCTGTTTCAGATTTGTGGAATAGTATGGATAGTACTGTTATGAGGTCTTCTATGGAGGTCTGATAGAATTCTGCACTAAACCAGTCTGGACCTGGGCTCTTTTTGGTTGGGAGACCTTTAAGGACTGCTTCTATTTCCTTAGGAGATATGGGGTTGTTTAACTGGTATATCTGTTCCTGATTTAATTAACTCCAGTGCCTGGTATCTGTCTATTAAATTGTCCATTTTTAATCTGTAAGTGTGTGCGTGCGCGCGCACGCGCACACACACACACACACACACACACACAGGAAGGTCAAAGGACAACTTGTGAGGGTCAGCTCTCTCCTTCCACCATGTGGGTCCTGGGCATCAAACTTAGGTTGTTAGGCTTGGGACAAGCCTGAGTCAAGGATATTCAAACCATGATGATGCCTTTATCACTATAGGCTAGTTTTTTTTCTTCCTGGAATATACACATGAATTCAGGATACAAAGTCTTGTCCCTACTCTCTTCTTTCTAGATTTCAAGTTCAGTACTTGCTTCTGCCTGGCTGTATGGTGGCTGTGAGCTTTCTTTTGGCTCCTTCCAGGCATAGTCATAGAGGAGGATTAGCAAGAGTTAATCAGTATTTTCCACACATTACTGAATTAACATGGGTCCCCAGGCCAAGGTCCATCTTTGCTTGGCAATAACCAGGCTATCTTTTACTTGCTCCTAAGAATGTTTTTTAAAGATTCTCTTCTAATCAGCCTGGTCTACAAAACAAGTTCCAGGCGAGCCAAAGCTACGATGTAAGATCTTGTCTCAAAAATAGAGTGCAACAAAATACAATAAATACAATAAAATATAATAAACAGAAAAAAATAAAATTTTATAGCTATAATCATAGAAAGATTATTTCTCCTCCACATTGATGCTTGCATGTCAGAACAGGATTCAATGTAAAAGTGTCTTAACACACTTCCAGGCAAGCCACACATCCAGGTAGGTGCTGATGTGAGCGGATCCACACTGAGTGGTAGTGACCTAAATCTGAGCTGTTCTCGCCATACTGAACGTGTTACCTTTCATCCTCTGTGGCTAAGACCTTGTATGAACAACCCTAAGAAACCTAGTCTCTCCTGTTCTGTCTGCAACTCATAAGTCTCTCAGAAACCACGTTAGGAACCCCAGTGTGTTCCATTACCACAACCTTTCTTTGCCTGCGGCATCTCATCTGTAAAATAAGAATAAAAAGCCTCTTTGTTTAACAAACACTTAATATTGCTGAGACCCGGGAGCTGTCCCAGGTGCTGAACACAGAGTACAGCCAGACACAGGTTCAGTGCTCATGAGAGTTAAAAGCTGAGCTGGGAGAGATGCATAATTAATACAATCATATATGTATAAAATAAAGAACTTGGTAGTGGAAAAACTTGAAAGAAAGAAAAATAAAACAAGTAAAGAACAGAGAATCAAAACAGAAGGTACAGTTGTGGTTAGACTGGAAATCACACCCACTGCAAAACAGGCAGGATGGCATAAGTTCACTTCCGAAATAAATAACTCTAAAGTTCCAGTTCTGTGCTCAGAAGAAAACAAGTGCCTATTAAAGATAAAACTTTTAAAAAGTTTTGTTTTTTCCCAGACAACATCTAGTGGAATTGCTAACCAACTGGACTAATTGAAGAAATGTTAAAAGGGTGCAACAGAGACGACATAGTAATTAAGAATGCAAACTGCTTTTACTGAAGATCTGAGTTTGGATTCAGGCTCCCATGTCCTGTGACCCACAACCACTTGTTATTTCAGCTCCAGGAGATCTACCGCCCTACTGGCTTTCTTGGACATCGTGCTCATATGTGTACACAGACACACACACACACACACACACACACACACACACACAAACACACTCACAGATAATTAAAAATTAAAAAGTAGACTCTGAAAAATAATGTTACAGAAGAATCATTTAAGGAGACGACATAAAGAGTCAGAAATTCATATCTATACACAGAAATAAGTGCATGAGGGACAGGGTAATTAAACAGGACTAAAATTAAAATTTTCAGTCATGATTGCTCTGCAACATTGAAATAATTGCAATATATGTTCACATCTGACGTAAATATAAAATAGACAGCAAGCTAGAGTAGATGGGAAGGAGTAATTGGAAATATAGATTCCACAGGCTGCATATTAATACAACTAAAGAAGTATTTAACTAGGGGTGAGTCTGGATTTTTGACACATATTGTAAATACCAGGTGTGGTGGGAACACATACAACAAGTGCTTTAATTTTTTAATAAAACTCGATGCTGAGGACCAGGGATACCAGCACATCTGCTTACATCCTGCTATTAGAAAAAGAGTGCCCTCATCTTTAGTGCCCATTCTTGGGAAGGTGAAAAAAAAAGCTGGGTTATGTCTACTGGGTTGGAAGAACATGTGGACTGTGACGAGTTGGTAGCCAGAGCGCCTGCAACATCCACAAAACACCATACTGGAGAGAACAGTGAGAGTTTCAAAGAAGATCACACTGTGCCTGGGCCTCCTTCAGCTGACTCTTCTACTGACAAACTTGGACAGGTAATTCCCCACAAATTCCAGGTTCAAATAAACCTTCCTCTCTTGCCATAGAGATCTTGGATCTTCCAATTTTCTAGGAGTTTCTGGAACTATCCAAATGTTTCCAAGGATGTATAGGTCATTCCACATTTGCCCAGGTGTGCAAAGTCTTCCCACAGATCCTGAAAAGAAATCACACATTCTCCTTTTCCAGAAGGAGTGTCTTTTTTTATTCCATCTTTATTAAATTGGGTATTTCTTATTCACATTTCAAATGTTATTCCCGTTCCTGGTTTCCAGGCTAACATCTCCCTAGCACCTCCCACTCCCCTTCCATAGGGGTGTTCCTCTCCTGATGCACCTCCACATTCTGCCCTTTCCCAACAATCCCATTCACTGGGGTGTTCAGTCTTGGCAGGACCAGAGACTTCCCCTTCCACTGGTGCAGGATTCTCAGCTTCCGAGATGGTTCTTTTCTGCGCATGTGCACACACCTGTGCTGATGAGCCCGCAAACCCTCTATTCCTCTGGGAGAACGTTGCCCTAGAGATATAACAGCCAGAATATAGGCATCGAGGCCCTGACAACCTGAGAGTCCTGCAGAGGCTGAGAGTCTCCACTGCCCCTTCTGTGACAATCAGTGTTGAATGTCTGGGAATTCTGAAGTGGCTTTTCTTGTATCGACTGACTTGTTAGTAGAAATGTGAGAGCATCAGTAACCCACACAGAGGTAGCTCACATCTCACACGTGACAGCCGGGGCACTTATGCTTGCCCAGATGCCCTTTTTTGGTGTGGATGTGTTTCTCTCCCTCTCCAGGCAGGCTTCGGTGCAGGGAAAAATCCCGTCATCTCTCTCTCCATAAAAGGATATTCAGCTCTGGTTTGAAAGTCAAACCAACAGCCATGTGTGCCGTGGAACAGAAACGAGGACAGATTCCTTTACGTATGCAAATGTATTCCGAGTGATACTTTGGATTTATAATTGTAAGATTATTACCAGCAGGTAATGAAATTAAGATTTAAATATTGTGCTCCATTTAAATGGCAGGTAAGCTTTTGACTGGATCAGAAATCAGCACATTGTTGGGTAAATACTAATCGGGCTGTGATGACATCCCGTAATTAGTTAGGACTTGGGGGGGGGGATAAGATTTCCTTTGCTACCTGCCATTTTAGCTCAAGGAAACTTTTAGGCTTCAGGGTTTCCATTAGAAGGAGTAGATGGTGGAAGCCGTTCTCCCAGCTCCGGGTGAGAGTCTAATTCTAGACCTGGGTAATTAGATCAACAGTTAGATCTAACTGCAGACACACAATAGGATGCAGTTCACGGTGATTAGCCACACAAAGCCATTAGGTGGATCAATGAAAAGTCAGCATTTCTTTTCCTGAGCAGAACAATCAACACTGCAGCTGCGCATGGGTGGCTGCAGGCTCGAGTCTCTACAGGTGCTCTCTGAGCCACCTGCACGTATAGGATGGGATACAGTCTTTGTCCCAAGCCTACTGTTAAGAGGTATTCATCCTGTCTCCGGGCTAGAAGGAACTGAAGTTCAGAGATGTCTTTGTCCAGGTCCACACAGCAAAGGGCAGGGCAGAGAGAGATTCACTCTCGGTATGTCTGACGCTTTAAGACATCCTCAGAGACACTGCTGCAAATCTCCAACCCCACCCATTGATCCCAAAGCAAGAGTGACCATCAAGATAACTAAGACTTGACTTCCACTGTGCACGGTGAAAAACTCCTGTCCGAGTTGAGGTCTCTTCTAGGGTGCACAAGGAAAACCTTCCTCCAGTCCCTCCCACCAGCTCTGGGGGGGCGGGGGAGGGAGCAGGCAGGGTCCCCCCATCTTGACAGCTGCAAGGCTGTTTCAGGCTCTGTCCCCACCTTCCGGGTTTTGGGTGGATTGAGTGTGGGGTGTGGAGAGCCCTGCCTGGACTATCGGAGATTGAAGAACACACGGAGGGGCTCCAGGCCAAGTGCGCCCTCTAGCGCCAGGCAGAGGGACGATATCTCTGTGAGATCTCACCCATGAGTCCTGCATCCACCTCTGACCTGGGCACAGCTGTATCTCTCCAATTTGAGAGGGAGACCTGCTCTTTGGTAGGTCAGTGAGCGCCTAATAGGGCTACAGGAAGAGCGTTTAGCTGCATAAGGTCTTGTATGTGGTCTTCAGTGATACTTAAAGAACAAAACAGGGCATTTCGACCAACCCCTTTCTTTTTACATCAAAAACGGATAAATGGAGCCTAATTGCAGTTTCTACTTATGTATTTTATCTATCCATTTCTTTATTTCCTACTTTCTTTCTTTCTCCCTCTCTCTCTCTTTCTTTCTTTCTTTGTGTGTGTGAGAAATATGTACGTGTACTCATGTGTTTGAATGTTTATTGTGTTGGGTTGGGGATTTGGCTCAGTGGTAGAGCCCTTACCTAGGAAGCACAAGGTCCTCGGTTCGGTCCCCAGTCCCAAAGGAAAAAAAATGTGCATTGTGCAGACATGTGTGTATGTGTGATATTATGTCATAGATTTTCATTGCTTTCCTAACAGATTCTCTGCAGCAAGGTCTTTCAGTCAAAATCAGACTCATTGATATGACCTGTTCTGCTTGCCACTTTCCTCTCTGGAATCCCTAACTCTGCCTTCCCAGGCTTTAATTATACGCAACCTCCACACCCACCCCCTTTGACCCCTCCCCCCATTTATGTGGGTTTCCAGGGGAGGGGAGTTGTACTAGGTCTCTGTGCTTCAATGGAAAATGCTTTAGTTGTGGAGCCATCTCCCTGGCTTCTGTACTATATGTCGAATGCTCATATTTGACTGAGCAAGTGTTTTCAAATTTCAAAAGAATGATACCTAAGCCATCTCAGGCCAGGGGACACATGGCTCTTGGTGCATTTGGGATGTAGGTGGCGGTCCTCAGCCTCATCAGTGTCTCTGACACTGAAATTGTAATCTTTTCTTTTTCTCTTTCCTTCTTCATTTTTTATATCAGTGCCTATTCATTATCCACAGTGCTGGGTTGCATCAAGACAACTTCTTTTCACCATGTCATGTGCTTTACCCTATCTGACTTTCCTGCTCACCCCAATCCCCCACCCCCCTGCCTAGTCTCCTTCCTTCTCCAGGCCTTTGTTGCCTTCATGACATATGGACATAGTTGGGTTTTGTTTTTTTTTTGTTTGTTTGTTTGTTTTGTTTTTGTTTTTTGTTTTTTGTTTTTGGATCTGTTAAGCACCCATAAAGATTCTGTAAAGAATTACAGGACTCACAAACAAGACAAAAATATTGTATTTGCTTCTCGGTGTCTGGTTGATTTCCTACCAAAACTTAATTCTATCCCTTTTGTGTCTGGATAAAATTCCATTGTGTATTTGTACCAGGACTTATTCAATGGTCTATTAATGGATGCTCAGGCTCATTCCACATCGTGGGTACTGAGAGTGGTGCCAGCGTAAGCATGGTGTGCAGGTGTCCTCTGATGTGTTGCCTCTGAGTCGTATGGGCACGGTGTCCAAATGCAGAAGCCGACTGCCATTCACCGAGAGGCTCTGAGCCTAAGTTGTGTGCTCTCTCTTTGTATGGAGGCTTTGCATGAGATGACTGTGTGTGTGTGTGTGTCTGTGTGTGTGTGTGTCTGTGTGTGTTCAGTGAATGACTGTACCCCCTACATTGGGACTCTTCATGGAGTTTATGAAAGCTATAGCTGTGTTGGTGAGCATTGGAGATAGATGTTTACAGCACCCCATCCCTCTATCCCTCCTTACCCCTCGGCTTCCTTCTGCTCCTTTTCCCTTCCCCTTCTTCCTCCACTCCCCCTTTCAAGACAGTGTCTCACTATATAGCCTACGCTGGCCTCATGCTTGCAATGATTAACCTGCCTCAGCCTTTCAAATACCAAGAAGTCCTTTGCTTGGAGGAAGAGAAAGACTTTCAGAGGTGCAGTTGTGGGCATGGGTTGCCAGGAGAGGAGTAGACACCAGACTGTCTGACTTTGTACAAGGAAACTAGGACCAAAGCAGATAGAATTGGGGACAGTGAGGTTGGCCACTGTGCACACTCCCTGTCCCCCGCACCTAGAACCAGAGCTCTGGCAAGTCATGTTTTCTAAGGGATCAAGTCATGTCAGTGGTATATATAACATGGCACAGGGATCCTTAGGAACATGTAAAGCAGAAATTATTACCTACAATTTCTAGTCTAGGAAAAGAAAGGGCACCCAGATTGTGTGTGTGTGTGTGTGTGTGTGTGTGTGTGTGTGTGTGTGTGTGTGTGTTCATGTGTTGGGTCATAGCAGGAAACAGGGTGGATAGCTTGATTTCAAGATTCTCTGAAATATGAGTATTTTCCTGAGCTTCTGGGTAGAGATATTGTTGTGTGGGTCTGTTTGGTATCTGATCTTTTAAATAGAGAAGGGCTTACATGGGGAGGGTCCATCCCAAGCAAAATGGACAAATATCACATGGTTTCCCTCATTTAGGGGGCCCTTAAATTTTTTAAAGATTCATTGTGCTCATAGGAAATGGGAGAAGCAGGTCTGGGGGTGGAAGGGGGTTGAGCATAGACATTGCTGGATGCAGAGGAAGAGGTGCTGCTCCTCTGTTAGCCAGCAGACTGGCCAGGACAGCATCAAGTGAACAGGCAAACCATGTTGTCATAACTTGGGGGAACTATGGTGAATTAGGATGAAAAGCGTCTCTCCTGTCCCAATCCAGATTCCCCAGGGCCTCTGGGCCATCTCAGACACTGACTAACAAAGGCATATGTATCAGAGCTGAGAGATCCACATCAGAAACTAGTCACATTCCTCAGTTTCCCCTCTGGAAGACACAGATCAATTACAGTCAGAACCAGCTTAGGCACAGCCTAAGTTCCAGCTGCCTTTTCCAGCGCCACCACCAGCCTTGTTAGTGAAGGTGATCTGGCACTGATGAGTGGGCTGCATTCTTGGGTTATGCTTATTCTAATACAATCACTATAGGAGACATCTGTTGCCGGACATAGCACTGTAGGCATGGCCATGCCTGGTTGGTTTCTATTAATATCATTCATGAATCACAGACTTAAGTGAATGGAGGGGTGAAAACGGTTTGTGACTGTGGGACCACTTCCCTACTGGGGACTTGGCAGGACTTGGTCTACCCTGGACTTTCTCCAGTATCCTCCCGTTATGTTCTTTCCAATTAAGGTGTTAAATCAGAAAGAAAATGGGTCCAGGTGGTATCCCCGAGACTGGCTCAGACATCACGGAAACATCATGTGATCAGGCTGAATTAGCACACACTCGATGTTCTCATGCTCTTCTTCAAGCCAGTGGCCTCTGCACTGAGCCCCATGATTATTGATTACTGAGTGAATGTGAGTCAGAAAGTGGGTGGGACTGCAGTATTGCCCTGTACATGGCAGCCGGATGTCTTCCTGTTGGCAGAGCCCACATCGGAATGACTGTGGCTCCAGACAGAGTGCCCAGGGCTGAGAATTTAAATTATGATCCTTGAATCCCTAACGTAATGAGCCATCTCCCAGCCCCTGTTTTTTTGTCTGATGAGTCTGCAAGTTGCATGTTTAATATGTAAGGAATGGGAACCATGAGGAATGGGAAACAGAGAGTGTTTGTCTCCTCTGCCCACCCTCTCTGCTCCCAGGGAGGTTGTGGCAATGGCAGGCTGCCCTCATCTTCTCAGTGAACTGGACTTCGTGGATGTTCTCAGGACCTTGGAGAGGGCCACAGACTCTCCTTTGTTCTGCAGGATGTTTCTGACTCTTGAAGGTTCTGGATGAATTCCAGGTGAATGGATACCTTTACCTCACAGAGGGGGAAATCAAGAGGCTCGATTATTGCACCAGCATCTGGAGTCTGTGGGACCCGTGGGGAGTGCTCTGTCCTTTGTCAGCAGTGGTGGGGAAACTGGATACTGCAGTCAGAGCCTGAGCAGTTCCTGTCCCACTCAGAGACCTCCATTCAGGTAAACCTGGATCCCCTACTACACCACAGGGGGAAATCAGTGAGTTTATTACACAGAGAAGGTGACTGTCACTGTTTCTGATTTGAATATGGGCATTTAGAGAGAGCTTTATACACAATTCTGTGGCTTTTCAGGCCCCATTGTTCAAAAGATATAATTTACAGGAAGGTTGAAGGATAAAGTGAAGTTTAGAAATTAGGTAAAATATAGTGATTGAATATACTTGATTTTATTTAATATTTTTTTAGATTTATTTTGTTATTTTATATGTACCTGCACCTATGTGTGTGTGCTATATGCATACGGTACCCTTAGATATCAGAAGAGGATGTCTGTTCCATTAGAACTGGACTTATGGATGGTTGTGAGCTGCCACATGGGTGCAGGGAATGGAACTCGGGTCCTCTGCAAGAGCAGACTTTGCTCTATAGGACTGACCCATCTCTCTAGCCCGTGACTTGTTTCTCTTCGGTGATTTTCTTTTGTAAATAAAGTTCCAAGATGGTTTTATAGTTACATCGTTTGGGTGTAGGGATGAGAGTGGATTAGTAACAGCGAGAAACCAGAGGCCATATACTTCCTGACCCTCAGTAAGGACAGTTTCAATTGTGCACGCACACACACACACACACACACACACACACACACACACACACGCACGCATGCACGCGCATGCATATTGTTTGCAGATTCCCTTGGAGGCCAGAAGAGGACCTCAGGTTCCAAGAGCTGATTTACAGGTAGCTGTGAGCTGCTTAAGTGGATCCTAAGAACAGAATTTGGGTTCCCTGCGAGTTTGGAACATGCTCTTAACTGATGGGCTATCTCTTCATGCCCATGTGTTTCTCAGCCTCGACTGAGATATCTTTAAGAAAACGTGCACTATCTCTGCAGGCAGCCTTGGCTGGGTCGGTTGCATTGATGTTTCTGGTGCTCAGCCATCAGGAGACAAATTCTAGACCCCAAAAGATAGCTTCTCTCCATTTTAGCATCACCCTTAACTCTCCAGTTCCTCTATCCTGTCTTCTTAGAATCACAGGCACAATGCTGCTTCTTCCAGGACTCTGGGGGTGTGTTCTGTTCGGTTGAGCAAGGACGTGAGGCTATAAATAAAGGTCAGCTTGACTCAGTGCCTTTCGCTGTACTATTTATGAAATGTTTTGGCTGGAATTAGGGCTGGGGCTGGTTCAGGTGTGTAAATTAGAGACAGCCTCAAAGTCTCTTGAGTTGAGCCTCTTTTATAACATTAGAGGCTCTCTGGGGAGCACGTCACCAACCACACCACCCTGAACGGATGGCTGAATGCAGGCTTTCGGGCCGAGATACTTCTAAAGCTGTGAGTCTGTGGAGTCAAACTGCTGTCGGGTCCTCAGCTTCCCAGCTTCTGTCACATGCAGCTCTTCAGCTTGACATCACAAACTGGAGGGGAAGAGAGCTGGGAGCTCATTACCATGTGTGTCTTGGAAAGTGTGGGGGCGAGTTTTGCATTAATTAAGCCTCATTTGAATAATGAGCACATGCTATTTATTTTTTTGGAGAGCTGCTCTGAGGGAAGCAGAGAGACTTCTCCTACAGGAAGCCTGGTGGCCCCTGGGCCTGCCGAACATCCCTTGGGGGAGGGAGGGGGAGGCAAGGGTGCTATTTTAAACTCTCTGTTATTGAAGGAAACACCCAAAACTGGAACATTGTGGGGTGGTTTGTCAGCTGTTTCTGTGAGAAAAGGCCTGGGGTCAGCCAATGTCTTCTCCAGTCCTTTCAACGCTGCTCTCTGCCTTGCATAGGAGATGGTCTAAAATCTGCCCATCTCATCTCCCCAAATCATGTGTCTTCTTCATCTGTTATGGGGCTAAGCAGAATGGTGGTGTACTTGGGATCATGTGGCCACCTTAGTGATCATGAGGGGGACTCCACAGGAAGAGAGGTGTTCTCACACCAAACACCCAGATCTGCCTGATCTTGACCTGGGTGCTTAAAAAGGACGGCATCTCTGCACCAAAAAGCATTGATTCTTCTGTACATATGGATATTAAATCTGACTGGGGCTCATGATCTAGTCTAGGTAAAACAAGCATCCTATGTGCATTTTCTCTGTGATTTTTTTTTGCAATTGGCTGGGCAGAGTGACTTCATCTCTCATGTGGTACAGGAAGAAATCAGCCAGATTCCTCCAGCTCTGTAATTAAATCACATACCTTCATGCCTTTGTCTGCACCCAGCAATCTTCCTTCTCAGAGCTACTTGCCCATCAGTCTAGGACAGAGTTCAGAGCCATAAAAAAAAGTACAGAAGGCTCATGCCTGATTCTGTTGAGTGTGTGGTTCAAGAACTCACACATGCTGGCACTTACGAGGCTGCACACTGGAGCTTCACACACTTAACATTATGATATTGCAGAGGAGGGGAGGGGCTGTGCACACATGCTAATTTCATACTTCAGGGAGATAAAGGAATTCATGTTCTTGGGGTTTTAGAGCCACCCAGACCCAACGAATGTTCTTCTCGCAAACATCATGAGTCTTTAAGCAAGACGTTAAAACAAGGGTGCAGTTATCATATATGTGAAGAGACCCTGTGGTGGTTTGAATCTGCACTGCCCAGAAAATGGCACTATTAGGAGGCTGTCCTCCTTGGAGGAGGTGTCTCCCTGTGGGGGTGAGTTCTTGAAATCCTCCTCCCAGCCATGTGGGAGACAGTCTGCTTCTGGATTCTTTTAGATGAAGATGTAGAACTCTCAGCTCCGTCTCCAGCACCATGTCTGTCTGCACACTGCCATGCCCTGTGCCTTGATGATCATGGACTGACCCTCTAAACCTGTAAGCCAACCCTGATTACATGTTGTCCTTGGTCATGGTGTCTCTTCTCCACAGTGGAAACCTAACTAAGACCCCAGACTGGATAGTTCATTGGATTGCTCAAATGTCCTTGGCACCATCACTCTTTTATCTTCTGCAATGGCCCAACCCAATCTCTCTCCAGTCCAGGGTGCTCCTCCAGTCTTGGTTCTCACAGGACTCCCCTATACAAGGCACTTTCCCTCAGAGTCTCCTAGTGTGTACAATACCACCTGCCATGGCATCCTCTTCATTGATATGGTGAAGTCTATTCCCGAGGACGGGCACCAAGTCTCCCATGTGGCTTTGTAAAGTAGCAAAGCATCTCCAGGGACAGGACACAGATTCTGGGGCTTAGAGAGATGGCTCATCCACGAAGAACACGTGTTACTCTTGCAGAGGACCCAGGTTCTATTCCCAGCATCCATATGAGGGCTCACAGTTGAACTGTTAGCCAGTTTCAGGAGATCTAATGCCCTCTATTGGCCTCTTCAAACATCAGGCAGGCACGTGGTGCACACAGTTCCGTGTAGCCAGAACATTAACACATGTGATAATATAAACACATCTGATTTTTAAAAGGTACGAGCTTTGGAATATGGGTGATGCTGTGAGTGGATCCCAACAGCTCTCTTTTAAGGGGAGGAGGGACACCAGGAGTTTGGAACCCAGTGGCTGTAGGTGAGGGAGCACCGTATGGTCATGTCAGTATAATGACTCCTGGTTTGGAAGTGCTCATCTCAGGGCTCTGATGGTGCCCATGAAGCAGAGGTCTCAGCACTGAGCTTGGGAACAGTCAGCACTGGGGGAAGGCGGCAGGTGAATGACTATGTCTTTCTTCAAATACAATGAAAGAGGTTCTTTTCTCTGTGTTTTCTGTCATCATAGAGATCTAAAACCCCCGTGGTCCAGATGAAGTTAATTTGAAAGTCATTACAATCGATATGGGGGGGTGTGAGCTGACAGTTCATTAAGGAAATATTTGATGAGCCAAGAAAAATGCCAAAGTTAACATTATAAACATGATTAATGAGCAGGGTGGCTGCAAAAATTCATAAAAGAAAATAACAACAGAACACGCAGGCCCTCGTCTCTGTTGGCCGGACAGGCTGCTGACAGTGTGTCCTGAAATGTCTGCATTAAATGGTTGAGGCTCTAGGCAAGCCCACATGGCCAATGTTGTCTCTCATCTGAACTCGACAGTAATAACTTTGTTTTTTTTTTTTGTACACACATTCCTTATGCCTTAATCACTTTAGCTGATGTGGGCTTTGCCAGCCAGTCAGCGATGAAGATGTTTAATGTGTTTCTTCTTTAAAAACAACAACGACAACAACAACAAGGACAACAGAAGCAGCAGCAACAACACCCCAAAACAAACAAACAAAAACCCAACAAGTTTGGGTTTTTTTTTCTTCTTTTTTTTTTTTAAAAACCACAAAAACTGCATATTCACCAGAAATGTAAACTGTAATTTATGTTGTCTGGTGAGTACTTGTTCCTCTCTCTAAAGCGCTATTGTATTAGTGTTTCCAGAGAAACAGAAATGGGAGAATGAATAAACATTGTCTTAGTTAGATTTCCATTGCTGTGAACAGACACCATAGCAAAGGTAACTCTTTTTTTATTTTAAGGCTTGTTTTATTTTAATGACTGATCTTGTGAGGCTACAGTGAGGTCACTATGCAAAGACGTGAAATAAGCTTTATTTCTTTGTCTCTTCCTCCTTGGACAGAGTCTTGATGATCTCCTCCTTCTTGGCCTGGAGGCGCTCCTCTCACGCGTTTTTGTGCTTCACTGGTCTTAGACCTGTGAGCTTCACCCTGGTCAGCCAGTAGCTCCTTGCAGGCCTCCTCTGCCTTCAGTTTGTGGATCTGCTCCATAAGAATCTATTGGTTTTTGAATACATTCCTTTTAACCTTCAGGTACAGGCTGGGATACATATCGTAGTCAATCTTCTTAGATTCCCAGTATCTCCTGAGAAGCTGGTACAGGATCCTCATCCTTCTCATCCAGGTCACGATCTCAGGCACCCAAGTGTTGGCAGTGCCCTTTCTCTTCCCTTTGACAATATGCCTGCCCTTCAAGGTGTTTTTCGGCAGTGAGCCTGAGAATGTACAGTTAAAGGCTTCCAGATGATCAGGCCATCTTCAATCAGCTTCCTGATCAGCTGACAGGAGTTGGCATTGGCAATTGTATTGGTCTCATTGGGGTCCAACTGGACCTTCTTTTTAGCACAGTGGAGGACACTAGAGGCAAGCCTCTTCTGTAGCCTGAGCATGCTCATGGCAGCAGACTGAACAGCCAAGGTAACTCTTATAAAGGATAAGGTTCCATTGCAGCTGGCTTACAGTTTCAGAGGTTCAGTCGATTATCATCATGGCAGGAATCATGGGAGCATCCAGGCAGACTTGGTGCTGGAGGAGCCAAAAGTTCCTGATGCACAGACAGCAGAAAGGGATTGTCTGTACCACTGAGCATAGTTTGAGTATATACAAATCTCAATGCAAAGCCACCACAGTGGCACACTTCCTCCAACAAAGTCACACCTACTCCAACAAGGCCAAAGCTACTCCAACAAGGCCACACCCACTCCAACAAGGCCACACCCACTCCAAAAAGGCCACACCCACTCCAACAAGGCCACACCGACTCCAACAAGGCCACACCTACTCCAAAAAGGCCACACATACTCCAACAAGGCCACACCCACTCCAACAAGGCCACACCCACTCCAACAAGGCCACACCCACTCCAACAAGGCCACACCTACTCCAACAAGGCCACACCTACTCCAACAAGGCCACACCCACTCCAACAAGGCCACACCTACTCCAACAATGCCACACCCACTCCAACAATGCCACACATACTCCAACAAGGCCACACATACTCCAACAAGGCCACACCCACTCCAAAAAGGCCACACCCACTCCAAAAAGTCCACAACCACTCCAAAAAGGCAACACCCACTCCAAAAAGGCACACCCACTCCAACAATGCCACACCCACTCCAACAAGGCCACACCCACTCCAACATGGCCACACCTATTCCAACGAGGCCACACCTACTCCAAAAAGGCCACACTTACTCCAACAAGGCCACACCTACTCCAACAAGGCCACACCTCCTGATAGTATCACTCCTCATGGGTCAAGCATTCAAACACATGAGTCTATGGTGGACCACTCCTATTCACACCACCAAACACATCAAAAGGTAATTTGGCTTACAGGACACTGGATAATCTAACAATGGCTGTCCCATACAAGGGTCCTGAAAACCCCATTGGCTGCTCATTCTATGATGCTTGATGCCTCAGCCACCTTAACCTTGTGCTGAAGGCACGTGAGTTTCCTGGAGGCGTTGGTCTTCAGTCTACAATGAGATATCAGAGAAGGTGGTTAGAATATTAGCAAAGGAATGCAGCAGCCACACGAGAGATGAACTTGCCAGTGAGAGTGAAAGGAGACAGACAAAAATCAAAGCCTCCTTCTGTCACATTCTTAAATCTGAGTTGCCACCAGAAGGGCCTACCCACACTTAGGGCAAATCTTCCTGGTTCAAATAACCTGATCAAGAAAATCCCTCATAAGAGAGCCCAGATGCGTGCATTTTAATTAAATTCAGAGCCACTCAAGTCAGCAACCAAGATTAGTGATCATGTCTGCCAACTCCCTCATACAATTTATTTTTCTTGTTTGCTTTATATTTTGGGCCCGAGATTAACCAAGCCGTGCCACTCATGTTGCTTAGCCTTGAAGCATTCATCTGCATTCTGTTCTCACTAGAAATCAAGAACACATTGTATGTTCACCCCTCTCCTGGCTGATCCCTGCCTCACCCAGGAACCAGCCAGCTTTCTGTCACTCCAGTGTCAGAGACTGGATGGCTGATAATGAGGCTTCAAGTCCAAGATCAGAGCCTGGCAAATTGACTGAAGACTGCTATCTGGCTTGTAGATGGTGCGTTCTGCTTATTTTTCCTGGGCTGGGAAGGTCCAGCAAGCTCTCTGGGGGTTCTTTTCAAACATAAGTGCACCAATAACACAGAGGAGGAGTCCCTTTTTATGACTGAAGTCACACCCTCCAAAGTGCTGCTTCCCAATGATGTCATCTTTGGTGACATCTTCCTAGAGGTGGGGGAGGGGAGACATTTAGATCACAGCAACCTCTCCCGATGGAGAAGGCTCTCCTCCAGCTTGCACCGGCATCAGCAGGCTTCTGTGTGGAGGCAGCACAGGCAACCTAAGTCCCAAGCATGTCCCTGTTATGTCTCCTTGGACCTAATGTCCCCTGTACCATGACCCTCACCCTGTAGCAGCTGCCCTTGTGTGCACCAGAGCTCAGCTTCCCTGATGTCAGGCACCTGGGATCTACCTCTATCTCCTTTTGAACCCATTTGTTAGCTAAAGGATATGGGTCAGTAGGTAAACTGCTTGCTGTACATACATGGAGACCTGAGCTTGGATCCCCAGACCCAACTTACAAGTCTAAGGTGGTAGCATGCACTCTGACCCCAGAATCAGGGAGACAGAGACCTGGGGACCTCTGAAGTTCACTGGCCACCCCAAAGTCAATGTTTTCCTTAGGGTTATACTGCTATGAATGGACACCAAAACCAAGGTAACTCTTATAAAGACAACATTTAATTGGGGTCGGCTTACAGGTTCAGAGGTTCTGTCCATTACCATCAAGGTGAGAACATGACAGCATCCAGGCCCGCATAATGCAGGAGGAGCTGAGAGTTCTACATCTTCATTTGAAGGCTGCTAGGAGAAGACTGGCTTATAGGTAGCTAGGATGAGGGTCTTAAAGCCCACACCCACAGTAACACACTCACTCCAACAAGGCCACATCCACTCCAACAGGACCATACCCTCTAAAGCTGCCTCTCCCTAGGCTGAAAATACACGCACACACACACACACACACACACACACACACACACACACACACACACACAGGCACACAGGCAAGCACGCACCCAAACCATCACAGGCATCAATTCCCAGATCCCAGTGAGAAAAGCCTACCTCAAAAACCAAGACGGGCACTGGAAGGATAGCTGGTTTTCTCATGTATCCTTGTGGAGACACAAAATAATGTCCCCACCCAAATATTCTGATGACTGGAGTCACAATCTGCCCAAGTAGCTCTTTTCATGCATTTTTTTTCTGAAAAAGTCTTAGGTTTCTGAGTCACCAACATCCTTGGTGGTTATCTTCCCAGCTCCTATCTTTCCTTTGGTTATCTTTAAGCCATTCTCCGTATCAGAAATATTGGTAGCCTCTCTCTCCGAGGCAGCCCACTGGAGAGCACCCCAAAATTAGCTTTATCAAAACCCACAATTAGAGGAGGGCCATTTTATTCAAAGAAAGCTGGAATTTGACAGGATTAAATACCTTGTATTGAAGTCAATGGCGATCATGAATTATGGATTCTTTGCAAAGAGGGAGGAAAAATTAGCTCCTGCACCTGCTTCCAAAGTCGGAATAAACTTATGACAAACCCGATATCGACCAGTCATATTTTAAAAGTCTTTAAAATTTACCAGCACTTCTGGTTACAAGGAATTTATTAAATCAAATGCAGCAAATCAGGATGAAATAGAGGAGGTAATTTTATTTTTGAAATATGGGTAGACAGAATACTGGATGCAGGTAAGGATGGAATTTACCTGTAAATTACAGGGCACTTTAATTGTGTCACATAGTTCTTCAGATCCTCAAAAGGATTCTTTTCAGAACCCTCCCCTGTCCCCACCACACTCTGACCCTCCCTTCCCTCTCCCCAGTAATTCCCTTCCACTTTAACATTATAATTGTTTTAAATGTACTTAGAGCTTAACAACTTATGGCAGCTTTTTAAAATCTGTCCACTTTTCTAAGTGCACCGTCTTCTTTGTCTCTCTTCTATCATAGTTTTAAACACATTTTCCTTCACACTTTGAGTTTTCCTCTCTCTCTGCTCTTATGACTCCTCTGCCATTATGTGACTTCGGTCCACTATGTGGCTGACCTCAGTGTGGGGTTAACTCAAAGGACATGATTTTCCCCCTTTTCTCCCCTTTATCTTCCTACTCTAGGCTCCTGCTGAGATTTAAGGCATTGGGGATTTTTTAAGCGTGGAAAGCAAACACACACACACACACACACACACACAAATACACACATACAAACAAACAATTATACATACACAAACACACAAACACACACACACATGCACACACAAACACACACACACAAACATACATATATACACACTCAAACACACAAATACAGAGTGAAACAGACACAGAGACAGAAACACAGACAGAGAGAGAGAGACACGGTGAGAGACAGAGAGCCCATGAGGAAACATGTAATATCATCTTTCTAAGAACAATAAACAGAGACAACTTTCAAAAAAG
This sequence comes from Rattus norvegicus, assembly GCF_036323735.1. NCBI lineage: Eukaryota > Metazoa > Chordata > Mammalia > Rodentia > Muridae > Rattus > Rattus norvegicus. Next base: position 13,800,005 of record NC_086021.1, on the reverse strand, counting down.
GGAAGAACAAGAAGGCAACAAGAAGAATAATCTCGTCATAGCCATCAACTTGAGGAGGAAAGAGTTTGTCTCACTCTATCTTCTAGGTTCCCCTCTGTTACTGAGCGACGTTGGGGCAGGAACTCAGGCAGGACTCTAGAGGCAGGAAAGGAAGCAGAGACAACTTAGAAATGCTGGGTACTGGATTACTATCCATGACCTACTCAACTTTCTTTCCTTCTCATACAACCCAGGGCCACATTCATAGGGGATGACACTCCCCATAGTGGGCTACACCCTTCCACATCAACCATCAAAAAAAAATTCCTTACAGATGAGGCCAAAGGCCAATCTGATGGAGGCAATTCTTCAGCTGAGGCTCCTTCTTCCCAGGTTTAGTCAAACTGACAATAAAAACTAACCAGGACCCTGGACATCCATTCTGATTGCCACACTGTGTGCAATAGATAAGCCATTGGAATAACCTTAGCTGTTGATCACTGGATGAATGGCTTAAAAATGTGATATACATTGATGTGATCTATGTGTAAGAGGAAAGGGTCTTGTTCTCAGAAAAACGGATGGGAGTGTAAAATACAATATGTTAAGTGAAACAAGCCAGACTCAAACAGACGATTGTGGAATTTAGATTTTAATAAGGGATATTAAGTGAAAGGGGGCATTTAGGAAGAGGAAGGGGAGAAGCAGGGTGTGTGTGTATGTGTGTGTGTGCGTGTGTGTGTGTGTGTGTGTGTGTGTGTGTGTGGTGGAAATGGAGGTGAGTTGTGAGGATGAAGATGGCTAATGCACAGTATAAACCTGTACAAGGAGTCACAAGCAAGCCCACTGACTTGTACATTTAAAACACATCAATATAAGAGAACGGAGTCTAAAACAATGTTTTGATTAAATTGGGGGTTTATAGTTTAGAGATACTGTAAAGTTTATTCATATTTTCCTTCCCACAGTTGGCTCTTGCTGTTTCGAGCTTGATACTGGTGACAGGATAAGGCAATGAGCTTTGGTGTCTGTACCTCATCAATCACCTGGAATTCACATCATTCAGTGAGGCTACCGTGGGGAAGGAGGTAGTTAGAGATCTTACGGGTACACGACGTGGAAAGAATAATGCCCACCCCCACTATAGATTTCCAAATATTCACCCTCATCTCTGGATTGAATGTGTTCGCCCAAAAGTAATTTTCTGAAGATTAATCCCCAGTGAGAATGAAGTTGTGAAGAATTGACTAGGTCGAGAGGGATGCGACCTACAAGTAAAGATCTATTAATGATGCTATTGGGGAAAAGGTTAAATTAGGAAAGGGAGTTTGGCTCCCTCTCTTGTCTTCCTAGCCCATTGGATCCCTTCTGTGGTGATTACACCCCACAAGAACTCCTTCCTCTGCAGATGGTCTCTTCATCTTGGATTTACAGGCTTCTGAATTAGAATCATACAGAATCTGCGTCATTATAGACGAGCCAATCGGTGCCATTCTGTTTGTCCATACAAGCGTGAACATGCCTCAGAATTGTGAGCAGCCGGGTCATATGGGAAATTGAAGCTGGCAGAGAGGACTAGGTGTTAGTGCTGACTGAAGACAAGATGGGTTCAGGGTTAGCGTGTGTGCTCTTCGTGAGAGAAACAGCACAGAGGAAGAGTGTAGGTTGGAAAGGTGAAGCTTGGGAGGCACTCAGACATCTACTGTTGGCCTTGTGGGGACAAGGAGCCATTAGGGAAGGGGAAAGATCTCTAGGGATAGCTTCAGCCACTGCTTTTGGCTAGCAGAACCCTGTTTATAATCCTCATCTTCGAGGATGTAAAGAAAACTGCCTGGAGTCAGTTGGTACATCAGTAACCATCAAGAGTGTGTCCACTATTCCAGAGGGACCCAGGAAAAAGCCTGGTCGTGGAAGATCCTTTGCCTTCCAGAGATGGAGACTCCTCCCCGGCAACACTGGGCAACCCATCTACATCGGTAAGGGCATCCCACTAAGTCCAGATCAGTGGTCCTTAACCCTTGGATTGAGACCCCTTTGGGAGCTCAAATGGCCCTTGCACAGGTGTCACATATCATATATCCTGTACATCAGACATTTACATCACAATTCATAGCTACAGCAAAATTATAGTTATGAAGTAGCAATGAAATAATTTTACAGTTGGTGGAGCTGTATGAAAAGGTTACATTAGGAAGGTTGAGAACCACTCTTCCTGACCCCTCTAAGATATGCCTGTCGGTATGGATGGGAGGTATAATCCCTTTTATTCAATCAGGCAAATCCAGAAAAACTAAAACACCACCAAAAGGTTATGAAGGATAAACAGCTACTGCACCCACAGTGTCAGGACTGCTGACATCTTAGACAAACGATGTCAAAATGGAAATCACGCCACAGCATGACCATCTCGCTAAATGAAAAGCAGAGGGGAAAAACCAGTTCCCTGGTGGTGGCACCAAGAGAAAACCCTTGTCAGAATCATCAGCAAGGATTTTAAAGCCAGGATTCAAGCCTCGTCAATGAGAAACTTCCAAAACAAAAGGATACACATCATCTTGGTGAGGTAATAGAAGAAACAAGAGAAAATCGAATAGGAACTCACTGAATTAAAACAAACACTAAGAGTAGAAATTAAAGGCATGTCTGGGCACGATGAACAATGAAGTGGACTTTAGAGCAGGCAGAAGTGGCTGGGGAGACGGCTCACTGCTTAAAAATAATGGATGCTTTTGCAGAGGATCAGGGTTCAGAGGATCTGATTGACTCTTTGGTCAAAACACACACACACACACACACACACACACATAAACACACACACACTCACATACACACACATACACACACAAACACACACACACACTCACATACACACACATATACACACACACAAACACAAACAAACACAGCCACTCACATAAACACACACACATGCACACACACAAACACACACAAACACACACACACACACCCACACATCCCATAGAGATAAATTAAAAAAAATTAAAAAAAGGAGGAGCCAGGTATGTCCCTTTAATCCCAGCACTCAGAAGCAAGCTGATCTCTGTGAGTTCAAGGCCTACCTGGTTTATACAGTGAGTTTCAGGCCAGCCCTAACTACATAATTAAACCCCATGTCAAAATAAAACAGAAGGAAGTGTTATATTTATTTCTGATAATGCAGGCAACAGAGAAACTATTTCTACAGAGAAAGAACTTATTGTTGAGAGAATCAGTGTGCTGGAAGGAGACCCCAATTCTCTGTGTCACTAACTCCATCACAGCCTCAGCAGGAAGCAAGAATAGGTACAGCTAAAAGGAAGCAGGCGATCATGAGTAAAGCTGTGGACATGCATCAGCCCATCAGCAACAGAAGCAGGAGGAAAACGAGCTGTGATGAGATGGCGTCACCAGCCAATGTCTCTGACTGACAGTCCCTAGTAGCACCAGGATGATCTTTTCCTTCAAGTACCCTGGACTTTTCAGACGCTCAGAAACCACAGAACAAAATGTGGCAAATGCCTAAGAAAGGATGTCTTGTGGGACATATTTGTGTATACAGGTTTCATGTAGCCCAGGCTGGCCTCAAACACACTATGCATCCGAGGAGGATTTTGAACTCCTGGTTCTCCTCCTGGTAATGGGACTATGGGCATGGACCTCCACACCAGGCTGATGAGGTCCTGTAGGTGGAGCCCAGAGCTGTGTGAGAGCCAAGTGAGCACTCTGTCCACTGAGCTGCATCTCCAGCCCCTCGGGATGTGTTCTGCTAAATACAACAAAACTAAAATAGATGTCTTCAATGAGAGACAACAGGAGTATCTCAGTCCAGAAACATTAAATCACACATTCACAAGTAATACAGATGTCAAGAAATAATGAAACTATGTAACAGTAAGAAAAAAAGAAGAAGATAGGAAACATACTATCAAAATGTGTGAGACATAACTATGAAGGTGCTAAGAGGAAACTTTATTTACAACACTAATTCTTAGATTAGAAACAAAAACCAGCAACCTAAATTTTTATCTACACTAGAAAATAAGAAAATAATTAATTCAATGAAAAAAATTGTTAAAATGAACCCCAAAACAGAAAACACTAAAAATAAGAAATTAACAAAAAAAGCCAATGATACACAAAGAATTTTATTTTTACGCCTCGATTAGACCTAGATAGAAAAATATAAGATCCATTCTGTTTGGCGATTTAAAAAAAAAAAGAAATTGCCGTTTTTTAGAGTTTATGCATAACACTGAACCTGGTACCGCAGACAAAAATTTAAAAAAATTATTCATCGTTTAAACCCTTTTTAATGACAGTGTTTATGCTCAACTTGTCTCTCCTATAATCTGTTTAATATCAGATGAGATTTTCAGGGTTGCCATATGGGTATTATACAGTGTTGAAATGGAAGCACAGCATTGTATTCCCAACACAGACTCTGGTTGAGAACATCATTGTTTTTCTCACGAGGAAACTAGCACAAGATCCAAGCCCAGTCTCCCGAGGCGTTGTCCCATCTTAGAGCCATTTCCTCAGACAGCACTTCCCATGTGTCATATTTTTCTTCAAAAATCGAAACAGACTTGTTTGCAGCACTGTTTGGTTTGCCGTGCTGCTTGGGAGATCCTGGACCATCAGACATGATGAAACTTCTCCCCCACACCCCCAAACTACAGCACTGGTATCAGTGTAGATGAAATAGGAGAGACAGAAACCAAAAAGGAAAAAAAAAACTGTTGTTGTTTGGAGAAGAGTCATGTAAGTAGGCCAAGCTGACCTTGGATTTCCTATGTAGCCCAGGATGGCCTTGACTTACTATGTAGCCCAGGCTGGCCATGAACTTACTCTGTAGCCCAGGCTGGCCTTGATTTACGATGTAGCACAGGCTGTCTTTGGACTTACTCTGTAGCCCAGGCTGGATTTCAACTTGTGATCTGCGCGAGTATTGAGAATATATGTATGCACTACCACACTCAACTTTGTATCTGTTATTATGAGAGCCTCAGCTGTGGCCCCTCATTTGCCAGCCTCCCTCAACATCAACAACAGCATCCACAATCACCCACTAGGATAATCCCATCCTTTAACTCATCTGTTAAGGTCAGACTTTACAGAACAGAGAGTCAGCAGGGTCCTCCTCCTTATTAGAACACATTTGTGTGGAGGGATTTGAGTGAATGTTTGAGTGAGCCAGTCATACCTTAACCTGGTTCTGATATTATGACCAAGACGGAAAATAAGAAAGAATAAAAAAACAAAAGTAAAGGAGATGGGTCCAACACCGGGACTTGAACCTTAGCAGGTGAGGAGATGGCTCACAGGTCTCAGGGATATGATGGGTAGACTTTGTGGCCCACATAGAATCCCAGTCCAGGCAGGTAGAGATAGGGCAGATCCGCAGGGCAAGAGAGCTGTCAAGACTAGTCATATTGGTGAACTCTGGGTTTGACTGAGAAATGCTGCTTCAATGAATAAGGTAGAAGAGAAATGGATTAGTCCCTACATTATACACTGCACATGCCCGTATGTACACACACACACACACACACACACACACACACACACACACACACACAGAGGAACAAAACAAAAACCTTGGATTTAAGGCATTGCCTCCACTGTAGTAGCACATAGTAGGAGGTGGGGATCTAAATAAGTATTCCTTTCCACCCCCATAAACACCAACATACTTATGAACCCTCAGCCCTGGATCTGTACAATCTGCTGAGGACTCCCAGATGTTTAGTTTAGTCTCCTCGTTCTCTAACATGTTCTGTTGTTCTGTTTCAGGAATCCTGAGCTGGGGCTCGGCTGACTTGAGCAACACTCCCAGTCTTGCATCCAAGACAACTTTCAGCTGCCCTTTACTGATTCTTGGAATTCCCTGCCAAAGTACCCTGACTTGCATTTCTCACAAGGCCATGCCATGAAGCCAGAGAAAGTGCGGCTGTCTTACTCTGCCATTTATTAGCTTAGAGTACTGGGAAATTGGCTCGAAATTTAAATCTCAATTCCCTCATGTATATATGAGCAGGTGAAAAATTCCAGTTCATCAGATCTACATTACCAGTGAGTTAGAAAAACACATTAAAATGATTAGTGCCAATATGGTTTATGAATGACAAGCTGTATTATTTAAATGATTTGTAACATTGGAAATTACTGTACCAGGAATGTAACGGTTTTCATTATCTTTGCACAGATGATGCGAGGAAAGCATCTAGGATGCAGAAATGCTTTATTTCCAAGAAGCATTTCCTTCTGCTACAATTATTTTTTTAAAACTTACTTTCCACTCCATCTCCCCTTAGGTGATTAGGTTAGAATGGGGTTTGGTGAGAGTGGTTATAAAACATGTTACAGAATATATCTACAAGATTAACTGTTGCGTACACATGGAGGCACCCTCCATGGACAAGCCATGCTCCCCCTGAAGCTATTGATTTCTTTTCTTTTTTATTTTCTTTGATTTCTTGTGATGGCTAGTCTTGAAGGAAAGAACCTCCCTCGAGGAGCCTCTTCCATCAGATTGGCCTCAACTATGTCCAGGTGGCATTTCCCTGACTGTTCACTGATGTTGGAGAGCCTCGTCTACTGTGAGCAGCATCGCCCTATGCGAGTGGGTTTGGACTCTGTAAAGGTAGTTGAATGTGAGCTTAGAAGCAAGCCAGTGAGCAGTCTCTCTAGTTCCTGTTTCACAATCCTGTCTTGGTTTTCCTTGATGACAGGCTGGAACAGATAAGATGAAATAACGTTTTCCCTTCCCAAGCTGGCTTTGGTGAGTGTATTCATCAGAGCAACAGAAAACCAAAATTAAGCAAAAATCACAGTGCCAGATGTGGGATGTCTTCCTGAAAGTTGCTGACCAGCGAGATCCCAAAAGCCCTCACAACGTTACAGGTTGTTGCCATTGTTCTTTGTAGCCCTCCAGAACTTGATGCTAAGACCCTATTGCTGAGGACACTGAATCCTTTGGGTCACAGGTCACAGAAGGGTCAATCTGTAGCTGATGTGGAAGCATCCTCTTTAATGGCAAGCCTTCATGGTTCAAGAAAGTGCTATGTAGGCTTCCAGGGAAGAAAATCGTCTACAACCTTACTCGGGGGTGAACCATTCAAGCTAAAATGTCAGGCAAGATGTGCCCCTAATGTGTTAGTGGCATTGCAGTCATGGGAGTAACCTGTGGATTTCCAATTGAATACAAGGCATGTTCCACAGGAGGGCATACACACCAGGTTCTGTAAACTGGTCAAGAACATATGGTATGGGTGATATACGTCCTATGAAAAAACGTAATGCTAAATACATTGTCAAACTTCCTTCCAAACATCCATATTTGTATCTATAGATCAGCGTTGCACACAGCTCTCATCAGAGAAGAAGCCTCTGACTACCATGGCAGAGACGTACAGCTGGACAAAGTGCTGGGAATCAGTGGGGTTGAAATGTTCAGGTAGAAATAGGACAGCTAAGTCTTCTCCTCCACAGCTCAGAGAACATCATGAAAGAGTGGATGGAAGGAATGTAAGATCCAGAAGATGGGGAAGTGGACAACAAAAGGATATCTTTTAGATAGGACCTAGTCATTGAAATCTTAAACTGATGGCGGCTTTGGTCACGGGCACAAGACTGGGCCCCTCAACACTTCATCACAGATGGGAGAGGCAATAAAGATCCTCCCATCCCTTAGCAATCAATATTTACTGGAGGAGGGTTCTATCCTGCAGGCTTAGATTTTTCAAGACCTACTTTACTAAGAGTTCTTATACCCTTTAACCTTCCTCTAGTCCACCACCCACCAGAGGTAGTAGAAAGGAAGGATAATAGGGCAAACAAAGGATGACGTGGACCTGCTTAGAAATAGTTCTCTGGGGAGATTTCAATCTTCATCATCAGGATATCAGTTCAGTTGACATGAATCAGCAGAGGTAGGTCGATCTACTTGCAAACACCATTCACGAATCACCAAGGACAGTTCAACCCAGAAGAAATTGCTGAGCTCTTCCAATTGGCCTGGGTTCAAGGAGGCAGCAAGAAGCCACCGCAATGTCAACACAAGAAGTTCTCTGGTGCTTTCTCTCTACAAAGTCATGACAAACAATGGTCAGTGAAGAAGGAAAGGTGAACCAATGCCACAGCATGGTCCATGAAGAACAGAGTCATCAAAGTCCATTGAGCATCAGCGAAGAGTGTCAAGGCAAGCCAATGCCGTGGTGTTGCCCACTGTTGTCCAGGGTTATACTCGTACCCTTTCTCAACATCACATGCCCTTTTCCCGGGCAGCTACCAGAAACACCATGTGTTTGTTCTCAGCAAAACATCCTCCCCTAAGACAGTTTCCAGAACATCATCCATGACACAGTTGAGTCTCCAAAGAAACCAGAATTTTCTGCTTCACTCCCTTCTTCATTCCTGTACCTGTAGATAAGCTGTTCTGTCGAATTCCTCTGTACTTATGTAATTAATTAAACTTAGGGATTACTCGCAGAAAAGGAGACATGAAATAGGAGGGAGGACTTATTCAGAATATCGGTGTCAATTGGAGAGGGAATGGTGTGAGAGAAGGGGTTGACTGAGGGGATGACGGAGGAGGATGAGGGAGGATGCAAGGGAGAACTGAAGGATGGGATGGGAGAATGAGGGAGGGGGATGAGGGAGGGTAATTGGGAAGGGAAATACAGAAAGGAAAGGTCTAAAACTCATTATATAAGTATATGAAATTGTTAAACAGAAACATCAAAATCACCATTTTTTTAAAAAAGAAGTTTAATGTTTCTCTTTATAGAGGGTCAAACATTACAACTTAGGGCTTATTTTGTTGGATCAATTTTGTCTTTAAGGTTTTTTAGTTCCTTGGAGCAAATTGTCAGATGTGAAGTTTGAGTTCGACTCAGTGCCGTCCAGGGTTCTGTGTAACTGAAAAATCAAGTCAATAAATACTTTGTATTAATCGTCCAACTCCCAGTGAGTTCTCTCCAGTAATTTTCCTTTTATCACACTCCACCCACAGCCCTTCTCAAAATGCTGCCTGAATTAAGTACCTGCCACTGAATGGGACACAAGTTCAAACCAGTGGAAGTGGGAAAAAGCAACTAAAAGCAAACAAAGTAACAAACAGCAAAACTTCTTCCCTCTGCATCTGGGATTCCATTTTATGGTTTTGGAGAGTCTACTACACTGAACAAAATGAAAGAGTAGAGTCTGAGGTGGTGTTTAACTTAGTGAAGAAAGGCAGGCATGGCTGCAAATGGGGGGGAGGCGGGGGTAGGCTGTCAGGGCTGTTCCTCTCTTGAAGATGTATGTAAACACCAAAGCTGAGAATGAAGAGAACTTCCAAGTGAAAACGGCGATGCCAAAATTTATGAACACAAGAGCGTTTGTATTACACTGACTGAACATTCATACAAATAAATCACACAGCAAGTCGAAGATGCATATTTACACACATCAAGTGGTTCTGTGTTTGGGAGGTTATATAAACAATGATTGTGTGTACTTGAGAGGTGGCTTGGTAGTTGAGAACCGTTACTGCTCTTGCTGAGGACCTGAGTTCAGATTCTGTAACCACCATGGTGGCTCATAGGCATTGATTACTCTTGTTCAGTTCTGTGTCCTGCTCCTGTCTCCTGTCTTGATGAATACACACGTGGTCTTGAGGGGAACCGACTTGAGCCGTGTGGCCTCCCATGTCCTATTGACAGCTATACCTGCTTTTCTTCCCTAAGTTTCTTGTGGCTTCTGTATATTTATATTTTATACAGATACATAAAAGCAAGGGAAACACCCATATATGAAATTAAAACAAGGAAACAAAGAAACAAAGAAAGAAAGAGAGCTGAACACCCTCCAGGTCTGCAATGTGACCATCACACTCCAGTTGCTCTGCTTTCCCCATCATGATAGATGGTACCAGCTCAAACAATGGGTGAAAATAAACACTTCCTGTCTCTTTTTTTATTCGAATTTTATGTATTTAAATTTCAAATGTTATCCCCTTTCCTGGATCCCCTCTCTCCCATTCTCTCTCCCCCTACTTCAGTGATGATGCTTTTCTTCCCACCCATGCCCATCTCAACACCCTGCCATTCCCCCAAAGTATTCTCCTCCTATTGATGCCAGACAATGCCATCCTCTGCTATATATGTGGCTGGAGCCATGAGACCCTCCATGTGTCTTGTCATTATCCCTCCAATCATGGGTTATCAGCTGTCATGCAGGTGCTGGTAAATTCACAGGAGGTACTACTTCCCACAAAACTATGTCCCCAGCTTGCATTTTATCCATGTTACTGGCATGCTGGAGATCCTGTAATTTGTTTATTTGGCCCATAGCTAGACGCTCTTTCTTGGACTATAAGTCAGTGATCTACCTTCCTAATGCTGCCCCCTTTAACACAGTTCCTATGTTGTTACGACCCTTGATGACACAATTATTTCTGTTCCTACTTCACAGTTGTAATTTTCCTTCTGTTATGAATCATAGTCGGGAATCATTTTGCAGACTGAAGTTTGTCAAAGGGATCATGACGCACACACAGGTTGTGAACCACAGCTATAACCGATTGATGGCAAGATATATTTGAATGACAAACTGGGGAAAACAAATACCAGCCATGGGTCCTAAGGCCATCATTTTATGGACCTAGCTCACCTCTTTACCTCCTAAAATATGGAGTCATGGGAGGAGCGTTTGTCACTTTGAATAAAACAAAACATTACAGAGACACATGATGGATCGTTGTTGCCACCATTTTGTAATTTCCTTCCCCCAAACCCCAGATTTTAAACATCATCAAAACCCAAGAAAATAAGCATAAAGATATGACTGTGTGAGGGACTGCCCACAATTCATTTCGTTCACCTGGGCCTCAACTTTAGAAGACTGCAAGCATTAGGCATTTGAAAAATCCACTTCCTGCTCATGTTTTGTTGAAGAAAAAAAATCAAGCAAAATAGAAAAATAGAAATGGAGTGTACAGGATGGGTTGTGTGTTTAGAGTTCTTAATGAAAAGCTCGCACACAGTGAGGTGTGTCAACATACCTCAGCTGACTCAGAAGCAAACAGGTGAGGACCACAGGAAGCCTTGGGCATGAGTAACAGGGATGACGGTGTCTTTCCAAGGCAGCGAGACAGAGCAGAGCACCCTACTTGGTCTAGTTGAAGTGAGGAAGCTAGTGGTTCTCCACCTAAGTCACCGCACACTGAGCCGACTCGTGAAGTTCTGGACCCGTAGACTCTCCAGTGCCTGAGGTTGAAATGCAGCCGTCCCCCCCAACCCCCATAGGAACAAGCACTTGTTCCAAGGAGAGGTGCTTGGAGACTCCATTCTTTGAAGCCATCTTCTCTGAAGGGCAGGTCTCCAATTCCTTAGCAAGAAAGGCATCATGTCTTCAACCTTGTTGTCTTTCCAAATCTGCCATCTCTGTGAAGACCCATCTCGAAGGTCTTGGCCAGGACATCTGGCTTCCTGAACTGATGTCGCCAACAGGTTTCCTAAAGTCTCAGCTTAGCAGTTTTCGATGGATTACCTGTGCCTTATCTAGGGTGGAAAGAGGGAATCAATTCTGGCTTATCTGAGTCCCTGGAGGTAGTAGGTGCTTATAGAGAGCAGGTGAATGAATTATAGACATGAAAGTGCTAATCCATTCTTCGGGTGCAAACTTCTCTAATTTTTTATACATTTTTAAAATCACTTAATAAAGTAAGTCAGTATCCCAGACAGGGTGAGTGTCTGGCTTGTGCACCAGCCTCTCTTTTCATCCTAACTCCTGGCTGCTCAGGCTGTGATATCCATTGGAAGTAGAGTCATTGCAGATGTAAGTGGTTATAATGAAGACAACCCTGGAGTGTGCTGGGCCCCTAATCCAATATGATCATCAACCCTCTCAGAATTGAAGCGTCAGTGGGCTGAATGGCAGGCAGGATGGATGGGACCTGATGTCAGGCTGTGGTTGACTGGGAGCTGGTTTTATTTCCCAACCAGGAGTTTGGGCTTTAGCCTAAGGCTCTAGTAAGCACTGGAGAATTTTTATCAGGGATTTCCCTTCAGGGATCCCTCAGGATGATCCCCTGGGGATGTACAGAGGAGGGCCTAGAGGAGGCTGCAAGGGCTGTCAGCTCAGGCAACACGGAAAGCTGTTGGCTTTGCAGGAGGCACATGCTGCAGAGTTAAGGCCTGCAGAGACAGTGACTGAGCAGTTAGTGCAATGTCCCTCTTTGCATCAGAGCACACCCCCCCATGCTATCCTTCTGCCATGACGGACTTACATGTTCAACAGACCGTCAAAACCCAGTCTGACTGAAGGGACACCACTGCACTAAGGAACGAACACTGCATAGTACAAGACACAATGGATGGTAAGATGTTTCTCAAATGATGGGAAACTGAAATAATCTCAGTTAAGAGGGTTTGCATTCCTCTCAGAGGACCCGGGTTCAGTTCCCAGCAACTATATCAGATGGTGCCCCAACTCTAGGGAGTCTGATGCCCTCTTCTGAACTCCGTGGGTCACTGCACATGGGTGTACATATATACATAGATACATACATACATACAAACGTAATACATATATACACATATATTACACACATACATACTATACACATTACTACATACATACGACATATATATTATGCAAGTGGGTTACTCAGTGATCTACTATCCTTGGTCAGTGGATTACTCATGCCCTCAGGAACCCTCAGAGGAAGTGGAACTGTCCATTTCTTCTTCTCTGTCAGTTTATTTCAGGGGTCTAGGGCCCTCTCACTGACTGAAGTCTTTATATGATCTTTGAGTTTCTGCAGCATTTCTGTAACACGAGCATCAGGTTTTTGAATCTCTGGTTTTCATAGGGTTTTGAGCATCTGAACTTGGGCCTAGTCCGTCTAAGTAGTCCCGGAGGTGGAAAGTCGCTCGGGTCTCTGCTGTTCAAGTGCTTCCCCCGTTGGGGTAGGATGTTATAATCCGGTTGGGGGACCCTGAAGGCGGTCTCAGGGGGCAGAGGCTGGGAACCCTCAAGTTCTTCCCCCATTGGAGTCCGGTGTTATAATCCGCTTGGGGGACACTGAATGGTCTTCCAGGCTGTGGCGGCTGGGAATCATTCAACTGATTCCCCTGCTGCACTCTGGGGTTGTAATCATCTCGGGGGACTCTGAAGGGGTTCCCAGGCCATGGAGGCTGGGAAATCGCTGGTGCATTGTCAGAGGGTAAAGTCCGATGAGGCTCTCTGTCCTCTCTAAACACTACCCAGTGAAGGGGCAGTGAAGGGACTCGGCAGTGGTGAGTCATGGTGAGCATCAGTCGAGCTGTATCCTTTGAGTGTTTCTCTCTCTCTCGAGAACTGTGGACAAGTCCGGAAGGCAAAGCAGGGAAATCTCGGGTGACCATTGATCTTAGGAAACAACCAAAGCTCGAGAGGGGCTGTCCTCGGGTTTGCAATAGGCAGTAGCGAGATCTGAATGGGGAAGTCTCGAGGTCTGCACGGGGCAGTCGCGAGGTCTGCACGGGGCAGTCTCAAGGTCTGCACGGGGCATTCGCGAGGACTGCACGGGGCAGTCGCCAGGTCTGCATGGGACAGTCGCCAGTTCTGCACGGGGAAGTTGCGAGGTCTGCACGGGGCAGTCGCCAGGTCTGCACGGGGCAGTTGCAAGGTCTGCACGGGGCAGTTGCAAGGTCTGAATGGGGCAGTCGCCAGGTCTGCACGGGGAAGTTGCGAGGTCTGCACGGGGCAGTTGCAAGGTCTGCACGGGGCAGTTGCGAGGTCTGAATGTGGCAGTCTCGAGGTCTGCAGGGGGCAGTCTCGAGGTCTGAATGGGGCAGTCACCAGATATGCACAGGGCAGTCTCGAGGTCTGCACGGGGCAGTTGCGAGGTCTGAATGTGGCAGTCGCCAGGTCTGCACTGGGCAGTCGCCAGGTCTGAATGGGGTAGTCGCCAGGTCTGCTCGGGGCAGTCGTGAGGTCTGCACGGACCAGCCAGGAGATGCCTCACTTGTCAGTTCTGCTTGTAGTAGCGGGGCGATCATCCAAGCTTTCTGAATGAGGAGGAACCATGTCGACTCTCTTCCTTTGAGTCCGGAGTGCTACCTGTTTTGTGCCCACTGTCAGGGGCGTGACAAGTGACTACTGAAGGAGCAACATGAATGGAAAGGGCAAAGGGTGCTTCGGAGACTGTGCTGTCAAGCGCCTCTTACACCAGCTTTGGTGCAGGGATGTGTCTTGGAGCCTCATAGCCGAGTGGGAAAGGCTGATCCAGACCCTTGCTCCTCAGAGACTGCAGGGACTAGAAAATCACTGGTGGACTGTGTTAGGGAATGAACATGTGATAGGATGTGAATAGAGCATAGAATGTGTGGGATTGATATTAGAATTCCATGTGAGTTCCAGGTTTTACTGTGACGCTTCTGCCTTGATGTCTCACTCACTATTTTTTTCATAAAACTTTTAATATTCATTCCGTGATGATATTTCTGAAATATTGAATATGATAAACAATGGAAAGTATTTTCTCTAGTCACATATATTGAAATTCTAAATGTCTCTTGACATCGTATGCAGTTGTCTGGCCAGGGGTCCTGGGATGCTTTCAATACTGGTAAGTTAATTGAACACAAACTGTTTGTGTTACAAGCTTTGCTTGTAAATAATTCTTTTGGTGACCTCCAATTAGATTGCACAAATGCCTCCTGCCGTTTACAGACATATCTACAACCACCCTTGCTTGGAGAAAGGAGTTAAGTGTTATGCCTTCTTTGAATGAAGAGGAAGATCTAAGGCTACACTCCTCAGAGAAACAAGAAATCAGATACTGTAGGAAGAAATATGCATCTAGGCAACAATAAATGTTCCAAGCTAACCTGTGCAGTAAAGTAGTGTATGGAAAATACCGGTCTTTTATTAGTAGTATTATTAAGCATTGTATTTGTTTATATATAAAATATTACCCCCTTTCCATAAACCCCAACTCCACATATTCCTCCTCTTTGTCTCTAAGAGACTGACTCCGCAAGCCCCATTTATTCTTTCCTCACCCTCTAGAATCACTCTTCTCTGGGACATCAAGCATCCAAAGGACCAAGTGCTTCCCCTTCCACTGGTGTGAGATGAGGCTGTCCTCAGCTACATATGTAGGGTACCAGACCATGTATAATCTATGGTTGGTGGTTAGGGCCATGGGAGCCCTGAGGGGTCTGGTTAATGGATATTGTTGTTAATTACAGTCTCCTTCAGCTCCCTCAGCCCTTCCCCTACATCGTCCATTGGGATCTCTAGGCTCAGTTCAATGGTTGGCTGTGAATATCTGCATCTGTGTCAGTCAGGTGCTGGCAGAGCCTCTCAGAGGACAGCCACACCAGACTCCTGTTTGCAAGCACATCTCAGCTTCAGCAACAGAGTCCGGTTTGGTGTCTGCAGATCTCCTGATGGCCTTTCCTTCAGCCTCTGCTCCATATTTACCCTGCATTTCAATAGACAGGGATAACTCTGATTTAATAAGAGATGGGTGAGTGGTCCCATCCTTACACTGTGGTCATGTCTATCTACTGCAGGGGGTGTCTGCAGGTTCATTCTGACTGTTGTTGTGTATGTTGGCCAATGTCATCAGTGTTAGGTCCAGGGAACCTGTCGCATCCCTAGTATCTGGGACATTCTAGAGGTTACACCGTCCTCCACTGTTCCTTCTTTCTATACTCATTCTCCTGGTCCTCTGTGCTTCTCTCCTGTCTCTTCCCACATCTGATCCTGCTCTCCTGTATTTCCATTTCACTCCCCTCTCCCACACTCGGTCCTTCCTCCATGTGCCTCCCATGATGATTTTCTTCCCCCTTCTAATTGGGATTGAAGCCGTCCCTCTTTGTCCTTTCTTGTTGAGCTGCAGAGTGTATATGAGTTTATTGTGTATATTCTGAGCTCTTGGGCTAATTTCCACTTACCAGTAAGTGCATGCAATGTATGTGCGTTTATTTGTGTTTGTGTTATTTCACTCAGGATGTTATTTTCTAGTTTGATCCATTTGCCTATGAATTTCATGAAGTCATTCCATTTAAGAGCTGAATACCACACCATTGTGTAAATGGACCCTATTATATGAATCTCTGTCTCTTTTGAGGGACATCTGGGTTCTTTCCAGCTTCTGTCTGTTATAAATAAGGGTGCTATGAACATAGAGGAGCACGTGTCCTTGTTGTAGGTTGCAGCAAGTTTTGGGTATGTGCCATCGAATGGTACAGCCGGGTCCTCAGGTAGTAAATACTATGTTCAATTCTCTGAGGACCCTCCAGCCTGGTTTGCAGAGTGGTTTTAAGAGCTTACAATTTCAACAGTGACAGAGTGTTCCTTTCTCTCCACACCTTTGCCAGAGTCTGTTGTCACCTGACTTTTTATCTTAGCCATTCTGACTGGTATGAGGTAGGATCTCAGGACTGTTTTGATTTGAATTTCCCTTATGACTAAGGATGCTGAACATTTCTTTAGGTGCTTCTCAGCCATTCAGTATTCATCAGCTGAGAATTTTTGTTTAGAACTGTAGCCCACTATTAAATAGTGTTATTTGAATCTCTGGAGGATAGCTTATCAAGTTTTTTGTATATATTGGATATTAGCGCTCCATCGGATATAGGATTGGTAAAGATCTATTCCCAATCTCTTAGTTGCTGCATGGAAATAATGACAGTGTCCTTTGCCTTACAGAAACTTTGAAATTTTATGAAGTTCCATTTGTCGATTCTTGATCTTAGAGGAAAAGCCTTTGGTGTTCTATTCAGGTAATTTTCCCAAGTAACAATGTGTTCAAGGCTTTTCCCTGCTTTTTCATCATTTAGTTTCAGTGTATCTGGTGTTATGTGTCAGTGTTTAATCCACTTTTACTTGAGCTTTGTTCAAGGAGATAGGAATGGATTTATTTGCATTCTTCTACATTCTGCCCTTCAGGTGAAACAGCACAATTTTTTAAAAAAATGCTATCTTTTTATCCACTGGATGGTTTTAGATTCTTTATCAATTTTCAAGTGGCCATAGCTGTGTGGGTTCATTTCTGCGTCTTCAATTCTATTCCATTGATCTACCTGCCTGTCTCAATACCAATACAATACAGTTTTTCATCACCATTGCTCTGTAATACAACTTGAGCTCAGGGATGGTGATTTCCCCAAAATGCTTTTATTTTTCAGAATAGTTTTCTCTATCCTGGGATTTATTTTATTCCAAATAAATTTGCAAACTGCCATTTCTATGTCTGTGAAGAATTGATTCAGAATATTGAAGGGGATTGTATTGAATCTGTAGATTGCTTTTGGCAAAATAGCCATTTTTACAGTATTGATCCTGCCAATACACGAACATAGGAGATCTTTCTAATTTCTGAGATCTTCAATTTATTTCTTCAGAGACATGTGTTCTTGTCATATATATCTTCCACTTGCTTGGTTAGAGTCACACTGAGGTATTTTATATGGTTTTTGACTATTGTCAAGTGTGTCATTTCCGTAATTTCTTTCTCAGCCTGTTTCTCTTTTGATCAGAGGAAGGCTACTGATTTGTTTGAATCAATTTTATACTCTGCCACTTTGCTAAAGTTGTTTATCAGGCTTAAAAGTTCATTAGTGGAATTTGTGGGGTCAGATCATCTGCATATAGTGACATTTTGAATACTTCCTTAGCAATATGTATCCCTTTACCTCCATTTGTTTTCTAACTACTCTGGCAAGGACTTCGAACACTATATTAAAAAGATAGGGAGAGAGTGGGTGTCCTTGTCTAGTTCCTGATTTTAGTGGGATTGAATTAAACTTCTCTCCATTTAGTCTGATGTTGGCTACTGGTTTGCTGTATATTGCGTTTACTGTTCTTCAGTATGGTCCTTGAATTTCTGATATTTCCATGACTTTTAACATGAAGGGGCAGGTTCTGTAAAATGCTTTCTCAGCATCTAATGAGATGATTGCTTGTTTTGTTTTCATTGAATTTGTTTTTATAGTGAGATTAGTTTGATTAGTGATCAGGTTCTGTATACTGAACCATCCCTGTATCTCCAGGATGAAGCCTACTTGACCATGATGGATCATTGTTTTGATGTGTTCTTGGATTGGGCTTGCAAGAAATTTACTGAGAATTTTTGCAGGGAAATTCATGAATAAATTGGTCTGAAATTCTCTTTCTTTGTTGGGTCTTTGTTTGTTTTAGTTATAAGCATAACTGTGGCGTCAGAGAAGGAACTGTGTAGTGTTCCTTCTATTTCTAGTTTGTGGAATAGTTTGGAGAATATTGGTATTAGGTATTCTATGAACGTCTGAGAGAATTCTGTACTAAACCTTTCTGGTACTGGGATCTTTGGTTGGGAGACATTTAATGACTGCTTCTACTACTTTACGAGTTATGGGAGTATTTAGATGGTTTATCTGATCATGATTCAACTTTGGTACCTTGTATCTGTCTAGAAAATTATCCATTTATCCCTAACTTTCCCGTTTTGTTAAGTGTAGGCTTTTATAGTAGGATCTGATAATTTTTTGAGTTTCCTAATTTCTATGGTTATATCTCTATTTCACTTCTGATTTTGTTATTTTTTATTTGAATATAAAGGATTTACCTATTTCTGGATTTTTCAAAGAGCCAGCTAGTGGTTTTGTTGATTCTTTATATAATTCCTTTTGTTTCTACTTGGTTGATTTCAGTCCGGAGTTTGATTATTTCCTGCTGTCTAGTCCTCTTGGTGTATTTGGATTTTTATTGTTTCTGAGATTTCAGGTGTTCTGTCAAACTGCTAGTGTATCATAGCGCCTGTTTCTCTGTGGAGGCTCTCAGAGCTATGAGCTTTCCTCTTAGCATTGCTTTTTTTGTTCCCAAGTTATGCCTTCATTTTCATTAAATTCTAAAAAGTCTTTAATTTTTTTCTTTATTACTTCGCTGAACAAGTTCTCATTGAGTAAATCACTCCTCAGCTACCATATATATATATGGGTCTTTGGTTGTTCTTGTTGTTACTCAAGACCATTCTTAGTCTGTAGTGATCTCATAGGATGCATATGATTAATTCAATCTTCTTGTATCTGTTGAGGCCTGTTTGTGATGGATCATATTATCAGTTTTGGAGAAGGTACGATGTGAGACTGAGAAGAAAGTGTCAGGAGCCATAACAGGACAAGCTAATAACTAGCATGTGATCATCCTGAGATGGACAGCCTTGGATTATTTTATAATCCACAACTGGTTCACCCTTATTAAGAAAGGCTGTGAGGGATTCATTTTGGGAAAGTTTCCTACTATTGAAATGATATTCCTGTTGTTATTATTAGCATATATAACAATCATTGAGTAAGACCACACCCCTTTGGAGCAGATGTCTGCAGGCCTACGAAGTTCTACTGTCCCGTAGTGATGCTATACAGACAAATAGATGAATCTTTAGTCTTAATAATGATCCTACAATAATTCCTAAAATTATATCAATGGGTATTAAGCTCTTTTATAGTGGGACTGCTATAAGCCTCTTTCTATTAGTCAGAATTGCAGTGACAACCCCGACAGTCTCCCACGTATCACCAGTTAATTGTTCTGAGATAGTAAACAGCCTTTCTCCTACTCAGAACACATTCCAAGAGGTTGCAAAACAGTCATCAAGAGTCATAAAAAGAGAACAAATGATTTGTTACAGGTGCAAGGACGGATGATAAGATACTGACTGGGTTTGTCTGTAAATACCTTCTCTATCAACTATGGTTTTAGCTTTCGTGAACCTGAAGAGCTGACCCTGGTGATGAATATTTAGCCAGATAATTACTCCTGATGGATATTCATGTAAACATTCTCAGTTGTAAATTATATTTCAATTTATGCGTTGATCTTTCATATGAACTTGTGATGAACATAGTAACACGGGATCATGTATTCTGAAATATGTTTCAGCGCTGAGGAGAAAGAGAAGACACACAGAAGGACTGAGGGAGAAGGACTGAACGGGAAGGACAGAGACAGATGGACTGAGCTGGAGAGGGGCTGACCTGAAAAGTCCGGTTTGAGCTAAGGAGAACTGAGCTTAGTAGAACTGAACCAAAAAGATCTCGGCTGAGCAGAAATGTATAGAGGAATAACTTAGAGACTATATAGGTAACATGAGAGAGCAATCTGCACAGGAGAAGAGGAAAAGAGAAGAAGCTGGAAAGAACAGAAGGTGCAGGCAGGTTTCTCCTTACCGTGGGACAGAACAGGTCATTTTTTAATTCTCTTTTTATTAACTTGAGTATTTCTTATTTACATTTCGAGTGTTATTCCCTTTCCCGGTTTATGGGCCAACATCCCCCTAAACCCCTCCCCCTCTTTATGGATGTTCCCTCCCCATCCTCCCCACATTGCTGCCCTCCCCCCAAAAATCACGTTCACTGTGGGTTCAGTCTTGGCAGGACCAAGGGCATTTGATTACATAATGCAATATTCTGTCATTTGTTTTTCATTTAACAATGTGTCTTGAATAGATGTGCATGAGGAATCTTCATGGAATATCATGCATTTAATAAATGGTAGTATACTCATGTGTTTAAATAATAACCTAATTGTGCCTTTCAGATTATTTTCATTTTCATTAGCTAAAGTTCGCTACAGAAAACCTGCATGGACACTGACTCAGGCACAGTACTCAATGGTGATTATTTACATTATATTTTGTATAAATTACAAAACACATTATTGGAATGATATCAAGGCTCTTAAGTAATGTAATACTTGTATAAATATTGCCAAATTTCCATCTCAGAAGACTATAATAAATATATATTGCCATCAATTTTATATGAGAACCCATACTATGCCATTCAAAATTAAATGATACACATATTTTAAAAAGGTATCAGTCTCTGACTTCTGTCAGTTCTTTAATTAGGGGAAGGATTGAAGAAGTTGAAGGGTACGTCAACCTCTATAGGAAGACCAACAGTCTCAACTAATCCGGATCGCTGAGATCTCCCAGACACTGAGCCACCAACCAGGCAGCATACACAAGCTGGTGTGATGCCCTGACACATGTATAGCAGAGGACGGCCTGGTCTGGCCTAATCCTTGAGAGACTTGAGGTCCCAGGGGTTATGGTGCCTGGCAGGGTCTGGGGAACATCCTCCTCGAGTCAGGGGAGGAAGAGGAGGAATGGGATGAGGAACTGTGGGAGGGGACCAGGAGAGTGTACAATGGAAGGAATGTAAATAAATAAAATAATTTATAAATAGTTTCACTCATAAATCATATGCTAGATTCTTTTTAACATCTACATTGCAATTCGGTCGTGAAGTTTAGCGTTTTTGCTTACTGAACTGTGTAAACATTAATACTTAATTTACTCTTCATACTATTTGTGATTTTTTCCAGTCTTATTACTTTGCATCAATTATGTTTGCATATGTAGAAGGCTTACTATTCATAATTTGTGCAGAAAATACATTCATAAATCTTTTTATTTTAATGACCTGTTATGTGTGAACCTCTATGTATAGATTTGTTCACATGGACACAGGCACCTGGGGAGACCAGGAGATGTCAGATCCCCTGGAGCTGCTTTTACAGCTGGTTGCAAGTGGCTTCATGGATGTTGGAAAGTGAACGTGTTTGCTCTAAAGAGCAGTAAGTGTTCTTAACCACTAAGCTAATACTACAATACTTATTCCATAATAAACTCAACCTATTTAAATTTTCTCGTGTATTTCAGTGTATCTTTAAACTTGAGACATCTTGCCACATTCTAGGTGCTGAGACCACATTCAGGCATTTTTTCCAGTTTTCTTTTCTTTATCATCATAAAATGTGTTGGATTGAACATGTTAATATTATGCAGTAAATGCTCCAAATGTTTACTTATAGAACCTTGGGTTAGTGTCTGTTTCTTTCCTCTGCAATAACTATATTAATTTTACAGTTTGCAGGTCTCTCTTTCTTTACACAATCCATATGATGTGTTTTTGCTTTCATATAGAATGAAGTAAAAACCTTTTAGTTTTTCTTTGAATAGTTAATGTGATAAGAAAATGTGTTGAATTTCCTATTTTAAGGCCAAAACATTATTTCTTTAAAATGTTCCTTGAGTTTTGTTTTTACTTTTTCTTATTATTATTGTTCTCATTAGTCTCATTATTAATATTCTGTGTAAGCATTTATGTGTTCTGGTCATGTAGTGAATATAGAATTCTACCAAACATATATGTTTAGGTATCAAATTTAGGTTCTTGGTTTTTCATGGCATGAAGTTTTATTTGCTAAACCACCTCACTGGAACAGACTATAACACTTTAAGGTGACATTTTGCTCCAGGCTGCTTTTATATATACAATGTTTTCATCATTTGGGTTTTAATAAATATTTTTGATTATTCTAATATATTTTATTTTCCATGTCCACTTGGTAACTCTACTATGCTTATTTTAATATTTAATTAATAATTTAGTCATAATTGTTATGCATTTGATATCAAACTAATATGAAATTATCTTAGATACAATTGAATACACCCAATTAGTTACCTATAGCATGAAGCTTGGTACATAATTTTGTTCATTATTACTATGCATTTGCATAAAACAGAGAATATTCAATTGTCCTAATCCTGATGCCAATTTTATGCAGCATGACAGCTACCAACTACATGTGACTTTTAATCACTTAAAAGGAGTTAGGATTATATTGTTAAATCATATTTCCACAACATCAAGTAAATAGATTTTATTTTGCTTCAATTAAACATGCTATAGCAGGAAAAAGTTTAATTCATTTTGTTACGTTAAGACCAAATATAACTTTTCCATTCTCCTGCCTATAAAAAAGTCACCATTCTTATACAGGAAGATGTGCCAGTCACAGGTCATATTTCTAGTATAACCTGTAATTACAATCATCATTCTCATCAGTTTCAAGTGTTGTTCACCTCATGCCTGTAAAACACAATGATCAACATGGCAGGATAACCATAAGGGCAGTGCAGTGGCATAAATAGCTTGGTGATAGCCAACAGGTCTCTAATTTTGCTTAAGTCCTGTTCAATGAACATGGATGGTCCTGGTAATTTAGCCACATTGAGGCTATTGAAGCTGTGGTTATGGGGGAGAATGTACAGCCCCTTACTTACTTAAGCCAGTATCATACCTAACAACAATCAAAGCCATGAGTCCTTATATACAGAATTAATTACAGTCTCTGCAACAAACATCACAGTGAAAATCCCAGCAATAAAAAATGCAGGATAGAAATTTCAAGTCCAGTCTCAGTGGTTCTATCTACAAAACGTCACTTGATTCAAGGCTGAGGAACATTACAGAAGAGGGGCAAGGAGATTGTAAGAGACTAAAGTTTACTATGAGATGGTGTCTCAAAGGAGCACCAGAAATTACACTCATAACGTCTCACTAACACGACTGCCTAAACAACAGCTGAGGACGACAGGGAATGGGGAGAATGGAAGTTTAGTTTTCTCTCTGTTTCAATTCCCTCCTCTTCCTTTTCTTCTTCTTCTTCTTCTTCTTCTTCTTCTTCTTCTTCTTCTTCTTCTTCTTCTTCTTCTTCTTCTTCTTCTTCCTCTTCCTCTTCCTCTTCCTCTTCCTCTTCCTCTTCCTCTTCTTAATCCTTTTTTTCTTCTTCCTCCCCTCCTCCTCCTCCTCTTCCTTCTTCTTCTTCTTCTTCTTCTTCTTCTTCTTCTTCTTCTTCTTCTTCTTCTTCTTCTTCTTCTTCTTCTTCTTCTTCTTCTTCTTTTTCTTCTCTCTCTCTCTCTCTCTCTCTCTCTCTCTCTCTCTCTTTCTGAATCTCTCTGTCTCATTGTTGGGTATTTCCTCTTTACATTTCGAATGTTATTCCCTTTTCCAATTTTCCAGTCCATAAGCCCCTTAACCCTTCCCCCTACCCTTTTATAAGGGAGTTCAAATCACCACATGGCCACCCCACCCCTCCCCACATTCCCCTACACTGGGAGACAAACATGTCAGTAAAAATTGTTTCTCATTCTATTGTTTCCAGCAAGGCCATCCTTTGCTCCATGCAGTAGGAACCATGAGTCCATCCATGTACAGTCTTTCTGTTGTGGTTTGGTCCCTGGACGCTCTGGGTGGTTGACATTGTTATTATTATGGGGTTGCAAATCCCTTCAGCTCTTTCAATCCTTTCTCTAATTCCTCCAACTGGGGTCTGGTTCTTGATTCAGTGGTTTGCTGATGGCATTTGCTCTGTATTCAACATACTCGGGCTGTGTCTCTCAGGAGGGATCAATATCCAGTCATTGTCAGCCTGCACTTCTTAGCTTCATCCATCTTATCTAGTTTTGGTGTCTGTATATGTCTGGGCTACATGTGGTCCAGGCTCTGGACGGCAGTTCCTTCAGTCTCTGCTATAAAGTTTGCCTCCTTATCCCCTCCTGTGGGTATTTTTGTTCCCCTTTTAAAGAAGGAGTGAAGCATCTGCATTTCGGTCATCCTTCCTGAGTTTCATGTGGTCTGTGTATTGCATGATGGGTAATTCAAGCTTTTTGGCTAATATCTGCTTATCAATGAATGCGTATCAAGTGTGTTTTTCTGTGATTGAGTAACCTCACTCAGGATGATATTTTCTACTTCATTCCATTTGCCTAGAAATTCATGAAGTCATTGTTTTTACAGCTGAGTAATATTCCATAGTGTAGATGGACCTCATTTCTGTATCCATTCCTCTGTTGAAGGGCATCTGGGTTCTTTCCAGCTCCTGACTATTTTAAATAAGGCTGCTATGAACACAGTCAAATATATCTCTTGGTTGTATGTTGGACCATATTTTGGGTATATGCACAAGAGAGGTAGAGCTGGGTCCTCAGGCCATGGAATGTCCAATTTTCTGAGGAAACTCCAGACTGATTTCCAGAATGGTTTACAGTCTGCAATCCTATCAACAATGGAGGAGTGTTCCTCTTTCTCCACATCCTCGCCAGCATCTGCTGTCACCTAAGATTTATATCTTAGCCATTATCACTGGTGTGAGGTGGAATCTCAGATTTATTTTGATTTGAATTTCCCTGATGACTAAGGATGTTGAACATTTATTTAGGTGTTTTTTGGCCATTTGAGAACCTTCAGCTGAGAATGTTTTGTAACTCACTGTACCCAATTTTATTAGTATATTTTTTGCTTTATAGAATCTAACTTCTTTAGTTCTTTGTATATTTTGGATATTACCCACTATCAGATATAAGATTGGTAAAAAGGTTTTCCCAATGTGTTGGTTGTAGTTTTGCCCTAATGACGGTGTCTTTTGCCTTACAGAACGTTGCTGTTTTATGAGGTCCTATTTCTCAATTCTTCATCTTAGAGCATAAGTCATTGATGTTTTGTTCAGGAAATTTTCTCCAGAGCCCATGTATTCAAGACTCTTCCCCGCCTTTTCTTCTATAAGCTTGAGTGTATCTGGTTTGATGTGTAGGTCCTTGATTCACTTGTACTTAAGCTTTGTTCATGGTCATAAAAATGGTATAATTTGCATTCATCTACATGCTGACTTCCTGTTGAACCAGCACTAGTTTTGGAAAATGCTATGCTTCTTCATTTGGATGGTTTTATCTCCATTGCCAAATATCAAATGATAGGTGTGTGGGTTCATTTCTAGGTCCTCAACTCTATTCCACTCTCTATCTCTCTGTCTCTCTACAAATATCATGCAGTTTTTATCACTATTGCTCTGTAATACTCTTGAGATCAGGGGTGATGATTCCCCCAGAAGTTCTTTTATTGTTGAGGATAGTTTTAGCTATCCTGGCTTTTTCTTATTCCAAATGAATTTGCAAATTGCTCTTTCTATCTCTATTAAAGAAGTGAGTAGGAATTTTGATGGATATTGCATTGAATGTGCACATTGCTTTTGGCAAAATGGTCATCTTGACTATATTAATCCTGTCAATACATGAGCTTGGAAGCTCTTTCTATCTTCTGAGATCTTACTCAATTTCTTTCATCAGATACTTGACCTTCTTGTCATACAGATCATTCACCTGCTTGGTTAATCTCACACCAAGATATTTTATATTATTTGGGACTATTGTGAAGTGTGTGATTTCATTATTTTCTTTCTCAGCCTGTTTATCCATTTATGAGAGGAAGGCTCCTTGTATGTTTGAGTTAATTTTATACCCTGACACTTTTCTGAAGTTGTTTATCAGGTTAAGAAGTTCTCTGGTGGAACTTTTGGGGTTACTTATATACTATCATATCATCTGCAAATAGTGATATTTTGATATCTTCCCCTTCCAATTTGGATCCTTTGACCCCCTTTTACTGTCTGGTTTCTCTGGCTATCACATGGAGTCCTGTTTTGAATAAGTAGGGAAAGAGTTGGGCAGCCTTGTCTAGTGCCTGATTTTAGTGGGGTTGCTTCAAGTTTCTTTCCATTAAGTTTAATGTTAGCTACTGGTTTGCTGTATATTTCTTACACTATGTTTTGATATGAGCCTTCAATTTGTGATTTTTCCAGGACTTTTATCCACAAGGGTTGTTGAATTTTGTCAAATGCTTTCTCACCATCTAATGAAATGACCTTGTGTTCCTTATCTTTGAGTTTGTTTACATGATGGATTTCATTTATGAATTTTCCTATATTAAACCATCCTTCCATCCCTGGGTTCAAGTCTACTTGATCATGATGGATGATTTTTTGATGTGTTCTTAGTTTCTGTTTGCAAGAATTTTATTGATTATTTTTTCGTCAATATTCATAAGGGAAATTGGTCTGAAATTCTCTTTCTGTGCTGAGTCTTTGTGTGGGTTAGGTATAAGAGTAATTGTGGACTCATATAAGGAATGCGCTAGTGCTCCGTCTCTCCAATTTTGTGGAAGAGTTTTGACAATATTAGTATGAGATCTTCTAAGAAGGTCTGATAGAATTCTGCACTGAACCCATCTCGACCTGGACTCTATTTGGTTGGGAGTCTTTTAATATCTGCTTCTATTTCCTTAGTAGTTATGGGGTTGTTTAGATAGTTTATTTGTTCCTGATTTAACTTTGCTACCTGTTATCTGTCTACAAAATTGTCCATTTCCTCCACGTTTTGCAGTTTTGTTGAATATAGGCTTTTATAGCACAAGCTGATGATTTTTTTTAATTTCTTCAGATTCTGTTGTTATGTCTCCCTTTTCATTTCTGATTTTTGTAATTTGGATACCGTCTCTCTGACCTCTGGTTAGTTTGGCTAAGGGTTTATCTATCTTATTGTTTTTCTCAAAGAAACAGCTCCTGGTTTTATTGATTCTTTGTATCGTCCTTTTCATTTCTACTTCATTGATTTCAGCTCTGAGTTGGATCATTTCCTGCATTCTATCCCCCTTGGGTTTACTTAGTTCTTTTTGTTCTAGAGCTTTTACATGTGCTATCAAGCTCCTGACACATGCTCTCTCCTGTTTCATTTGCAAGCACTCAGAGCTATAAGTTTTCCTCTTAGCTCTGTTTCCTTGTGTCACATATGTTTGGGAATGTTTATCTTCATTTTCATTAAGTTCTAAGACGTCTTTAATTTCTTTATTTCTTTCTTCACCAAGTTGTCATGGAGTAAAGCATTTTTCATCTTCCATGTATATGAGGGCTTTCTGTCATTATTGTTATTGTTGAAGACCAGACTTAGTGTGTGGTGATCTGAGAGAATGCATGGAATCATTTCTATCTTCCTGTATCTGTTAAGGTCTGTTGAGGGATCGATTATGTGGTCAATTTTGAAGAAGGTTCCCGAGATCATGAGAAGAATGTATATCCTTATTTTTTAGAATGGAATGTTCTATAAATATCTGCTAAATCCATCTGGTTCATAACTTCTATTGCTGTCTCTACATCTCTGTTTAATTTCTGTTTCCAATATCTCTCCAGTGATGAGGGTGGGGTGTTGAAATCTCCTACTATTATCATGTCATGTGCAAGGTGAGCTTTTAGGTGTAGTAATGTTTCTTTTATGAAACCTCAGGATTTCTGGTGAATCATTTTTATTGCACAAATTCAAATGTTAATATAACATTCTGGTTCTTGAGTTGATATTCTGGAAATTTAACTGGGAGAGGCAAAGCCTCACTCTCTAACTAGAGAACTACGTATACAAATACAGAAAATACTAATGAAAAGGAAGTTGCTTTAAAAATATTTCAAATTTAAAATATAGTCATTTTCTGTGCTGACTGTGGGAAGGTTGTTTATTTGTTTTTGTTTGTTTGTTTGTTTTATTTACTGTGGAGAAATATTTGCAGTAGACCAAATAAGTGTGAAATGCATCACAATAGAATCCTATGCATTCCAGCATTTTTTCTACAAAGCAGAGTCCACTGAATGGTCACGTACGTACAACAGCACTCATGCTTCATAATTGTCAGAGCTTTAAGTCTACTCTATGTTTCCTACACTTAGATTTTTATAACTTTTGCATGTATGGGTCAGATCAAATCTGATAGATCTAATATGCTGATATCCCTGACTATATCCCCTGCCCCCATGAGAAAACTATGTATTGTTTATCTTTTTTTGTTCTTGTTGTTTTGGGGAGCTGTGTTTTTCATTATCCCCAATAGAAAATTAATCTAGTGATCAATTAGTGAATAGATACAAAAATTATGTATTATGGAGGGAAATTCCCCAAAATAGAGTGTACACAAAGGTAAATCTAAAATGTTTGTGTGTAGACATGCACACATGCTCATGACCCACGTAGCTGACAAGCATTCCACACACAATCAACTTAAGTGATTTGGGAAATTAACTTATTCACACAGAAGAAAATTTATGGGGAATACATTTTTTCTTAGCCGTGTTTATAAGTGGCCAAATGGTGAAGCAGGATGTAAACAAATACTGTTATCCTTGATTGTTGTTTATAATAACATTTTAATTCATGTACAATCTCTATGTGCTCTTTCTCTATTGGGTTTCTTTGTGTCTCTGTCTCTGCATGAATATATAGGCACACATGTGTATGTGGCATACAAGTGTGTGTGTGTGTGTGTGTGTGTGTGCGTGCGTGTGTGTCTGTGTGTGCAAGTGGGTGTGTGTCCTACATGGTATTTATGAACATAGGTAACATGTTTATTTATTTATAATTTGGAAACACTGAAACCCACATTTGATTTGTGGATCAACCATGTGCTGATCTACTCATATACCTTGACATTTCATTATATCAAGCGAATAGAGAGAGAGCCTAAGAGGCTGTTGATATCTCGTTCTCTACTCTTGTCGGGAAAAAGTGGTGTATCATTTGGCAAGAAAACCCAAACTTCAGCAAAGATAAATACACCCCACAAAACAGGAAAGGTTATGTCATTTGAAGGGAAAAGTTATCAGACTGGGAGAAAAATGAGTTTGCCACGTTCCAATATTTGAGGGACATGAGACTGAACTTCAGAAGGTATAATGGGAAGGGACAGGCAGAATCCCCAAGGATCCAAAGTAAGCTAAACCCTGGAGCTTCTCATTACACGATAGCTCAGAGATTTGTGAGGATGGTGAACATAATGATAAGAACTTTGCAGTCCATATTCAGTCTCCATATAAGGCTACAATGTGAACAAGATGAGAAGGAGTCACCACCACAGAGCTAACAGCTACATTAGCAGTCACAGTGTGAAAAACAGAGTGTAACTGTAGACAGAAGAGAAGGATGATATTTGAAATCAGACAAGGCTGTGCTGGAACTGAACAGTTTTCCATGTAAGTAACCAAGCAAGCACACAGCAGGTGCCATATGCAAAAGTGTGCAAAGAGGAATGAACTGTGTAGATACTATGTGTACAGAAATACAGGTAGTTTGGTGGAATTCTAAGATGTTGAGATGAGAGGATAGGAAGGAATTTCTATCAAGCCAGGCACCATGTCTTGCTCTTAGAATACTCACATTCAAGAGACTGAGGGAGAGAAATTAGGAATTTCACACTAGCCTGGACTACATATCCAGACAATACATCTTTTATTTTTTTTTCTTTATTTAAATCAATAGTCTGAATTATAGAATATCAAGAACAATATTAAAAAAACAGACTTTTAATGCCTATGCTGTGATATGTCTGCTAAGAAAACGTATTCTATAAAGAGACAATAATTATTAAGTTACAAATACCAGCTGCCACATTGAAGGTTCTGGCATGAAGGGGTCTGGTGTTGTTTGGTTGATCCTTCTTCACTTTCATGGCTCACTGTACACATCTTAAAAATCTTCTCTGACGACCTCGTTACTGGGCAGACATCGAGATGTGCCTTGCCTTTAAGTCTATGTATTAAAACCAGTAATCATTTATTTATCAAACGATTATTTGATTTTACTTTATCTTCAAAAATAATGAGTCTTGAGGAAATGATGCGTTTATTGTGTGGGTTTGAATATTCATAATAGCAATCAGAGGATAATCGGGGCCCAACACACACACAGGGTGGTTGGAGAGACTATACCTGTGTCATCAGGAAAGCATAGAGATGAGTAGATTGATCAGTTTTTCTGTATAAAATTGATAACTAGTTAATGATAAGAATGGGTAAAAATCGAGATACACTCAAGGTTTCCTTTTCCTTCGTTTGAATGATTGCTTATACAGCATGTGAAACTGAACTTAAACCCAAGGTAAACCTTCTGCCTGAGCTTCATTAGTGACAGGATTACATGTTTCCATCTTCTATTGTATGTATTTGGACACTTGGCTCAATGTTTAGCACACTTTGAAAAATCCCCTGGTGATAAGAGAGAAAGTATTAGCTATGAAATTATGTGAGAAAAATCTTTTCTAAGCTTTGATTTTTGTGACTGCAGACAAAGACTTTGACTCTGATGTAACTGAGCCTCTAAAATACTAAAAATTTAATATCGCTCATCTGCAAGAATCCTACTAATGGCTTACTGCTCTGTCTTTCTGGAGATGAGTGTCGAGTGTGTCAATTGCTCTTTGTGGCAGGAAAGGGGCTTGTCTGTCAAATGCTTTGCAATTGCCAAGAACTGTGAGGTCCCTGGAGAATGCTCCCTCTGTTCACCCTCATCCTGCTCTCATAGTCTTTGCTATCTGCACCCGTCCATCTCTACACACCCCCATGTACTTCTTTCTGGGGAACTTATGTATCCTGGAAATTGGTCACACTGGCTCTGTCACACCCAAGATATGGAGAGCCGTGTAAGTGAGATCTGAGGAATCTCTCAGGAGGGATGTGCCCCACAGATGTTGTTCTTCACACTTTTTGGTATAATTGAGTGTTTCCTATTGGCAGTCATGGCCTTTGGCCACCGTATGGCCCCGCTTCACAATGCAACCCAAATGATTCGTGAGGTATGCGCCCATTTGGCAATTGTTTCATGGGGAATAGGATGCCTTGTAGGGTTGGGACAAAACTACTTGAGGCCCAAATCTAACCACCCACAAGGAGTTGATAAATTCTTGGTCATCTTCCATACCACAGTGACATCCATGCTGAACCCCATCATCTATAGCTTAAGGATCCAAGAAGTCAAGGCAGCACTGAGAACAACTCTGGGTCGGAAGAAAGTTCTGATAATAAATACGTAATTAAGGATCCCAAAGTGCTCTTTCAAAAAGGTGCAAAGTCTGTGAAAGAAAGAAAACAAAAAAAAACCCTGTGATCTTTCTTGCTGTCTTGAAACAAACTTTAAGAAACATAACTTTGTTTTAGTGTATTCCCTTTATTCCCCACCATGTTTAATTGCAAACAATTGTAAAGTTTGCTTGCTACTAAATTACTTTAGTAGATCAGTCCTGTACTTAAGCAGTTTCATCTGGGCCGAGTTTAAATCACATGCTAATGTCTCAGGGTCTTGAAAATTCTCTGTGTCCATTCTTATCCAATCCAGAAATTCTTTGTAAATGATCTCGGCTCGTTATGCTACAATTCCATATCCCTCAGTACATGTAAATTCATTGCATTGAACTGGAACTGCTAAGTAGTCCTCAGGACAGTGAATTGCTAACCTCTGCTTTGTGTACCATTTGATCAGTCCATACGTCAGTTCTGGGCACCCAGGGCCTATGATTTTGGAACAGGAGTCGTCTTTCCTCCACTGTTTGATTTCTATAGGGTGGTGGAAAAGAATTTCAGCCAGGTGGTTCTCAACATCAATATCATAGTTTCAGATAAACACACACACACACACACACACACACACACACACACACACACGCACACACGCACACACACGTACAAACACACGTACAAACACACACGCACACACACATATGCACACACACATGCACACACACACACAAGTATGCATGCACACATATTACAGGAATTGAAGTCGGTTTACAAGTGACAGAATACAAATATAAAAGTCAGCTAGTGTCAGATAATTAGATTCAGGTTGCTATTCAACAAGAAAATAAAATAACATAAAATTATAATATTGACTCTTTATGAGTATAATGAAACACAAATAAAATTCCATTTTAGTGTGCTAAAAATATGCAAGACATTAAAAAAATTACCATAACACTAAAACTACAGTAATGTTTTAGGCATGAGTCACCTAAACAGAAAGACAATAATTATATTCTCCTCAGACTCATTGTTCTGAGTCTACTTACAAGCAGTAAGGACCACTCAGGTCAAAATGTTGGTAAAAAAAAAATGACCGAGATGCTGAAAACAAATACTAAAATTTTGAAGAGACACATAGTTTTTATATAGGCTTTAAGTAATTTTCCTATTACTTCTATTACTTTAAAAGAAAATACAAAAGAAAAATACATTAAAATATTTTAACTACGAAAGGAAAATAATTTAAAATGATTTCATTGCTCTGTAATTGGGTGTTGTTAAGATGACAGGCCTCCTCCTAATGTTTAACTGCGATAATCAAAGCAAGAAACACTTTTAGGTATCTGTGTCAAGTACATATAATCTCAACCTAAAAGAGAAAAAACACTGAGTAAATCCAAATTCAGAGATATTCTAGCAAAGTAATTATTAATCTTCAAAGGTGTAATCACAGAAGATAAAAATAGTAATGAGTTATCACAGAATAGAATGACGTAAGACATGCAATAACTAAATGTCAACTGGATTTCTGGATTGGATACGGGCATAGTAAGTGTACAGTTCTAGAAACATTGTTGTTATTATTTGGTCAACCTACTATGTAACATTTTTGTAACTTTTTTTCAATTTTCTGATTTTTGAGAATTAGTCATTAGATTGATTAAAGTATATAAAATTCAGGAATTAATTTAAGATATAAAACCATACTGTTTCCTATCAATTAAATCTGATATTCTTGTATAGTTTGAATTCTGCTTTATTTTTTGTATTTAATTATTTTACTAATTTATTTATGTCTCAAATGCTGTCCTCCTTCTTTTTTCCCCCACAGAGTCCCTTACTCCAAACACCATCCCTTTCTAGTATCTTCTTTCAAAAAGTCAAAACAACAGTAGTTATAAGGCATGTTCAGTCCCTGAATACCTGTTCATTTGGCCGTGCATTTGAAAATGGACAACATTGATAGTGCAGACATCAGGAAATAGTTTCAAAAATGATCTTCAAAAATTAAATATTTTCCAGTTATCAGCA
The DNA here is from genome assembly GCF_036323735.1 of Rattus norvegicus. Lineage (NCBI taxonomy): Eukaryota > Metazoa > Chordata > Mammalia > Rodentia > Muridae > Rattus > Rattus norvegicus. Next base: position 13,766,516 of record NC_086021.1, on the reverse strand, counting down.
ATCAGCTATCAGCTTGACAAAACTGGAGGAATCCGAGAACAAAAATAAACTTGAAATGTACATAGAGAAAATTGATCAGACAAGAAGGAAAACAGATGGCAAACTTCCTGGATTCAACACAGGAGGGCCTACATTCCTGTAGTGTATTCTGCATGAGTTTATAGAGTTTATGGGCTAATACCTGGAAATGACCTCCTACAAAAACCAACAACAAACTAACCACAAACTGCAATATTTATGGAAGCCAAACAAATATGTGGAAAGTATTATTTTCAGCTCTATATGAGAATATTAATGTTTATTAATTTGTATATTAATAAAATTTTAATTCAATTACTGCACATTTTTATTACAATTTTTCTAAATAAATAGATTTTAAGTGACTCATGTGATCATTAACTTTTAGTGCCTTTGATTGCATTATAGATCAATAAAGTGTTTATTTGACTGTGATTATCACTATGAATATTCACGAAAATCAAATTACGTCAACCAGGGACTGCTCTTCTGTTTTTATACTTTTTGTTGTACATATGCAAGAGTTTTACCTCCTTGTTCACGTGTGCAGCACATCCATGCCTAGTGTCCAGGAGGTTGAAGAGGGTGTGAGATTCTGTGATGCTGAAATTACAGCCAATTGTGAGCTGTCACTCGGGAGCTGGGGATCGGCCCCGGGTCCTCTGGAAGAACAGATAATGCTATTATCACCGAATCATTTCTTCATCTTCCGCAATCGCCAATTTTTTCTAAATATAGTGCCTAAGCTGACTTGTCTTCTGTATAGACCACGGTTTTTTCAAATGTGATAATTAAATATTAAACACACACCCACCTGCTTCTTACCTTGAGATATATATATATATATATATATATATATATATATATATATATATTCAAACAGAAACACACATACACACAGACACACACACTCATACACACAGACAAACGCAAAACTGTTCTTACCTTCACGTTTATTTACTTACTTACTTACACACACACACACACACACACACACACAAACCTGCTTCTTACCTTCAAGTAGACTTACATATTTCCATAGTTATTTGTTTATTTATGCACTTTACATGCTGCACACTGCCCCCCTCCAGTTCACCCTCTCACAATCATTCACCCAGCCCTTTCTCCTCTGAGCAGGAGGGGACCACACGGGTATCTCCTCACCTTGCATATCCAGTCTCTGTGATCACATCCTCTGCTACTGAGGCCAGACACAGCAGTCTAGATGGACGGGGTGGGGAGGTAGAGGTCACATCCAGAAAGAGGCAGAGAGCTGGGGTAAGAGATGCCCATAAACCATGGGTGTTTCCTTAGCTGAGACTCACAGCCTCAGTGATATGGACCTGAAGAAACCATCTCCTGTAGCCAGAGAGCAACCAAAATGGAATGATAGAGACACCAACTTTAGACCCAAAATTTATTCTGACCACAGGACATGCAGAGGCCGTGCATAGAGCAGAGAGTGAGGAATGATCCACCAATGGTTAGTGCAGATTGAGACCCACCCCATGGCTGAGCACCGATCTCTGACACTATTAATGACGCTCTGTTATGCTTGCAGACAGGAGTCCATCATGGCTTCCCTCTGAGAGACTCCACTAAGCCGCTCACTCAGACAGAAGCAGAAACCCACTATCCAAACCACGGGTGGAGCTTGGGGACTCTGATGGAAGAACAGAATGAAAAGGATTATGGCCTCTAAGGGCATAGGCACTCCACAGGCTTTGTCTTCATGTGGGTACCGAACAACTAGAATTGGGCTTTCCCAAAACATGTTGTCTGTAGATGGGATATCTGTGTCTTTAAAATTCATTTATTTATTTACTCACTTTATATCCCAATATCGGTCTCCATCTTCAAGGTACGACAACACCCGTTGTTGGGGGAACCCGTAAAAAGACAAAGCTACACATTTCCTACCTATGTCCTGGGGGCTCAGGTTTAGTCCACGTTCACTCTCTGGTTGGTGGTTCAGTCTTTGGCAGACCCCAAGAGTCCCCGTGAGTTGACTCTATTGGTCTTCCTGTGGAGTCCCTCATGTCATCTGGGCCTCGATTCTTCACCTGTTTTTTTTTTTAAGACTCCCTAAGCTCCAGCTAATGTTTGGTGGTGAATCATTTCACTTGTTTCTCTCAGCTGTTGGGTGGAGGCACTCAGAAGACAGTTATGCTAGGAATCTGTCTGCAAGCACGATAGAATATCTTTAATAGTGTCAGGGATCAGTGATTGCCCATGAGGTAGGTCTCAATCTGCGCTAACCATTGGTTGGACGTTCCTTCCATGTCTGCTCTATCTATCTTTGTCTCTGAAGATCTTGTAGGCTGTGTTCATGTTGGATTGAAGGTTTTGTGGGTGTTTTTTTTTCCTTCTCACATCATTGGTAGTCATGCCTGGCTACAGATGTGGCAAATTAAGGATTTTTATCCCCACTGCTAGAGTCACCCCAATAGACACCCTGGGAATTCGCCTTTCCCAGGTCTCTGGCACTTCCTAGAGATGCGAACCCCACACTTGTGATTTCCATTCCCTTTTCCCTGCTTTCCCTACAGCTGATTCCTCCAAAGCCCACTCCCTTCTCTACCTCCCCTCCCATTCCGTTTCCTCCCTCCCTCCATCCTCCTCAATATCTATTCTGCTAAATGCATTTTAAAGTCAATATTTAGGAAAAAACACTGAGCAAGTATAGGAAGTATCCCATAAGTAATTGTGGTAGATGTTTAGGCAAGATATGAACATATTAAATTATATAGAGTCCAGAATTACTACATATATTGTTAGAAGAGACACTGTCTTCATTACATTCAACATGAAGGAAAACCATTTATATATTCTATTAAGTTATACAAGGGAATCTGTTAAAAGAGTTACACACATCCCACAACTTTATTACTTTGAAAGCTCTCTTTATTGCAAATATTTACACAATGAAAAGTACAAAGGTTTAAACTCATGTGAGTGTACTTTGTTGTAAAGTTAAAGTTTAGATACAGGTTGATGACAACAGTCACCTCAGATTCACAGGGATAAATACATCAGGGAGTCATCTATTACCTTATCTGTCTTATTTCCTTTATTGCTGATGAAGACTCATCTCACTTGCAGCCCCTACTGTGAGGGATGGATCAGAAAATGCCTGAGAGTCTACAACCCAGAATCCATCTATACAAAAGAAGAAAGACAACATCTCCAAATAGTACACGCAGTCAAAATTTTTTTGTAGATCATAACACTTGAAACAAAATGCAAAGAGAAAACCCATTTCCTAGGATATTACAATATACATGATATGGTAGCTGTAGGAAGCATTCTCAGGGGATTTTAAAATTCTGCACCTAAGAACGAAACTGCCTCCATGACGTTGAAGTTTTATTTCTTTGGCAAGAACGTCAGTCTGTCTCTTGACAGTCGTGTCGTCTGTCCATCACTAGAGCGACGGCCATGCTTTATGGATGTGTACAGATAAACACATACCGGTTTTCATGCCTTCAAAGAATTTCAAGAAGAACCTGAAAGAGAATATATAATGTTCTAGAGATGAAATACAGGAATTTAAATTAGCCAACACACATGTTGTTAAAATTTTCTGCCTACTTTTATTTAATAATTTTGACTTTTCCTGCTATGAATGAAAAGGTGGTTATGTAATGTCTATCAATCCCCAAAGCCCGAAACATTGTGAAAAACTGTCTTATTTCTCCCTAACTTGGTCTTTGGTCACCAACCTTTTCATTGCTTGTCTAAATTCTGTTTCTTAAGTAGATTAGAGGACTACGTGAGGGTGTCACTCTCATGTAGAAGAACAAGGAATTTTCTGTACTTGCATATACTTGCTCTTGGGAGCATGTAAATAAATCTTTCAGTTCCAAGAACAAAGACATGGCCATCCAATGGGACCCACATGAAGCAAAATCTTTCTTCCTGCCTTCAGTGAACTTTAGCACACTGGTAACAATGGAGATAACAATATAATGGAATAATCCTGTAATAATAATAATAATAATAATAATAATAATAATAATAATAATAATAATAATGGAGTAATCCCCTCAAGGGATCACAGACTAAGGAAAGTAAATGTTGAGATGTGTTTTTCAAGGTTTATTTTATCAAGGAAAGAAATTTTCACAAGGACAGACTCCTCACACATGAAAATCACTCAAACTGTCATGACTTCACAGAGTGAGTTGAGAACAAGAGTGGTTTTTTATGACATGAGAAAGATTTGCCAACCTTCTAAAAAGAAAAACAATCCCGACAGTCTGTGTGAGGATGGTTAGCTTACGCATGACTAACACACACAAACACACACACACACACACACACACATATGCACACACACACACACACACAGATACACAGAAACACACACAAAGAGACCTAGACAGTTAGAGAAACAGACATACACACAGAGAGACACAGACAGACAGGCACAGACAAACACGCAGACACAGACACACATACACAAACACACAGACACACACACGTATACACACACAGAGAGACACATAAGCACATACAGACTCACACACACATACACACACATATACACAAACACAGACACACGGACGATAACCAATATACAGATGCACACAGACACAGAGACACACACACACAAACACACATATGCACACACACAAACACAAATACACAAACACACATACACACAGACACACACACACACACACACATATACACTCATTTCTTGTCTCCTTCGTAGAGTGTCCAGGTAGACAACAGGTGTGGAATTATGAAGAGGGACCAGGAAACAGTCAGTCAGCAGAAGATTGTTCTGCCTCCAAGTGAGTTGGGGGTTGCTCCAAGGATTTCCGTGTCACAGCTCTGTTAGAAGGTGTTCAGGGACACGCTATGGTTGTGTGCATATATTTTACTAAGGTTGAACGAGGGCTACACAAACCTTGGAGAGGGGGAAGGGGTTTTCGGGTGCATTTACATGGATGGAGGTTTAAGGTACCAGGAAGGTCTCATTTGCTATATCTTTATAATCGCTGTCCCAGCCTCGGTCTGCTGTTCAGGGATCTCCATTTGACCTCCTCGGACACCGACTCCACTGAATGTGCCCCATCCCCACCCTGAGGTCCCACTTGCTCGATTTCAAAGGATTGAAGGTTCGGACTCTGCGTTCTCTGTCAGAATAAATCCTCCGGAGTTTGCCCTCTAGACACCATGAATTAACCAGCGCATCCATCGAGTGTCTGCATTAACGCGTGTGTCCCCTAATTCTGACCGGTTCTCTCTGCACCGCGCTCTCCCTCCATCGTCCCCACCGACCTTCTGCTCCTGTCCTCAGTCGCCCTCACTCACCCACAGAATCTGTTCCAGTTTTCCTTTCAGAGAGGTCGATGCTTTCCCCCTCATGGGCCTTCTCCTTTCCTGTGTCCTCTCTGCATGTGTGTATTGTAGATAGAATAAGATTTATCTCACAGCCGATACCATCCATAGGTAAACGCCGCCATGTTTGCGTCTCTAGGTCTTAGCTCCCTCTCGGGCTGATTTTTTTTTCTAGTTTCATCTATTTTCCCTGAAACTTCATGATATCATGCCCCCATCCCTATGATATCATTCCCCCAAACCCATGATGTCATGGCCCACACCCACGATGTCATGCCCCATCCCCCTGATATCATGCCCCACACCCATGATGTCACGCCACAGTCCCCGTGATGTCACGCCTGCGCCCCTTGCTAGAATGGTTGTATCTATTCACCAGGTAACATTCTGAATGCGGCCCTGTCACCACACCCCTCCAGGCTCCCACCATTTACAGTCCCTTCTCCTCTCCTCCCCCCTTCTTCTCTGAGAGAGTGGAGGACCCCTCTGGGTGCACTCTCTCCCCTGGCACATCAAGTCTCTGCAGGACGAGATTCATCGTCTCCCACCAGGTCCTGAAAACGCAGCCGGGTGGGAGAAGAGGATCCACCGACAGGCGACGGGTTAGTGACCCCACGTGAGGACCATTGTGCTCCTCTGCCTCTCTCAGTCCTTCCCTCTGCTCCTCAGTGAGACTCACTGAGCTCCATCCGATATTTGTCCGTGTGTCTTTGCTTATGTGTCAGTCGGCTGCTCGGTGGAGCCTGCAGAGGACAATAACGCTACCCTCCCGTCTGTAAACATGAGAAAGGACCATTAATAATGTCAGGGTTTGCCGTCTGCCCATAGGATAAGCCTCACATCCGGTCACGTATCCTTTGGCCATTCCCTCTTTTCCTCTTCCATCTCTGTCCCTGTGTCTCTTATAGAAAAGGCAATTTCTGGGTCAAAATTTTGGGGGTGGGTTTGTGTCCTTATCCTTCCACCTGGGGTCCTCCGTGGATACAGAAAGTGACCATTTCAGTCTCCGTATCCCCACTGCACCGAGTCTCAGCTAAAGTCACCCTCATGGACGCCAGGGCAGCCTCACCCATCACAGACTGCAGGATAATCATAGAGATAGCGCCCACCCTGGACAGTCACTGAATCAGTCTTTTCTCCTGCCCTCTGTCCCTCTTGCCCGTCTCTCCCAAGAAATGATTCTCACACCCCATTTCCCTTCCCATCCCCTCAGCCACCCAATCCTTTCCTTCCATCTGCCTCCTCTCATTAGTTTATTCCTCCTTCTGGGTTGAATTCAAGCATTTTTCTTGGGTCTTTCTTCATGTTTAGGCTTCAGGTTCCGTAGATCATAGTGTGTGAATTCTGTACGTTATGGCTAATACCCTCTTTTAAGTGAGTATGTACATGTTATTTTGGGTCTCAGTTACCTCATTCAGGACAATAGTTTCTAATTCCATCTACTTGACCGCAGCTTCTCAATGTCCTTATTTTTCATGTGTGCGTAGTATTCCATTGTGTAAATGAACCGCATTGTCTGTAGCCATTGTTTGGTTGAGGGGCGTCTGGGTTATTTCTATTTCCTGTTCATTATGAAGAAATCCACTAGGAACATGATGGAGTACATGTCCTTGCGGTATGGCAGGGTCTTTTCAGATATAAGGCCAGGAGTGGTATAGCTGGGTCTTTAGGAAGAATATTTCCCATTTTCTCAGAATCCACTGCATAGATATGGAAAGCATTATACAGATTTCCTCTTCCCCCAGCAAATGCAATTTTTATCCTGATATTTATCTGCTTCGTCAAAGGAGGTTCCCCCCGACTAGCCCTCTATCATGGACTCTGGTGATCGCATATGAACCTTCTTCCCATTTTAACCTGTCAGTAAATGCTATAGCCTATTACTGAGAGCCGGAGGGGAAAGTTGTACCTGGAGGGTTGAGGGTGGGGTTAGGTAGAGGGGCAGAAGAGGGTAGGAGGGGAAGGGAGAGGAATGAAGAAAAAGAGGAGGAAGGAATGATGGAAACAATCCATATGGCCTGGAGAAAGCACATGTAGCAAGGGGTTTTATGGTTGGGGAATAAGTTATGATAACGTTAGATCTACCCAATACACGTTTATAGATTATAATTATAATAACCAGATTGTGTGTTTTCTTTATGGGCTCACTGGGTTTGGAAATTACAACAAGCTTTCCTCAACTGTATGTATGAAAAGATGTTTTCCATCACTATTCCCCTTAAACTATAAGCTGAATTTGTATTAAATAAACCTATGTAAATACACTTGGAAGGCTTTTCTGTGATGAGCTAAAGGGTTTTTACATTGTGAATGAAGAATGGTGGATTTCAGGCCAATAACACCTGCTCTCAGAGGATAAGAAACAGAGAAAGATAAGCAATAACGTATGCTAAGGAACAATGAACTGGGTGAGACTATTCTATGGAATATATAGAACAATAAATTTGACCCGTCTGTTACTGGTTAGCTGGGGACTTCATTACGCACATCTATGTGCTTAAAATATTTTCTTTTCCTTTTTAAGTTTGAATGGTTGCTCTGAAAATTCTGGGTTTTGTTTTAAGATCTTTGCATATTTAATGATAGTTTTGAAATATTAGTGTTATAATCAAAATCCGTGCTTTGTACATACTTTTTAAGCAACAAAAAAGAGAAGTGTATGCTTGGGTTTTATGAAGAAATTTACTATATTAAACATGAATATGTTTTTCTGATATATACCTTCTCTTTATATACCATGTTGATGAAACCTTAGCACATAGGAATGCATAGTAACCATCTTAGTAGAGTTTCGGGATTTTCTTGTATCTTGTTTGACATGTCCACTTCTATTAAAATGCTATCTTTTTTCTAAGTCTCTTAATTTAACTGGAGAGGTTTTCAATAACTTCTAGTCCATTGTTAATTCATATAACCGGTCTTTGGTGTTGTTATTGAATTTTATGACAGTAACTTCTTAACGTTCTTTATTTTGAATATATATATATATATATATATATATATATATATATATATATATATAACCAAAATATTTTATAAAAAGATTAAATTTTTAGTGGAAATATCACTTAGTGATGGACAATTTTATAAGCATTCTCTAAAGTATTGAATATTCTAAAATTTTAATTAGTATTAAAACATTATAAATACCACATCCTTTATTAATGTTAAAATACACTGATCTAGTTAACATAGCCACAAATTTTTATCTTTGGAAATTTTTTCTTAGTTTGTCAGTAATTAATCTTGACTTCTCTATCTTCGGTTTCTCATCATTTTTCACAAAGAAATCTATTGCTGTTATATTGAGAATAGTAAGGAATGTTCATTGATACGTAGATACATAAGAATGTGACAATATACACAATGGTATTTCATTCAGCCCAGGAAAACTAAACTATGATGGTTTCAGGAAAATAGATGTAACTAGAAAATATACAGAGTAAGGAAACAAAGACTCAGAAAGGCAAATACCATGTGTTCTTTCTCATGTAGATAATAGAATCTCATTTTCATATACTTGTATTTATGAGAAGCTGTGGGTGGTTTGAGTTTATTTAGCGGGTATAGGTCACAGAGATTAGATAGTAGGGCTTTAAAGAGTGTGGTATGGAAGATATTGAACATGTGGGATATGAATGTAGAAGTAAGAATAATGAAGAGAGACTAGTATAAGTGGTGAGGGTCATAGAGCAGGAGGGAACAAAGAACTGAGGAAGCGAGGATGAGGTTGAATGTCTGCAAAAATAACATAAGGCAGCCTGTTACTTTATAGGTTATGTTAAAATAAATATTAAAATTTAAAAGTAATACCATAATGTTTAATGCTATATTATATATCATGTTTGAGGAAAAATTCCAGCAAGTGATATCAAAATGAAAACAATATATTTATCTTATTTGATCTTAGTCATATTATCCATATTTATTTGGTAAAAGCATCACTTGCCTGCCAAATTTTGGTATAATTTAAAAAATCACCTGTGAGACAATAATTACTCATGGTAGTAGAGTATTATTATTATAAGAATGTCAACTGGTAAAATCTGTGTTTTGATTTATGTTTTAAGTTGCTTTTTACTTAAATTTGCTCCTCCTGACATTCACTCGTACTAAATTATAATTTTCAATGTTGACATGCTACTATAAATATATGATCCAGCAGGGTTGTTGAAATTGCTCAATTATAAATAATATTATCCATAAACTACAGGACGTCCTCCACAAAGCTCATAGATACAAAGAAGATAAACAGGAAGAATGCCGAAGTGCATATGATTGACTCTCATGTGAATGGGGAATAAAATAGTCTTGGAGGCAGATTGAGGGAAGGAACTAGATGGGAGAAGGAAGGAAGAGGAGAATGGATTACGTGTGGGAAGGGACAGGAGATATGACCTGATAGTCAGGAGAAGGAAAGGAAATCTTGAACTTTTAGAGATGAGGAGGTGGGAGAAACCTCCAGGAAGAGAAAGAGACCTGGGATAAGGGAGGTACCCATGAATCAATGGGGTGACCTAAGATGTGACTCACCTTGGTGATATGGAACATGAGGAGGTCAACTCCTGTAGCCTGGAAGGACATCAGTGGACAGATAAAGACAAAAATACACCCACAAAACTCTCTACGCAAAATTTTTGAAGCCTAAAGGAAATTCAGAACTGCATTCTAGGGTCCATGTTATCCTTTGCTTTACTGATGGCTGGTGATTTTTGTATAAAATAAGGATTTGGGAGATTATCATTTGAAGTAGGTATACAATATTTAATACTGTTATATTCACGCTTTAGCTGGGCCCACTTTATTGCCAATATCATTGCAAAAAATAAAATTGGAAAACAGAATGTTGGAGTACACATTCAGGAATATATATAAAGTCCCCTTTCAAAGAATGTACAATAAGAAAATGTAATACAATATTCATTCCACTAAACGTCTGGAGGGAAAATATTGGACTTTGGGAAACAGAGAAAACCCAGGAACTTGAACTGTCTGTCACAGGAATGGACCTGGGAGTGGAATTATTATCCCGAAGAAACTCCTCCACCCCATGTTCCTAGTTCCTTTTTATACATACCGAGCCCCTGACCAACACTCTCTATTCCGATCATGTAAGTGCTAATGAAGCAAAGAGAGGTCTCTAGCTTTAGAGATATATAGTATGTAAAGGTTTCCAGTGTGTCACAGGAGACACTCCTGGAAAGGGCACCCTCAAGTCTGGTCAGTGCAAGGAAAACTGTTCAGCAGGTAGGACATGGCGGTTCTCAGTGACATCATCATTAGGCCCTGAAAAATCTCTTGTAACCTGGAGAGCCCTAACCTCTTCTGTGAAGTCACAGTGTTGTCGTGACTGCAACTGCCTCTCAGATATTCCTTCAGTACCTCTAGGGTTTACTAATTGGCCTCTAATTCAGAGTAAATATCCATTTGAGAGGGAGAACAAAGAGGATGAAGAGATCAGAGATAGGCGAAGGAAGCTGGCCTTCTGTCTTGTATAAAGAAAGGAAGGAAGATGTGGTGTATGGGAAAGCTCACTGAGACATGGGTAGGCATTGAGTGGGATCACTGAAGAGATAGCCTTGATCTGAGCCTTCCACATATGAGGATAAGGAGCAGGGAACCTCTCAGAAGCATCTGGACTTCCCTGCTTGTTATTTTTCTTGGAAATCAGAGAGTTTATATAAATAATTTCCATATCCCAAAAGCCAAGTGTTGGAAAGGGCACAGTTGTTTTTTCTGAGAGCTTATGGCCTTTGTCCTTTTTGGCCAGAGGAAAAGTTCCTTAGGATGAAGGGAAAGACAAGTATTGTGTCCTGACCTCAGAGTAAACTCCTCCAGGCTTTGGATTCCTACAGTGCAGTTTGTGTCTCACAATGACATCTGGGAGAGAGAAGTGCTTCTACCTGAGACTTTATCATCTCAGTCTTTCCACTAGTATTACTCTACCATTCCCTGACAACGACCCTTTAGATTTCTGAATCAATAGTTGTGATTAGCTGGCAGATTTCTCTTCTTTTATTTCTTTAATTTTTTATTATTTTTTAGCAAATTATATTGCTCTTTTAATTGGATATTTCTATATTTACATTTAAAATATTATTTGTTTCCCTATTTCTTGCCCATAAGATCTCTAATCAGTCCCCCTCTCCTTCTTCTATAGCCCCCCTTACTGCGCCTTCACATTCCCTTTAACTGGGATCAAACCTAGGGAGGACCAAGGGCTTCTCCTCCCATTGGGACCCAAACAGGTCATCCTCTGCTACAGATGCAATTGAGGCCTAGGACTGCCCATATATAGTCTTTGAATATTGGTTTAATACATATATATTTATATATGTATATATATATGTATCTTTTTCTCCAGAAGAAAAATCCTCATATATATATATATACATATATATATATATATATACATATATATATATATATTTCACTGGTCCTCTAGCCATTCTTCTCCCTGCTCATCCTTCATTATCTTATGTTTGGCCTTAAGAAAGAATCTTGGTAAAGCATCCAACCCTCAAGTCTTGCACAGGAACACATTAAGGTTGCTATTGTAGTACTGATATCAAATGGGACTAGAGAACTGAATTCTATAGTCCATGTGGTACTTTGCTGTATTGATATCTGGTAATCTTTGGATAAAATAAGGATTTGGGAGTTTGTCATTTGAAGTATGTACAAAATATTTACACTGTTATACTCACTCTAGAGCTGGGCCCCCTTTGTTGCCAAAATCATTGAAGAAAATGGAATTGAAAAACTTAATTTTTGAGTACACATTCAGGAATATTTATAAAGTCCCCTATCAAGGATTGTACAATAAGAAAGTGAAATACAATATTCATTCAATTGAAGGTCTGTAGGGAAAATACTGGCCTTTGGGAAACAGAGAAAACCTAGAAATTTGTACAGTATGTCACAGTAATAAAACTCGGAATAAAAATTTTATCTAGAAGAATCTCCTGTGTTCCATGTTCCTAAATCTTTTCTACCCATGGCAAGACCCTGACTAACTTTCTCCATTCAGAGCATGTAACCACTAATGAAGCAAAGAGAAGTCTCCAGCTTTAGAGAGATGTAGTACGTAAAGGTTCCCACTGTGTACCGGGAGACACTCCTGGAAAGGGCATCCTTGAATCTGGTCAATCTAAGGAAATCTGTTCAGCAGGTAGGACGTGGCGGTTCTCAGTGTCATCATCATTAGGCCTCCCTGAAAACTCTCTTGCATCTGGAGAGCTCTAGCTCCTTCTGTGACGTCACAAGTGTTGTCGTGTCTTCAACTGCACCTTGGATATTACTTAAGTACCTCTAGGGTTTACCAATTAGCCTTCTATTCAGAGGAAACAGCCATTTGGGAGGGAGAAGAAAGAGGATGAAGATATCAGAGATGGGGAGAAGGAAGCTGGCCTTCTGTCTTGGTATAGAAAAAGGAACATATACGTGGTCCTTGGGAATACTCAGTGATTCCCGTGTAGGGGTTGAGGTTCCACTGAGGAGATAGCCTTGATCTGAGCCTTCCACATACGGGAATTGGGGATGTCATACTCCTAGAAGCATCTGGACTTCCCTCATTGTAATGGTTCCTGAAAGTCAGAGAGTTTAAATCATTAATTTCTTTATTCCAAAATCCAGGGGTTGGGATGGGCACAGTTTTTTTTTCCTGAGAGCTCATGGCTTTTATTATTTTTGCCCTGAAGAAAAAGGTGCTAAGGAAGAAGGCAAAGACAAGTATTGTGTCTGCAGCTCAGTGTAAACTCCTCCTTGCTTTGGATCCCTATAGTGCAGTTTGTGTCTGACACTGACATCTGGGAGAGAGAAGCGCTTCTAGTTGAGTCTTCATCATCGCAGTCTTTCCACTAGTATTACTCTGATTACCATTCCCTGACAGTGATTCTTTATATTTCTGAGTCAATATGTGTAATTAGCTGGCAGATTTCTTTTCTTTAATTTCTTTCATTTTTTTTATTTTTTAGCAAATTTTATTGCTTTTTTAATTGGATATTTCTATATTTGCCTTTCAAATTTTACTTTCATTCCCAGGTTCCTGTCCATAAAGGACCTAACTGGTCCTCCTACCCTTCTTCTATAACCTCCCTGAGTGCACCTTGATATTCCCTTGAACTGAGAGTTAAACTTAGGTTGGACCAGGAACTTCTCCTTCCATTGGTTCCCAACAAGACCATTCTCTGCTACATATGCAGATGGAGCCATAGGTCTGTCCATGTACAGTCTTTGAATATTGGTTTAGTACCAGAAAGCTCTGGTTCATTGGCATTGTTGTTCTTATAGGTTTGAAAGCCCCTTCAGCTCTTGTATTTCTTTCCCAAAATATACCAACACGAGGTCCGTTTTCAGTTCACTGCTCTGCCAAAATCAATCACTTCTGTATTTGACAGATTCTAGCTGTGTCTCTCAGGAAATGTTTATATCTGGATCCTGGCAGCATGAACTTCTTAGCTTCTTCAATCTAATCAGGTTTTCGAAGCATATATATATATATATATATATATATTATTACATAATTTTTATTATATGTATTATATATATACATATATATATATATATGTATATTTTCCATGTGGACGTAAGGATCGGAATAGGATTCCTTCAGTTTCTCCTCTAAATTCTTAGACATTTTTATTCCCCCTTTTAAAAAGAGTGAAGCATGCACATTTTGGGTGTCCTTCTTGGGATTCCAGTGGTCTTTAGTCTGCATCTTCGGTAATTTGAGCTTTTTTGGCAATATCTATTTTCGGTGATTTCATACCATGTGTGTTTTTCTGTGGTTGTATTACCTCAGTTAGTATTATATTTTCTAGTTCAATCCATTTGTCTATGAATTTCTTGAAATCATTGCTCTTGATAGCCGAATTATACACCGTTGTGTAGATGTAGTACATTTTCTGTATCCATTCCTCTTATGAGTGCCATTAGGCTTCCTTCTAGCTCCTGATATCATGAATAAGGCTGCTATGAACATAGTTGAGCATGTGTCTTTTTTGCATGTTGGAGCATCCTTTGGTTATATGCCCAGGATAGGTATATCTGGGTCCTCAGAAAGTGCAATTTCCAATTTTCTGAGGAATCTCTAGACTCATTTCCAGAATGGTTGAACCAGTTTGTAATCCCACCAACGAAGAAGGATCATTCCTCTTCCTTGACATCTTTATCAACATCCGCTGTCTCCTGAGTTTTTTATCTCAGACATTCTTACATGTGTGAAGTGGAATTCAGGGTTGTTTTCATTTACATTTCCATGATGACTAAGTATGTTGAACATTTCTTTAGATGCTTCACAGATATTTGATTTTCCTCAGTTGAGAAATCTTTGTTTAGTTCTGGAACATAATTTTAATAGGGTTATTTGTCTCTCTGAAGTCTAGTTTTTGAGTTCTTTGTATGTATTGGTAATAGCCCTCTATCAGATGGAGGATTGGTGTAGACCTTTTCCAAATCTGTTCCTTGCTGTTTTGTCCTAACAGTGTCCTTTGGCAGGCAGTTTTGTACTACAGTGAAGAACTCTCAGTTAGTGAACTAGAACATGGACTGGCTCCTCCCTGACTTCCTTACGTGTTCTGAACAGTAATTGGGGAAACTAAACAACCGTCATATACCCCTAAACGGCATGCCTATCTATAGTCGTGGGTCTAGAGAGACCTATCAGTGATTCTGGGCATCTGCCAAAGAAATGTAGGCTGGTGGAGTTTGCAGTTTTCATCCTGGCTTCTGTAACTACAGGGTATGGTGTTGTGAAGCCAAGATACACCATGTGCAGCTGTGAATAGGCCTGAGGAGGTGACTCCTTGGATTTCTGAAGCATTGCTAAGGGAGTGAGAGGAAATCAGCACCCCCTGCTCAACAGAGCTCTGGGAATGCTGACACTCTTGCTTCATCTCTAATGAAGGTAGGTCAAAAGATCACCTGTCAGGTATGTTCTTGAATATCCTTCAGTGTGCTAGCATTGGGGTGCAATGGAATACTATGCAGGAGACGTGTGGGAAACACCTGAACTCTTCCATTAGAGATCAGAGAGATGAGCTGCATTCACATTCAACTGACTGTGTTTGTTCCTGGTCTTTGGCTTTGATCATGCAGATCTTTTCTCTCATAATTCATTGTTCACGTGGCCAAGTTGTGGGGAAGCACGACTCACATTTCTTTCCCATTTTCCCATCCTCCATTCTAGGGTAATAGATTTTAGTGAAACCCTTCACATTTTATATTGTAGACCAACTGACCTAACTATTCTTCAATAAGCTCTTCTCTATTATCCCTACACCGTGTGTGTGTGTGTGTGTGTGTGTGTGTGTGTGTGTCTGTGTCTGTGTGTGTTTCTGTTTGTGTGTTTAAATGGTTAGTTTGTATGCAAGTTTACAGAAACCTTGTCACTGAAAGAGTCTATGTAAGAAATCCATAAACTGTGGATGGGGCAGCCTCCAAATGTTCTCCCACAACATGACCTTCTAGAAAGAGGAGCATAATCTGCATAAAATAATACACTTGAAAGTAAAACTTGGAGGAAATGCCCTGGCATGGCTCCATTATCACTGTTAGCTGTGACATTGTTCTCTTGGCTTCTGTGGCCAGACATGAAGGCTCTGAAGCAAAGTTGCTTCCTCTTGATCTGTGAATAAGCTGAAGGAGGCTGTCACCTGGGTCACATGAAGCATATGAAAGGGGTGACAAGACAGTAGCAGGCCATGGTGACACTGCCCTCCCAATGGAAACATGGAAGTGTTGACGATCACAGAGTGGGGTCTCAGGTCTGAACTTTGACACACAGCTAGGCAAAGTGTAACCTGTCAGTCAGCTTCCTGAGTACCATCCACAAGCCAAGGGTCGGCTCAGATGAAACACCATTGAAGATAGATTCTGTCCCTTGTGAGCTGCATCTCAGGGTATGTGGAAGAC